>NC_133722.1:9758172-10110672 GCF_048934315.1 Petromyzon marinus
CACCACGCTCTATAAGCTCACCACGCTCACCACGCTCACCACGCTCTATAGGCTCACCACGCTCACCACGCTCTATAGGCTCACCACGCTCACCACGCTCTATAAGCTCACCACGCTCACCACGCTCACCACGCTCACCACGCTCTATAGGCTCACCACGCTCACCACGCTCTATAAGCTCACCATGCTCACCACGCTCACCATGCTCACCACGCTCACCACGCTCACCACGCTCTATAAGCTCACCACGCTCACCACGCTCACCACGCTCTATAGGCTCACCACGCTCACCACGCTCTATAAGCTCACCATGCTCACCACGCTCACCACGCTCACCACGCTCTATAAGCTCACCGTTCTGCCTCTGCTGCACGGCGGCGGCGGTGGCGGCGGCCGTGCCACGCCGGGGCGGCGTGTCCTCGGGGTCCTCGGGGTACACGACGGCCGTGTCGCTGCGGCCCAGCAGCTCCGAGAGGCCGTCCTCACCGGGCCGCCCGCCTAGGGGCCCAGCCGCCGCCGCCGCCGCCGCCGTCGCCGCCGTCGCCGCAGAATCCTCCTCCCTCCCGCCTGCACAGAATCAGAATATTCAGTCGTGCCGCAGGAATCCGATGAGCCGTAAAGCTCTTTTTCACACGTCGGCGTGGTGTGGCCGCGTCACGCGGCACGACGGCCGTGCGCGAGGGCGGTGCCGTCACCCTGCATGGCTGCCCTCTTAGTGGGGATCGCCAGTGCGGTGTAGCCAGGTCACTCTGTATGGGGGACCCGTGGTGACTAGGAGATGTTAACTACCTCGCCTGGTACACAGGAGGTCGTGGGTTCGCTACCGACCCTGACACTTGCTGTACATTTGTAGTTTGCGTGTCTCTCTCTCTCATCATCACCACGGTGGCCAGGAGATGTTAACTACCTCGCCTGGTACACAGGAGGTCGTGGGTTCGATGCGGACCCTGACGCCTGCTGCTGTATATTTGGAGTTTGCGATGTCTCTCTCTCTCATCATCACCACGGTGGCCAGGAGATGTTAACTACCTCGCCAGGTATACAGGAGGTCGTGGGTTTGCTACCGACCCTGACACTTGCTGTATATTTGGAGTTTGCGTGTCTCTCTCTCTCTCTCTCTCCCCGTGGTCGCGTGGATTTTTCTCCGGCTCCTCCGGTTTTTCCCTCCACATTGAGAATCAACATCGCCGTGCGTTCAGAGTGTATGACTGCTCTAAATTTCCACGCGACGACAAGCCACTTCGTTGAGCTATCATTTATGGCCAGGTTGCTTTCTGAAAAAGAGATCATCGTGGCACCATTACCCTGCGCAATATTTTCTGAAAGACTGGTTTCGCCCGCATAAGGGATCGTCAGCAGTGCCACGTACCGGCTTGCGCCTTGCCGTCCGTGCCACTGGCGTCGTCCGAGAGCGAGGCAGCGGCTCCAGCCTCCGCGTCCTTGTCTGTCGCATCGGCCGCACAACAACGATGACATCGTACGCGCACGCTCACGCAACGAGACAAGCGTGCAATCGTGCAATCGCACAACCACGCGATTATGAAACACCGCCGCACAGCCGCACCGCCGCACAGCCGCACCGCCGCACAGCCGCACGGCAGCACCACAGCTACCTCCGTGCGTCACGCCGTCCCCATCGTCGGCGCTGGCGGCGCCGTCGCCCCCGGACGGCGTTGCCGGCGGCGACGGCTCGTCCTCGGCGATGAGCAGCCGGTCCTCATCGTCCGAGTCGGAGGCCTCGGCCGCACCCACGGTGGACAGCCGCACCGGGAGCGCTGTGCACAACCACCACGGTCAACCACGCAACAACCACCACGGTCAGTCACACACAACCACCACGGTCAACCACGCACAACCACCAACCACCACGGTCAGTCACACACAACCGCCGCGGTCAACCACGCAGAACCGCCACGGTCAACCACGCATAACCACCACGGTCAACCACGCACAACCGCCACGGTCAACCATGCACAACCACCACGGTCAACCACACACAACCACCAACCACCACGGTCAACCACGCACAACCACCACGGTCAACCACGCACAACCACCACGGTCAACCACACACAACCACCACGGTCAACCACGCACAACCGCCACGGTCAACCACGCACAACCGCCACGGTCAATCATGCACAACCGCCGCCGTCAATCACGCACAACCACCACGATCAATCACACACAACCACCAACCACCACGGTCAACCACGCACAACCACCACGGTCAACCACACACAACCACCACGGTCAACCACACACAACCACCACGGTCAACCACACACAACCACCACGGTCAACCACACACAACCACCACGGTCAACCACACACAACCACCGTGGTCAATCACACACAACCACCACGGTCAATCACACACAACCACCAACCACCACGGTCAACCACGCACAACCACCACGATCAATCACACACAACCACCAACCACCACGGTCAATCACACACAACCACCACGGTCAACCACACACAACCACCACGGTCAACGGGATTAGTTGACCAACACCCAGTCACGTGTTTATTTGTGTTTTTATTTTCATAGCTTCATAGCCATGGAAGGAAACTGGTGAAGCCGGAGGAAGCCCCCCCCCCACGCAGAGCTGGGGGAGTGAGAGAGAGGACGGACAAACCCCACAGGCAGATGGACGCCCGAGTCAGGAATCGAACCCAGGACCTCTCTCTTGCTGCGAGTTCGGCGCGCTGGTGAGATGTTGACTACCTCGCCTGGTATACAGGAGGTCGTGGGCTCGATCCCGACCCCGATATCTGAATCGGTCCTGATCACCGCCGTCACCAGCGTGGTGAAGTATGGTCAAACGACCTTCACGGACGACGTGGTGCAGGCAAGGCCTTCACCGAACGCGCGTACCCATCACGGTTAGGGGTTGTCACCTCGCCTACCCATCACGGCCAGGGGTTGTCACCTCGCCTACCCATCACGGTTAGGGGTTGTCACCTCGCCTACCCATCACGGCCAGGGGTTGTCACCTCGCCTACCCCTCACGGCTAGGGGTTGTCACCTCGCCTACCCATCACGGCCAGGGGTTGTCACCTCGCCTACCCCTCACGGCCAGGGGTTGTGACCTCGCCTACCCCTCACGGTTAGGGGTTGTCACCTCGCCTACCCATCACGGCCAGGGGTTGTCACCTCGCCTACCCATCACGGTTAGGGGTTGCCACCTCGCCTACCCCTCACGGTTAGGGGTTGTCACCTCGCCTACCCCTCACGGTTAGGGGTTGTGACCTCGCCTATCCCTCACGGCTAGGGGTTGTCACCTCGTGTACCCCTCACGGCCAGGGGTTGTCACCTCGCCTACCCATCACGGCCAGGGGTTGTCACCTCGCCTACCCATCACGGCTAGGGGTTGCCACCTCGCCTACCCATCACGGCTAGGGGTTGTCACCTCGCCTACCCCTCACGGTTAGGGGTTTCCACCTCGCCTACCCATCACGGTTAGGGGTTGTCACCTCGCCTACCCCTCACGGCCAGGGGTTGTCACCTCGCCTACCCCTCACGGCCAGGGGTTGTCACCTCGCCTACCCCTCACGGCTAGGGGTTGTCACCTCACGTACCCATCACAGTTAGGGGTTGTCATCTCGTGTACCCCTCACGGCTAGGGGTTGTCACCTCACGTACCCCTCACGGCCAGGGGTTGCCACCTCGCCTACCCCTCACGGCCAGGGGTTGTCACCTCGCCTACCCCTCACGGCTAGGGGTTGTCACCTCGCCTACCCCTCACGGCTAGGGGTTGTCACCTCGCCTATCCCTCACGGCTAGGGGTTGTCACCTCGCCTACCCCTCACGGCCAGGGGTTGCCACCTCGCGTACCCCTCACGGCTAGGGGTTGTCACCTCGCCTACCCCTCACGGCTAGGGGTTGTCACCTCGCCTACCCCTCACGGCTAGGGGTTGTCACCTCACGTACCCCTCACGGCTAGGGGTTGTCACCTCGCCTACCCCTCACGGTTAGGGGTTGTCACCTCGCCTACCCCTCACAGTTAGCGGTCCTGTCATGGGAAGATACAAAGAGGGGTGATCGCTAACCGTGCGACTGCGTCGTCCTGCCTGGTGCAAGTGTGTTATTATTGCGTTGGGTGGTGGGGGATTTCGCGACACATTTATATTCACGTGATCTAACTGAAAAGAAAGACTTCATTTTGGATGAGACTGTTCGCGAAATCCTCCTACTGCTACTACGACCGCGCGTTACACCGCGACCGTCATCGGTATTCTCGGCTGTCTCACGACAAAAAAAACAACTAAGATGCCGGGGAGAAACAAAAAACCGGGACAGGTGGCAACACGTGACACAGATGACGGAGTGAGGGAGGGGGGCACCGGGGTGGGGGCACAGGAAGCACAGGGCACGCCCTGGAACACGTGGGGGGAGGTGAGGGCGGGTGATGGGGGAGGTAAGGGGGGGCTATGGGGGGGTGATGGGGGAGGTAAGGGGGGGGCTATGGGGGGGTGATGGGGGAGGTAAGGGGGGGGGCTATGGGGGGGTGATGGGAGAGGTAAGGGGGGGGCTATGGGGGGGTGATGGGGGAGGTAAGGGGGGGGCTATGGGGGGTGATGGGGGAGGTAAGGGGGGGGGCTATGGGGGGGTGATGGAGGAGGTAAGGGGGGAGCTATGGGGGGGTGATGGGGGAGGTAAGGGGGGGCTATGGGGGGTGAGGGGTTTAGGTGACGGGGGTTGCTTCGAGACACACACCTCAGTGTGTGTGTGTATACACACGTACACACACACACTGTGTGTGTGTACGTGTGTGTGCACACAGTGTGTGTGTGTACGCCTGGGTGTGCGTGCCAGTGACGAAATAGCCGAACCGGGTCCTGGGCCTCCCCTAGGTCGACTCGGCCTCAAACGAATACCTGGTACGGTGTGTAGTAAACATCGCCACTGGGGGAGACAAAGGCGGCCGGGCGTGGCGCTGGCCACCCACCCCGTCGTGCGCCGTTCCGGCCTTCACAGGGTGCTACACGCTAACAGCACTTGCCCCTACAGTCTGTCACAGACTTCACGGGGGATCTTTGCCTTTTGTGTGCGTGTGTCAGTGCGTGTGTCCGCGCGTCTCCGTATGCGCGTGGAGGCGCGCGCGCGCCGAGGTGGAGCGAGCGGTGATGATGGTGGAGGGGGGGGGCGAGCGAGGGGATAGGAGGGGGGTGCGTGGGGGGGGGGGCGAGCGAGGGGATAGGAGTGGGGGGGGGTGCGACTTGGTGGGCGGGAGAGGCGGGCGAGTCTCGGACGAGGGCTCACGGCAACAAGGCGCCGGAGGACGGCGTCGGAAATGCCAGCGCAGCTCGCTCACTCGCGGGCATGGGCCACGACGCCACCTGACGACGCCTGCTGCTGCTGCTGCTGTATATTTGGAGTCTGCGTGTCTCTCTCTCTCATCATCACAGTGGCTAGGAGATGTTGACTACCTCGCCTGGTCTACAGGAGGTCGTGGGTTCAGTCCCGACCCTGACGCCTGCTGCTGCTGTATATTTGGAGTCTGCGTGTCTCTCTCTCCCCGTGGTCGCGTGGATTTTTCTCCGGGTCTTCCCCCCTCCACAATTAGAATTGACGTCACCACGCGTTTAGAGCATTTGGCTGCTGCTATAAATGTCCACGTGACGATAATCCCACTCGGTTGAGCTGTCATTTGTGATAGCCAGGTCGCTTCTGAAAAAGAGCTACACCGCCACCACCGCCGCCGCCACCACCACCGCCACCGTCGCCACTGCCGCCACCACCGCCACCAACGCCACCACCGCCGCCATCACCGCCACCGCCGCCACCATCACCACCATCGCCGCCACTGCCACCGTCATAACCGCCACCACCGCCACCACCAACGCCACCGCCGCCACCACCGCCACCAACGCCACCGTCGCCGCCACCCTCATAACCGCCACCAACGCCGCCACCACCGCCACCACCGCCACCGTCATAACCGCCACCGCCGCCATCACCGCCACCACCGCCACCACCGCCGCCGCAGCAGGAGCAGCGGCGGTGATGGCGAAGTCATCAAACAAATGCGGCGGCCCACCCCATCGTCGTCGCGCGGCGCTTTCAGAAGCGCTTTTGTGGCCGTCTGGAACGCTCTTCCGATATTAGGAAGCCACTGGGAGCTGCGCATTTTTGAACCATCATCATCTGGACTGACAAACCCATTTATTTCGTTTCTTGTCCTTCCCCTCGCACCTCCGATTAGCTCGGCTGGCTACGTATGGTGCGAAAGAAGTTCAGCATACAGTACATACACCCCGCGCAACGCGCGTGAAATAAACAAACCACTGCTTAAGACAACAACAACAACAACACCCACACGGACGGTAATGCTACGTTTACAGCTGGTGGTCAATCCACTGCTGGATGAGGGCCTTTCCACCGGGAATGTTGGTTCATGGGGGTCCCAGGGAGCGGTTCTGCTATCACTCACCACGAAGGTCGGCCACGGACTGGAATCAAACTCGGTTAGGGCGGGAGGTAGGCGGTGGGGGTAGGTTCACAGCCCAGCGCGCTAACCGCAGCACCGCCACTCCGCTCCTCTGGTGACCCCCCCCCACCCCGCCCCCCCCCCCGGGAGACTCTCGACCAGGCCACGTCGCACGCTCGCACAGCGCGTCGATGGAAATCAGAAAGAGCTACTCAGCTCAGCGAGCCCTTACCTGGTGAAATAAAAAAAAATAGTTTATCGTTTTTTTTTAAGTTGAGGGAACAACATCCACGTTGACCAAACTAAAAACACGTTTTTATTATTTTATTGTTTACCCGGCAAGGCCCACACTGAGCCACTTGGCTTCTTGTTTTCGAGGTTACGAGGAGATCCCAAGTGAAGCGTCCTCTACCCCCCTCAAGACGGGGGCTCCGCTGTGCCCCCCCCCAAAACGGGGGCTCTGCTGTGCCCCCCCCCAAAACGGGGGCTCCGCTGTGCCCCCCCCCAAGACGGGGGCCCCGCTCTGACCCCCCCCAAGACGGGGGCCCCGCTCTGCCCCCCCAAAGACGGAGACTCCGCTGTGCCCCCCCCAAGACGGGGACTCCGCTCTGCCCCCCCCCCAAAACGGGGGCTCCGCTGTGCCCCCCCCAAGACGGGGACTCCGCTCTGTCGCCTCTCCCCCGGCACCGAACGGTGGCGTGGCAGTGCCGGGGGTCAAAGGGTCATCAGCGGCAGCGGCACGCTGGGGGACTTGCAGCCAGAGCCGTCCCTTAGCTGGGGGGGGTGGATGAACGGAGAGTCGGGGCGATCGCCCCGGGCCCTGCGCTTTGGGGGGGGCATCCCCCCCCGCTGCCCCTCGACGTCACGCTGTCAGGATGTAACACTTCGGTTCGGTTTGAAGGCGTGGGGGGCCCACACGTTATGTTTTGCCCCCTTGGCCCCGCACCGCCTCTATGGATGTGAACTACCTCGCCTGGTACAAAGGAGGTCGTGGGTTTGATCACAGTAGACTGCGCAGTATATTTGGAGTTTGCGTGCCTCTGCCTCTCTCTCCCCGTGGTTCACGTGGATTTTTCTCCGGGGTCCTCCGGTTTCCCCGCCACCCCCAATGTAGAATCGACGTCACGCGTTTCAGAGGATTTGGCTGCCGCTGTCGATTTCCACTTGACGACAATCAGCCCGCTCCGTCCAGCGATCATTTGGGACGGCCAGGGTCGCTTCTGAACAAAAGAAAGCTACGTAGCAGCTCAGCGGGGCCTTACCCCGGTAAAATTAAAACGTAACGCAGCTTTGCAGCTTTTAGTTTTCTTGTTGGGAACAGGGGAGCGTTTTCGCGGCCATTCATTTCGCCAAAACTTCTGCTCCGCTCTGCTCCAGTCACCACCATCACGTCAGGGCCTCCTCGTACGAGGGGCGAGGCCTGGGACAAGCTGCACGCCCCCCCCCTCTCTCTCTTCCTCTCTCTCCTCCCACCCCCTTCTCACTCTCCCCGACACATTCCCCCCCCTCCATCCCTCTTCCTGCTAGCTCTCTCTCTGTCCAGCGTTTCCCCTCTCTCCCCCTCTTCCCTGAGGCTCTCTCCCTCCCTCCCGCTCACCCCACCCTCCTAGTCCCCTCTCTGTCCCTCTTCCTCCCTCCCTCCCTCCCGCTCACCCCACCCTCCTCGTCCCCTCTCTGTCCCTCTTCCTCCCTCCCTCCCTCCCGCTTCCCTCCCACCTCTCGGACACGTGTCATGTGTTCTGCACGAACATTCACACGCCAGCTGTCCCGCCGGCTATCCCACCCACCAGCTACATCCCACGAGCTCTCATCCAAGCTATCCCACCAGCTGTCCCACCGGCTGTCCCACCCACCAGCTATATCCCACGAGCTCTCATCCAAGCTATCCCACCAGCTATCTTACCCAGCAGCTATCCCGCCTGCTGTCCTACTAGCTATCCCGCCTGCTGTCCTACTAGCTATCCCGCCTGCTGTCCTACTAGCTAGCTTTCCGCTATCCCATCAGCTATCCCGCCCGCTATCCCACCATACACCCATCCACCCCTCTGCAGCCCGCTCATCTCGCCCAGCCAGCTATCCCGCTCGCGGGGCAGAAAAACGCCTCTGTATCCCGTGACGAATTTCCATCCCAGCCCGGCCCACAGACCCCCACACACCCCCAGTGAAGAGGAGAGAGAGAGAGCTTGTGGGGGTCGCCTACAGTGCAGCCCCTCTCTGTCGTTCTCGTTTAAAAAAAAAAATCTCTCTCTCTCTGTTTTCTGAAAATTCACACGGCACTCTCTCTCTCTCTGCCTGCTCCACATCACGCATGTCCTCCTCTCTCCAAGTATCCGGCTCTCCCTTATCGACGTCTCTCTGTGAGTCTGTGTCTCTCTGTGTCTCCGTGAGTCTTTGTCTCTCTGTGAGTCTGTGTCTCTCTGTGAGTCTGTGTCTCTCTGCCTCTCCGTGAGTCTGTGTCTCTCTGTGAGTCTGTGTCTCTCTGTCAGTCTGTATCTCTGTGTCTCTCTGTGTTTCTCTGCGAGTCTGTCTCTCTGAATCTCCGTGTGTCTCAGTGTCTCTCCGTGAGTCTGTGTCTCTCTGTGTCTCCCGGTGAGTCTGTGTCTCTCTGTGAGTCTGTGTCTCTCTGTGAGTCTGTGTCTCTCTGTGAGTCTGTGTCTCTCTGTGAGTCTGTGTCTCTCTGTGAGTCTGTGTCTCTCTGTGTCTCTCCGTGAGTCTGTGTCTCTCTGTCTCTCCTTGAGTCTGTCTCTCTGTGTCTCTGTGTGAGTCTGTGTCTCTCTGTGAGTCTCTGTCTCTCTGTGAGTCTGTGTCTCTCTGTGTCTCTCTGTGAGTCTGTGTCTCTCTGTGTCTCTGTGTGAGTCTGTGTCTCTCTGTGAGTCTGTGTCTCTCCGTGAGTCTGTGTCTCTCTGTGAGTCTGTGTCTCACTGTGTCTCTCCGTGAGTCTGTGTCTCTCTGTGTCTCCCCGTGAGTCTGTGTCTCTCTGTGAGTCTGTGTATCTCTGTGAGTCTGTGTCTCTCTGTGAGTCTGTGTCTCTCTGTGAGTCTGTGACTCTCTGTGTCTCTCTGTGAGTCTGTGTCTCTCTGTCTCTCCGTGAGTCTGTGACTCTCTGTGAGTCTGTGTCTCTCTGTGTCTCTCCGTGAGTCTGTGTCTCTCTGCCTCTCCGTGAGTCTGTGTCTCCCTGTGAGTCTGTGTCTCTCTGTGAGTCTGTGTCTCTCTGTGAGTCTGTGTCTCTCTGTCTCTCCGTGAGTCTGTCTCTCTGTGAGTCTGTGTCTCTCTGTGTCTCTCCGTGAGTCTGTGTCTCTCTGTCTCTCCGTGAGTCTGTGTCTCTCTGTGAGTCTGTATCTCTCAGTGCCTCGCTGTGATTCTGCATGTCTCTGTGATTTCGTGTCTCTCTGCCGATGTCTCTCTGCCGATGTCTCTCTGTGCCTCACTGCCTCGCTGTGATTCTGCATGTCTCTGTGATTTCGTGTCTCTCTGCCGATGTCTCTCTGCCGATGTCTCTCTGTGCCTCACTATGTGCGGGTCTCTCTCTGCCACATCATAAATGTCGTCCTTGTTTACAAGTAGCAGATTCTGTGTGTGTGTGTCTCGGTGTGTGTGTGTTCCACTCCTGTCGCCGTCTGTATGTGTGCGTCTCTCTCTGTCTTTGCTCGCTTCATCATCGCTGTCTTAAGTTTGCCGTTTCACTGTCTCTCTGTTGTCTGTCTGTCAGCGCGTTCGTGTCTCTCTGTCGTTTGTGTCTCTCTGCCTCCCGGAGTCTTAGCCTCTCTCGCTCTGCCTCAGCCTCTCTGTCTCTCTCTTTGTCTCTCTGTCTCTCTCTCGGTCTGTTTCTCAGTCTGTCTCTCTCTCTCAGTCTGTCTCTCTGTCTGTCTCTCTGTTAGTCTGTCTCTCTGTCTCTCTCTCTCAGTCTCTCTCTCTGTCTCTCTCTCAGTCTGTCTGCAACTGTCTCTCTCTCTCAGTCTGTCTCTCTGTCTCTCTCAATCTGTCTCTCTCAATCTGTCTCTCTGTCTCTCTCTCAGTCTGTCTCTTTGTCTCTCTCTCAGTCTGTCTCTCTCAGTCTGTCTCTCTGTCTCCCTCTCTGTCTCTCTCTCTGTCTGTATCTCAGTCTCTCTCTCTATCTGTCTCTCCGTCTCTCAGTCTGTCTCTCTCTCAATCTGTCTGCAACTGTCTCTCTCAGTCTGTCTCTCAGTCTGTCTCTCTCAGTCTCTCTCTCAGTCTGTCTCTCTCTCAGTCTCTCTGTCTCTCTCTCAGTCTCTCTCTCTGTCTCTCTCTCAGTATATGTCTCTCTGTCTCTCAGTCTCTCTCAGTCTGTCTCTCAGTCTGTCTCTCTCTCAGTATGTCTCTCTGTCTCTCTCTGTCTCTCTCTCAGTCTGTCTCTCTGTCTGTCTCTCTGTCTCTCTCTCAGTCTGTCTCTCTGTCTGTCTCTCTCTCAGTCCCTCTGTCTCTCTCTCAGTCTCTCTGTCTCTCTCTCAGTCTCTCTGTCTCTCAGTCTGTCTCTCTCTCGGTCTCTCTCTGTCTCTCTCTCAGTCTGTCTCTCTGTCTGTCTCTCTGTATCTCTCTGTCTGTCTCTCAGTCTGTTTCTCTCTCAGTCTGTCTCTCTCTCTGTCTCTCTGTCTGTCTCTCTGTCTCTCTCTCTCTCTCTGTCTGTCTCTCTGTCTGTCTCTCTGTCTGCCTCTCTATCTCTGTCTCTCTCTCAGTCTCTCCCTCTGTCTCTCTCTCAGTCTGTCTGCAACTGTCTCCCGTCCACATCCTTCTGTCTCGCTCTCTCATCTCCCCGAGTCATCCCTCTCTGCCCTCACCCATCTCTCCTTGCTGCCCTCTCCTTCCTCCCATTATCTCCCCCCCCCCCTTCCACCCCCCCCTCCACCTCCCCCCCATCTGCACCCCCCCCCAACCTCCCCCCGACCCCATCTGAACCCTGTTTCCACATCCCCCCTATATCGGTGCATAATTCGTCATGACCTCTGAACCCCCCCCTCCTACTCAAGTGGTTCGCTCCAGACTCCCTGGCGATCACAATGGACCGGTCCGTCCACAGCTCCACCTCTCAAGTCCCACGTTTGTCCGTGGTTGTCCGTCTTGTCTATCCGCTGGGGATCTGCCATCGTGCGTCGTTTGGCTGTCCAACCCTCTGCATGTCCCGCTAGTTAGAACTATTAACTATTTTTTATTTTACCAGGTAAGGCCCCACTGAGCTGCTGTGTCGATCTTTTTCAGAAGCGACCTGGCCATCACAGATGACGGCTCAACGAAGTGATGGCTTATTATCATCATCATCTTCGTCATCGTGTGGGGATTTATAGCGGCAGCCCACACACTCTAAACGCGTGGCGATGTCGGTTCTAAATGTGGAGGGGAAAAACGGAGGACCTGGAGAAAAATCCACGCGACTACGAGAAGAGAGACACCGCAAACTCCAAATATACAGCAGCAGCAGCAGGCGTCAGGGTCGGGATCGAACCCACGACCTCCTGTGTACCAGGCGAGGTAGTTAACATCTCCTAGCCACCGTGATGATGATGAGAGAGAGACACGCAGACTCCAAATATAGAGCAGCAGGCGTCAGGGTCGGGACAGAACCCACGACCTCCTGTATACCAGGCGAGGTAGTTAACATCTCCTAGCCACCGTGATGATGATGAGAGAGATACGCAAACTCCAAATATACAGCAGCAGGCGTCAGGGTCGGGATCGAACCCACGACCTCCTGTGTAACATCTCTTTGCTACCGTGGCTGTTTAATATTGCCTGCCTGTCTTTCTGCCGACACAACCAACATCTGTCTATTATTGGGGGCGTGTAGCCTTAACAGACTGTAGGGGCAAGTGCTGTTAGCAAGCAGCACCTATGAAGGCCGGCACGACACACGAGAGGGTGGGTGGGCCAGCACCACGCCCGGCCGCCTTTGTCTCCCAAAGTGACGACGATTACACACCGCACCAGGCACTCATTTGAGGCTGAGTCGATCTAGGCGAGGCTCAGGACCAGTTCAGATCATCGTCACTGGCGTTGGCCGCGAGCGGGAATCGAACTCAAGTCGTCGCCGGGTTCGTAAGCGCAGAAAACACGCGTGCGTGCACACACACACACGTGTACACACACACGTGTACACACACACGTGTACACACACACACGTGTGTGTGTACACGTGTGTGTGTGTACACACGTGTACACACACACACGTGCACACACACACACGTGCACACACACACACGTGTACACACACACGTGTACACACACACGTGTACACACACACACACGTGTACACACACACGTGTACACACACACGTGTACACACACACGTGTACACACACACACGTGTACACACACGTGTACACACACACACACGTGTACACACACACGTGTACACACACACACACACGTGTTTGTCATTAGCACGACTCCCATGATTAGTCCGGCTCCTCCACCCGGCGCCATTTCCACGGTGCCCTCCCCACCCCCCCACCCCCCACTCTTCACCTGCCGTGCTGCCACCCCCCGCCCCTCTCTCTCCACAGGCTCCCTGCTCGCTCCACCCTCCCTCCCTCCCACACTCACCAATGACGACAACACCACCACCACTGCCGACACGAGGGGGTCGGTAAATCAAAATAAGTTTACCATGGAAGTCCACTTCACAATGGGAGTCCAGTTTACCATGAAAGTCCAGTTTACGAATGGAATCCAGTATACCATGGAATTCCAGTTTACCATTGGAGTCCAGTTAACCATTGAATCCCAGTTTACCCTTGGAGCCCAGTTCACCATGGAAGTCCAGTTTTCCAATGGAGTCCAGTTTACCGTGGAATTCCAGTTTACCATGGGATTCCAGTTTACCGTGGAATTCCAGTTTACCATGGATTTCCAGTTTACCATTGGAACCCAGTTCACCATGGAAGTCCAGTTTTCCAATGGAGTCCAGTTTACCGTGGGATTCCAGTTTACCGTGGAATTCCAGTTTACCGTGGAATTCCAGTTTACCCTTGGAGCCCAGTTCACCATGGAAGTCCAGTTTTCCAATGGAGTCCAGTTTACCATGGAATTCCAGTTTACCATGGGATTCCAGTTTCCCGTGGAATTCCAGTTTACCGTGGAATTCCAGTTTACCCTTGGAGCCCAGTTCACCATGGAAGTCCAGTTTTCCAATGGAGTCCAGTTTACCATGGAATTCCAGTTTACCATGGGATTCCAGTTTCCCGTGGAATTCCAGTTTACCATGGGGTTCCAGTTTACCATTGGAGCCCAGTTCACCATGGAAGTCCAGTTTTCCAATGGAGTCCAGTTTACCATGGAATTCCAGTTTACCATGGGATTCCAGTTTCCCGTGGAATTCCAGTTTACCATGGGGTTCCAGCTTACCATGGGAGCCCAGTTCACCATGCAAGTCAAGTTTAGCGCAGGGCCAGCGCTCGGCAAAACCTGCAAAGTTCCGGAGCCGCGCGGCGTCTCTTCGAGGCCCGCTTGCCCGTGACACTTTCTCAACCCGCACACGAAAAACGGCGAGACGGCCACTGCCGTGACCCAGCGGCCGGCCGCACGACCCAGGCCCCTGTTGACCCCGGGCGCCGCGGTCAACGTCCCAACGCGAATCAAACTCCCTGCCGCTCACGGACGGTCACGCCGCCCCTACCCCTGCCCCTTCCCTCAATCCTCCATCCCCCCCCCACATCTCCCGCAGCCAGCGTCACCATCCGACCCCCCACCCCCCGGCTCGCTATTCTCGTCGGAAATCTGGCTTCGACCTCACCTCCGCACGGCTCAGCCCGAGACAAACGCGGGGGACTAACGCACACGGACACGGACACGCTGAGCTGGAACCTCGGCTACCACCCCCCACCCACCCCCCGAGGAGAGGACTGCGATCCATCTGACGAGCGATTGTCAAACATCCCAATGGAGCAGACACCGTGCGGACAACGAGACTCACCGAAACAAAGATCCCCCGCGTAGCCTGCAGCAGACTGTTGGGGCAAGTGCTGTTAACGAGCACCAGGTACTCATTTGGGGCTGAGTCGGCCTAGGGGAGGCCCAGGACCGGTTCAGAGAATCGTCACTGGTGTTGGCCGTGAGCGGGAATCGAACTCGAGTTGCCGAGTTCATAGCGCAACGCGCTAACCGCTACACCACCGCTCCCCACACCCACACACCTACATACATACACCGACACACACACACCTACATACAAACAAAGACAAAGATCCCCCGTATAGCCTTAACAGACTGTAGAGGCAAGTGCTGTTAGCGAGCACCTATGAAGGCCGGAACGGTACACGAGGGGGTGGGTGGCCAGCACCACGCCCGACCGCCTTACACACACCACTACACACACACACACCTACACACAGCCCTACAGACACACCTACAGACACCACTACACACACCTCTACACACACGCCTACACACACACCTACACACACACCTACACACACACGCACATTTACACACACACCTACACACACACATCTACACACACACACCTACATACACACACCTCTACACAAACCTCTACACACACACACCTACACACACACACCTACACGCGTAAACACCTACACACGCACACACCTACACACACACCTACACACGCACACCTACACACACACCTACACACACACACCTACACACACCTACACACACACCTACACACACACACCTACACACGCACACACACCCACGCCCTCCACCCGTGCCACCGCTAATACCAAACTTGGCCAGCCGTCGGCACGGCTTGTAACGCCGGCGACGACACCCGCACTGTAACGGGTCGAGTGCTCGCTCGCTCGCTCGGCCGACTGCTGAGTCGACCTAAGGGGGAGACGCAGGACCGGCTCGCCCATCGCCACGGGGCGCGGTCCGCCCGGGCGGGCGATGGAACCCGGAGTCGTCGCAGGTTCGCGACGACTCCGAGAGCCACCGCCGCTCCGAGCGCGCACGGCAAATTGAATCCAGTCGAGTGGCACTAACAGCCAATGTGGGTGATGACCCCGGCTGGCATTAAGAATACATTGCCGCCAAACACAAACACAAGGCAACGCGCGCGCACACGCGCACCTACACCCCTGCGCACACACCACACACACACACAGACACCACACACACACCTACACACCACAGACACACAGACACCACACACCTACACACACCTACACACACCCCTACACACACACCACACACAGACACCACACACACACACCTACACACCACAGACACACAGACACCACACACCTACACACACACACCTACACACACACTACACACACACACACCGACACACACCACACACAGACACCACACACACACCTACACACCACAGACACACCTACACACACCACACACACCTACACACACCACACACACAGACACCATACACACACCACACACACACACCTACACACCACAAACACACCTACACACACACCACACACACACCTACACACCACATACCTACACACCACAGACACACCTACACACACCACACACACCTACACCCCCACACACACACCTACACACACACCTACACACCACAGACACCACACACACCTACATACACCACACCACATACCCACACACACCTACACCCCCGCGCACACACCTACACCCACACACACCACACACACGCAGACACCACACACACACAGACACACCTACACACACCACACACACCACACCACACACCTACACACCACAGACACACCTACACACACACACCTACACCCCCACACACACACACCTACACACACCACAGACACCACACACACACCTACATACACCACACCACATACCTACACACACCACAGACTACACACACGCACCTACACACCCACACACACCTACACATACGCACACACCTACACCCACACACACACACCCACACACACCTACACATACGCACACACCTACACACACACACCTATATACACACACACATCTACACACACATCACACACACCTACACCCCCACACACACACCTACACACACCACACACACACATCTACACACACACCTACACCCCCACACACAAAGACAAAGATCCCCCATATAGCCTTAACAGACTGTAGGAGCAAGTGCTGTTAGCGAGTAGCACCTATGAAGCCCGGCACGGCACACGAGAGGGTGGGTGGCCAGCACCACGCCCGGCCGCCTTTGTCTCTCCAGTGGCGATGTTTACACACCGCACCAAGTACCCATTTGAGACTGAGTCGACCTATTCTAGAAGGGCTATAAAACTGACATTCACAAGGCACACGTAGAGGAGCCAAGCCTTTGCCGAGCACCGCAGTTTCCGCGGACGACTCATTCGGAAACCCACGACAAAAAATGGTCCCTTGACTAACAGCGTTATTGTTTGTATCTGGAGGTCATGGGCATCACGACCGCATCCAATCACATTTTGAAACGAGGCAATTCGCCCCCGGCTGCTTACTGGATGATGAAAAGTGACCAAAGGCCCCCACCCCCCACCCCCGCCGTTGACCGGCGCAGCGACGAAGCGCATGAGATGGCCGCCTCTGGAATCGAACACCGCTCGAGATGTCCCACGCGCAGGCCCAAGTGAAACCGGCAAGAACGACGGCCCACGGAGCACGTGGGGCCCAGGAGCACGTGGGGCCCAGGAGCACGTGGGGCCCAGGAGCACGTGGGGCCCAGGAGCACGTGGGCCCCAGGAGCACGTGGGCCCCAGGAGCACGTGGGCCCCAGGAGCACGTGGCCCCAGGAGCACGTGGGCCCCAGGAGCACGTGGGCCAGGAGCACGTGGGCCCCAGGAGCACCTGGGCCCCAGGAGCACGTGGGCCCCAGGAGCACGTGGGCCCCAGGAGCACGTGGGGCCCAGGAGCACGTGGGCCCCAGGAGCACGTGGGCCCCAGGAGCACGTGGGCCCCAGGAGCACGTGCGGCCCAGGAGCACGTGGGCCCCAGGAGCACGTGGCCCCAGGAGCACGTGGCCCCAGGAGCACGTGGGCCCCAGGAGCGCCCAACCGACGAGTGTCTCGGTTAGCGACGGTCTCTTGAAACTTCAAACCGACGAGATGACGTCGCGTGACGCGTTACACGTGACGTCGCGAGACGACGTCATGCGTAACCGCACGTCACAAGGGGAGGGGAGGTGCATGCGCCCCGGCTGCTAAGGCACTGACAGCTCGACTCGTACTTTTAGCGCACGTTTTTTGTTGTTTGACGGCTCCAAGTTTCGTCCCAACCGTTCGATAAGTGTGACCGATTTTCTGCAGCGGTAAGTTGCCAATAGCAACGCGAATGTCACTCAACAGTTGTGGTCCCATTTTTAATGCCCCAAATATACATTTTGGTGGTGGTGGTGGGAGGGTGGATGTGTGTGAGTGGGTGAGCGAGTGGGTGGGTGAGTGGGTGAGCGAGTGGGTGGGTGAGTGGGTCGGTGGGTGAGTGGGTGAGTGAGCCAGTGGGTGGGTGGGCGTGTGAGTGGGTGGGTGGGTGAGTGAGTGGGTGGGTGAGCGGGTGGATGAGCGAGAGGGCGAGTGGGTGAGGCGGAGGGTGGGCGAGTCGGTGGGTGGATAGGCGAGTGAGTGTGTGAGCGAGTTTGGGGGCGAGTGAGTAGGTGAGTGGGTGAGCCAGTGGGTGGGCGAGTGAGTGGGTGGGCAAGTGAGGGGACGAACCGGTAATGGGCCTCCCCTAGGTCGACTCAGTCTCAAATGAGTACCTGATGCGTGGTGTTGGCCACCCACCCCCTCGTGTGCCGTTCTGGCTTTCATAGGTGCTCGCTAACAGCACTTGCCCCTACAGTCTGTTAAAGGCTATACGGGGGATCTTTGTCTTTGTACGTGTGTTGAGCTGCTTTCGCACCGTACGTAGCCAAACGTGCTTATCGGGTCCCAAAGCAATGAGTTCTCAATCTAGATGATGAAATTGGCTTCCTGATATCGGAAGGGAAGAGCGTTCCAGACGGCCGCAGAAGCGCGTCTGAAAGCGCGGCGCGACGATGCGGTGACCACCGCCGTTGTTCGATGGCCAGCAGCTAAAAGCCGCTGCCGCTGCGAGGATGACCGGAGTCGAGAAGCATCATCAAGGCCGATGATGAAATAACTGATTCATCTCATTTCATTTACGGTCTTGTCATTATTATTGGTCGGTGGATGGTTGGCTGGGTCGGTGTGTTGGTGAGTGTGTAGGTGGGTAGTTAGTGAGCGGGTGAGTGGCTGGCTGGGTGAATGACCGTCTGGGTGAGTGAACAAGTGTGTGAATTAGTGGGCGAGCAGGCAAAGCGAGTGAGCGGTTAGATGGGTGGTGCGTGAATTGGTGAATAGACAAGCGAGCGAGCGAGTGAGTGGCTGAGTCGGTGGGTGGGTGGACTGGCTGCTGAGTGAGCGAGTGGCTGGCTGGGTAGGCAGGTAGGTTGTTGAGTGAGCGAGTGTGTGTGTGGCCGTGTTGGTGGGTAGACTTGCTGGCTGCCGAGGGAGCGAGCGAGTGGGCAGGTTGGTGGGCAGAGTGGCTAAGTGGGTGGGTGGCTGGGCAGAGTGGCTAAGTGGGTGGGTGGCTGGGCAGAGTGGCTAAGTGGGTGGGTGGCTGGGCAGAGTGGCTAAGTGGGTGGGTGGGTGGGCAGAGTGGCTAAGTGGGTGGCTGGGCAGAGTGGCTAAGTTGGTGGGTGGGCAGAGTGGCTAAGTGGGTGGGTGGCTGGGCAGAGTGGCTAAGTGGGTGGGTGACTGGGCAGAGTGGCTAAGTGGGTGGGTGGCTGGGCAGAGTGGCTAAGTGGGTGGGTGGCTGGGCAGAGTGGCTAAGTGGGTGGGTGGGTGGGCAGAGTGGCTAAGTGGGTGGGTGGCTGGGCCGGCTACTGCTGCTGCTGCCGCTGAACGAGTGTGAGCGAGGGGCCAGTTGACACCGGTGCTGAAGCGGCGGCACCGCTTGAACCAACACCGCGAGACACCCGCGGGGGGTCACGTGCGTGCGTGTGCACGCGTGGCCTGAAAGTGCACGTAGCCTGGCACAAGCGCCGTGGTGACGTCACAGCCACTCAGGGGTGAATGGCGGTGGTTGTTGTTGTTGTTGCGTCAGTGTAGCGGTTAGCGCTACGCTGCGCTTCGAACCCCGGCAACCCGAGATTCGAATCCCCCTTACAGTGACCAACAACAGTGACGATTAACTGTACCGGTCCTGGGCCTCCCCTAGGTCGACTCAGCCTCAAATGAGTACCTGGTGCGGTGTGTAAAACATCACCACGGGAGAGACAAAGGCGGCCGGGCGTGGTGCTGGCCACCCACCCCCTCGTGTGCCGTGCCGGCCTTCAGAGGTTGCCCGCTAACAGCACTTGCCCCAACAGTCTGTTAAGGCTACACTGGGGATCTTTGTCTTTTTACCAGAGGAATTTCCATCCGGTACAGATGCAATGCAAGGCTGATCGATGCCTGGTTGCGGTCAAGGGATGGCTCCCAATTGGTCAACCATGCTACGTACATTGACGATCTGCTGATTGCCGCTCACTCTGAGGAGTTGGAGACTGCTGCCCCCGAACCTGGCACCGAGAGATGGGGGCCTCACCAGCAGCCCAACAAGAACTCGGCGCCTGCATGGGCAGTTCACGTCATCAAAATACTCCACCCCCTCCACAACTACTGCCCCATGACTCATGGGGCAGTAGTTGTGGAGAGAGTGGAGATTTAACACGTGGGCTTTAGCGAACCAACATCATCCATAATCCAGGTTCAATTTTCTGGGGTTAGGCCGCGAAAATAACGCACAAGTGACGTCATCACATCTACGCCTCGATTTCAAGAACGAGGACTTCTCCATAAAATGTGGCTGTCGCCTGATGAAGCTAGTTGTGATTACTGGCGAAACGTCGTACTCAGATGGTACATGTTGTGGCTTGGCTCTCCAACACACACCCGGTTAGTGCTGTGCTAGTATACTACACTATACACTACACTATACACTACACTACTATACACTACACTATACACTACTATACACTACACTATACACTACTATACACTACACTATACACTACACTATACACTATTATACACTACACTATACACTACACTATACACTACACTACACACTACACTACACACTACACTACTCACTAGTGTTGTAGTAATAACGAATTGGCCACGTTCTGTTTACGTGACAACCCTTACTAATTAATTGGCTGTGTCGGGTGGTGGCGGGTTTAACGACACATTCATATTTTACGCGACTTAACCCAAAAAAAGATCCTCCATTGTACAGTGGAGATGTTTTCGTAGCTGGGCAGTGTGCTTGTGACCAGCTCCAGTTGGGCAACAGATGTCTCACTTCGAATCAGTCGAGTGGCGTTGTCTTTCCATCAGCTGTCTCACGCCGTGTGGATGCTACCTGGTCTATCGCTCCGTATGAAGTGACGGGACTTCTCGGCTACTCTTATGCCCCCCCTTCCCTATGCTCGTGAAACGTACGGCCCTCTGCAGGAACGTCTACGCCGGTTTGAAACGCTCAGGCTGGGCCTGCCTGCCTACGAGCCATCCTGGGTTTAACCAGACTGGATTTTAGGAGCTCACAAAATCCTCGAAAGATCTGGACACAGTCCCATCGGTGAGCACCTACGGCAGCCGAGGCTGCGTTGGCTGGGTCACGTAACTCGCGTGCCCAGCCACCGCACGCCAAAGCAGTTTTTTTCGTTTGCCGGCGAGAAAGATTTGGGCGAAACGGACACAGTGCAGGCTCGAGAAGCGATGAACTGATGTGGTGCAGGAGGATGTGGAGCTGAGTGCACTTGCCGATAACCGGTACCGACGGTGTCAGGATCGGCCTCTGTGGAGGAGGAGGCTCGCGAAGGAAGCTGCTGCTACCGGGCAGTCGCCCTCCAACAACGGCGGAACGCAGAGGAGCGAAGCTCACAACAACGAGCGGAGCGACGGGCGGCTAAAACGCAGGCGGCAACAGCGGTGCATCTGCCGGTCGTCTCGGCCAGTCGACCCCGCGGCACCTGGGACTGTCCCGTGACCGTCTGCCGGCAGCGAGCCTGCGACGCTTCGCGCGAGAAACCTCAAAAGTGGCACCTAGCTTGCCACAAGTCGCCGCCGCGATGTCGGCCCGCGGCACGTTCGCGCGCGTCCGGCGGTGGGGCCAGCGAGAAAGCTATCGCCGGCTCCCATCGGCTCGCCACCGCCGCTCGCCGCCACTCGCCGGCGTCCCTTCCCGGCAAGTCGCTTCCACAAAAACAAAAATAAAAACCACCGTCAACCGTCCACGGCCCCCGAGGTCGCACGCCGCCACCGCCGCCGCCTCACCCGGCCACCGGGTGAGGCAGCGTGTTACCGTGCTAGCGTGTTACCGTGCTAGCGTGTTAGCGTGCTAGCGTGTTAGCGTGTTACCGTGCTAGCGTGTTACCGTGCTAGCGTGTTAGCGTGCTAGCGTGTTAGCGTGTTACCGTGCTAGCGTGTTACCGTGCTAGCGTGTTAGCGTGCTAGCGTGTTAGCGTGTTACCGTGCTAGCGTGTTGCCATGCTAGCGTGTTAGCGTGCTAGAGTGCTAGCGTGTTACCGTGCTAGAGTGTTAGCGTGCTAGCGTGTTAGCGTGCTAGCGTGTTACCGTGTTACCGTGCTAGCGTGTTACCTTGGTAGCGTGTTAGTGTGCTAGCGTGCTAGCGTGTTAGCGTGCTAGCGTGTTACCTTGGTAGCGTGCTAACGTGTTACCGTGTTGGCGTGCTAGCGTGTTAGCGTGCTAGCGTGTTAGCGTGCTAGCGTGTTAGCGTGTTACTGTGTTAGCGTGCTAGCGTGTTAGCGTGTTGCCTTGGTAGCGTGCTAACGTGTTAGCGTGTTACTGTGTAAGCGTGCTAACGTGTTAGCGTGTTACCGTGCTAGCGTGTTACCTTGGTAGCGTGTTAGTGTGCTAGCGTGCTAGCGTGTTAGCGTGCTAGCGTGTTACCTTGGTAGCGTGCTAACGTGTTACCGTGTTGGCGTGCTAGCGTGTTAGCGTGCTAGCGTGTTAGCGTGCTAGCGTGTTAGCGTGTTACTGTGTTAGCGTGCTAGCGTGTTAGCGTGTTGCCTTGGTAGCGTGCTAACGTGTTAGCGTGTTACTGTGTAAGCGTGCTAACGTGTTAGCGTGTTACCGTGCTAGCATGTTACCGTGCTAGCGTGTGTGCGTGTTAGTGTGTTAGCGTGCTAGCGTGTTACCGTGCTAGCGTGTTACCGTGTTACCGTGCTAGCGTGTTACCTTGGTAGCGTGTTAGTGTGCTAGCGTGTTAGCGTGTTAGCGTGCTAGCGTGTTAGCGTGCTAGCGTGTTAGCGTGCTAGCGTGTTACTGTGTTAGCGTGTTACCGTGCTACCGTGCTAGCGTGTTAGTGTGCTACCGTGCTAGCATGTTACCGTGCTACCGTGCAACCGTGATAGCGTGTTAGCGTGCTACCGTGCTAGCGTGTTAGCGTGCTACCGTGCTACCGTGCTAGCGTGTTAGCGGCGAACCCGACGGGCCGAGTTCGATTGCCGCTCGCGGCCAACGTCGGTGACGGATGTCCGAACCGGTCCCGCGCCTCCCCTAGGTCGACTCGGCCTCGAATTAGTTAACCGGTGCCAGCGGTGTGTAAACATCGCCACTGGGGAGACAAAGGCGGCCGGGCGTGGTGCTGGCCACCCACCCCGATGCGTACCGTTCCGGCATTCATAGGTGCTCGCTAACAGCACTTGCTTCAACAGTATACACAGGCAGTGTGTGTACACGTGTGAGTACATACAGACAGTGTGTACGTACACGTGTGAGTACACACAGACAGTGTGTACGTACACGTGTGAGTACACACAGACAGTGTGTACGTACACGTGTGAGTACACACAGACAGTGTGTGTGCACGTGTGAGTACACAGACAGTGTGTGTACACGTGAGAGTACACAGACAGTGTTTGTACACGTGTGAGTACACAGTGTGTATACACGTGTGAGTACACACAGGCAGTGTGTGTACACGTATGAGTACACAACAGACACTGTTATCGGTGCGTGTACACACACGTGTACGCTTCTCGGGTCGAACAATATTATTTATTTATTTATTCATTACAAGAATTTGGGAAGAGAGACGGTGGTGGGAGGAAATTCCAGAGTGGAGCGGTGCGAGAATCGGAAACAGAAGTAAGGTCACCTGCTGTGAGGTGACCTGCTGTGACGTCACCTGCTGTGAGGTGACCTGCTGTGACGTCACCTGCTGTGAGGTGACCCGCTGTGACGTGACCTGCTGTGAGGTGACCTGCTGTGAGGTGACCTGCTGTGAGGTGACCTGCTGTGACGTCACCTGCTGTGAGGTGACCCGCTGTGAGGTGACCTGCTGTGACGTCACCTGCTGTGAGGTGACCTACTGTGACGTCACCTGCTGTGAGGTGACCTGCTGTGACGTCACCTGCTGTGAGGTGACCTGCTGTGAAGTGACCTGCTGTGAGGTGACCTGCTGTGACGTCACCTGCTGTGAGGTGACCTACTGTGACGTCACCTGCTGTGAGGTGACCTGCTGTGACGTCACCTGCTGTGAGGTGACCTGCTGTGACGTCACCTGCTGTGAGGTGACCTGCTGTGAGGTGACCTACTGTGAGGTGACCTGCTGTGAGGTGACCTACTGTGAGGTGACCTGCTGTGAGGTGACCTGCTGTGAGGTGACCTGCTGTGAGGTGACCTGCTGTGACGTCACCTGCTGTGCTGTGACCTGCTGTGACGTCACCTACTGTGAGGTGACCTGCTGTGAGGTGACCTACTGTGAGGTGACCTGCTGTGAGGTGACCCGCTGTGAGGTGACCTGCTGTGCTGTCACCTGCTGTGAGGTGACCTGCTGTGACGTCACCTGCTGTGATGTGACCTGCTGTGAGGTGACCTGCTGTGAGGTCACCTGCTGTGCTGTGACCTGCTGAGGTCACCTGCTGTGCTGTGACCTGCTGTGACGTCATCTACTGTGAGGTGACCTGCTGTGCTGTGACCTGCTGTGACGTCACCTGCTGTGAGGTGACCTGCTGTGCTGTGACCTGCTGTGCTGTGACCTGCTGTGCGGTGACCTGCTGTGAGGTGACCTGCTGTGAGGTGACCTGCTGTGACGTCACCTGCTGTGAGGTGAGTGAGTGTGAGTGGGTGGGTGAGTGTGAGTGGGTAGGTGAGTGTGAGCGAGTGGGTGGGTGAGTGAGTGGGTGGGTGAGTGAGTGTGAGCGAGTGGGTGAGTGAGTGAGTGACTGTGAGTGAGTGGGTGAGTGTGAGTGGGTAGGCGAGTGTGAGTGGGTGGGTGGGTGAGTGTGAGTGGGTAGGTGAGTGTGAGTGGGTGAGTTAGTAGGTGAGTGTGAGTGGGTAGGTGAGTGTGAGTGAGTGGGTGAGTGTGAGTGAGTGGGTGAGTGTGAGTGGGTGGGTGAGTGAGTGGGTGAGTGTGAGTGGGTAGGTGAGTGTGAGTGGGTGGGTGGGTGAGTGTGAGTGGGTAGGTGAGTGTGAGTGAGTGGGTGAGTTAGTAGGTGAGTGTGAGTGGGTAGGTGAGTGTAAGTGGGTGGGTGAGTGTGAGCGAGTGGGTGGGTGAGTTAGTGGGTGAGTGTGAGCGAGTGTGTGAGCGAGTGGGTGAGTGTGAGTGGGTAGGTGAGTGTGAGTGAGTGGGTGACCTAGTAGGTGAGTGTGAGTGGGTAGGTGAGTGTGAGCGAGTGGGTGAGTGTGAGTGGGTGGGTGAGTGTGAGTGGGTAGGTGAGTGTGAGCGAGTGGGTGGGTGAGTGAGTGGGTGGGTGAGTGAGTGTGAGCGAGTGGGTGAGTGAGTGAGTGGGTGAGTGAGTGACTGTGAGTGAGTGGGTGAGTGGGTAGGTGAGTGTGAGTGGGTGGGTGGGTGAGTGTGAGTGGGTAGGTGAGTGTGAGTGGGTGAGTTAGTAGGTGAGTGTGAGTGGGTAGGTGAGTGTGAGCGAGTGGGTGAGTGTGAGTGGGTGAGTGTGAGTGGGTGGGTGAGTGAGTGGGTGAGTGTGAGTGGGTGGGTGGGTGAGCGTGAGTGGGTAGGTGAGTGTGAGTGAGTGGGTGAGTTAGTAGGTGAGTGTGAGTGGGTAGGTGAGTGTGAGCGAGTGGGTGAGTGTGAGTGAGTGGGTGAGTGTGAGTGGGTAGGTGAGTGTGTGAGTGAGTTCCGGCCTTCACAGGTGCTGCTCGCGAACAGCACTTGCTCCAACAGCCTGTTAAGTCTACACGGGGGAACTTTGTCTTTGCGAGTGTGTGGGAGGGCGAGTAAGTGAGTAAGTGGGGAGCGGTAGCGTAGGGGTCAGCACACCGCGCTACGAAACCCAGCGCCCCGAGTTCCATTCCCAGACTCAGCATCAAAAACGAGCGCCTGCTGCGGTGTGTAAGACATCGCCACGAGGGAGACAAAGGCGGTCTCCATAGGCGCTGCTCCTCGCCTACAAAAAGGGGAATCCCTACGGACGCGATGCACCCAAATCAGGGCTTCGGTCGCGGAAACGGGCGGCTGTCTCTTCACGAAAACGAAACGATGTCCTCTTTTACATTTTGCCGTAGGGCCCAGGATTTTCTCACCCCTCCCACCCACCCCCCAGGAGGATGGAGATAATATCATCGCCACGACATCACTTCCTCCGCTTCCCACCGCAACCCCCCACCACCACAACCACCACCACAACCACCGCCACCGTCTGAGCCTGGCAAGCGGCGAGCCCACCTCAACAAACCCGGCACGTGCCAGGAGGCGGCTGGCTTGGGGTTAGCGGATGCCGCAAGGATGGGAGCTCGTGAATGCCGCTCGGTGTCTGGCAACGGCTGCCGATGGTGACGAGGGCGGTGACGTGGGGATGACGTGGGGATGACGTGGAGCTAAGCGGTACAGCAAGTAGGACCGCGGGAGACCGACACAAATGGGTCCGCGTCAATTATTCCTGGGGAAGATCCGAGTTGGCTCAACAACGGCGGCCGTGACCACCCACGCGCCACCACCGCTTTCCCTGGTAGAATCAAACGAGTGTAGTGTTGCATCTGTAATGTGCATTCGTTTCTGACTTGCTTACCTTTCCCGCACTCTGCACTCCGATCGGTATTTTTGTACCGTTTCTCGTTGCAACGTTCCGACCCCCGTGCCCCTGCTGGACCATCTGTGCATAAACAAAGAGCTTTACAGCTCATCGGATTCTTTCCACCAGTCTGAATATTCTGATCCTGCTCGGGGGGGGGCCCTGTACGAAATCGTTGCGATGCGCGACTCCAGTGTTGGCCCTGTGCGACGCTTCCCAACGGAGGAGGCGTGGAGAGAGCGTGAACGCGCAGGCTCCGTGCCGCCCGTCCGTCGCGGCAAACCTTGGAAAGATTGATCCAAGGCTCGTGCAAGCTCGGCACGACGTCGGGCTGATCGCGGGGACTCGCCCTGCCACCATGAAACGGTCCAAATGGATCAGAGCGTCACGCAAAACGTGAAGATATTCACTCTGTTTCTCTCGGTAAAAAGTTACGTAGAAAGAAAATGACGAAAGAAACATCTTGCTAAATAATCATTTGCTGTTCGTTTTCTTTCCACGTGGCAAAATTTAAACGTGTATTCATTGAATAATTATTCACCGAAAGAAAGCAAGAGTCATTCCGGCAGTCACGAAAGCTTCAAATCAAGCTTGAAGAACATTTACGTTAAAAAAGGGAGCCTCGGCGCTAAATGGAGAAAAAAGCCTTTTCGGCCCAGGTGCTGACATCACGCGCCCCGTGCACGCGTCCCGTTGTGACGTCGCCACACGTGACGGGGCAAGGGCGGCAGTCGCCGGCGAATGCCGCGAGGAGCGCGGCGGGCTGGCCCGGCACGACGACCCCACCCCCCCCCGCCCCCCCCCAAACACGGCTCGGCCGTGCGGTGGAAAAAGAAAGTGCGAGGGAGCCATCGGCCGATGAGTTCCGTGTTTCCATTGCTTTGGTTTTGCCGTTTTAATCTTTACGCTCAGCGCGGCCAATTAATTGAAGAGGGCAGCAGCAGGACCCCGAGTCGGTAGGCGCTCGGTCACGCAGAGACTGATATTTTCTGTCGATGTATAATTCATAAAGAATGTTAACCCTCGTTGGTTCAGGCGAGGCCCAAATTGGGCGCCGATCCGTTGAGTGCTTTTTTTTTTTTCCAGGTGGATGGCGTTTTTGATGATCTGGCCTGCTGTGTGTATAGATGTCTAGTATGCTGTGTGTATAGATGTCTAGTATGCTGTGTGTATAGATGTCTAGTATGATGTGTGTATATAGATGGCTAGTATGCTGTGTGTATAGATGTCTAGTATGCTGTGTGTATAGATGTCTAGTATGCTGTGTGTATAGATGTCTAGTATGTTGTGTGTATAGATGTCTAGTATGCTGTGTGTAAAGATGTCTAGTATGCTGTGTGTATAGATGTCTAGTAGGATGTGTGTATAGATGACTAGTATGCTGTGTGTATAGATGTCTAGTATGATGTGTGTGTAGATGTCTAGTATGCTGTGTGTATAATTGACTAGTATGCTGTGTGTATAGTTGACTAGTATGCTGTGTGTATAGATGTCTAGTATGCTGTGTGTATAGATGTCTACTATGCTGTGTGTATAGATGTCTAGTATGCTGTGTGTATAGATGTCTACTATGCTGTGTGTATAGATGTCTAGTATGCTGTGTGTATAGATGTCTAGTATGCTGTGTGTATATGTCTAGTATGCTGTGTGTATAGATGTCTAGTATGCTGTGTGTATAGATGGCTAGTATGCTGTGTGTATAGATGTCTAGTATGATGTGTGTATAGATGGCTAGTATGCTGTGTGTATAGATGTCTAGTATGATGCGTGTATAGATGACTAGTATGCTGTGTGTATAGATGACTAGTACTGTGTGTATAGATGTCTAGTATGCTGTGTGTATAGTTGACTAGTACGCTGTGTGTATAGATGACTAGTATGCTGTGTGTATAGTTGACTAGTATGCTGTGTGTATAGATGACTAGTATGCTGTGTGTATAGTTGACTAGTATGCTGTGTGTATAGATGTCTAGTATGCTGTGTGTATATATGTCTAGTATGCTGTGTGTATAGATGTCTAGTATGCTGTGTGTATAGATGTCTAGTATGCTGTGTGTATATGTCTAGTATGTTGTGTGTATAGATGTCTAGTATGCTGTGTGTATAGATGTCTAGTATGCTGTGTGTATAGATGTCTAGTATGATGTGTGTATAGATGTCTAGTATGCTGTGTGTATAGATGTCTAGTATGCTGTGTGTATATATGTCTAGTATGCTGTGTGTATAGTTGACTAGTATGCTGTGTGTATAGTTGACTAGTATGCTGTGTGTATAGATGTCTAGTATGCTGTGTGTATAGATGTCTAGTATGTTGTGTGTATAGATGTCTAGTATGCTGTGTGTAAAGATGTCTAGTATGATGTGTGTATAGATGTCTAGTAGGATGTGTGCATAGATGACTAGTATGCTGTGTGTATAGATGTCTAGTATGATGTGTGTGTAGATGTCTAGTATGCTGTGTGTATAATTGACTAGTATGCTGTGTGTATAGTTGACTAGTATGCTGTGTGTATAGATGTCTAGTATGCTGTGTGTATAGATGTCTACTATGCTGTGTGTATAGATGTCTAGTATGCTGTGTGTATAGATGTCTACTATGCTGTGTGTATAGATGTCTAGTATGCTGTGTGTATAGATGTCTAGTATGCTGTGTGTATAGTTGACTAGTATGCTGTGTGTATAGATGTCTAGTATGCTGTGTGTATATATGTCTAGTATGCTGTGTGTATAGATGTCTAGTATGCTGTGTGTATAGATGTCTAGTATGCTGTGTGTATATGTCTAATATGTTGTGTGTATAGATGTCTAGTATGCTGTGTGTATAGATGTCTAGTATGCTGTGTGTATAGATGTCTAGTATGATGTGTGTATAGATGTCTAGTATGCTGTGTGTATAGATGTCTAGTATGCTGTGTGTATATATGTCTAGTATGCTGTGTGTATAGTTGACTAGTATGCTGTGTGTATAGATGTCTAGTATGCTGTGTGTATAGATGTCTAGTATGCTGTGTGTATAGATGTCTAGTATGTTGTGTGTATAGATGTCTAGTATGCTGTGTGTAAAGATGTCTAGTATGCTGTGTGTATAGATGTCTAGTATGATGTGTGTATAGATGACTAGTATGCTGTGTGTATAGATGTCTAGTATGCTGTGTGTATAGATGTCTAGTATGCTGTGTGTATAGATGTCTAGTATGCTGTGTGTATAGTTGACTAGTATGCTGTGTGTATAGATGTCTAGTATGCTGTGTGTATATATGTCTAGTATGCTGTGTGTATAGTTGACTAGTATGCTGTATGTATAGATGTCTAGTATGCTGTGTGTATATGTCTAGTATGCTGTGTGTATAGATGTCTAGTATGCTGTGTGTATAGATGGCTAGTATGCTGTGTGTATATATGTCTAGTATGCTGTGTGTATAGATGTCTAGTATGCTGTGTGTATAGATGGCTAGTATGCTGTGTGTATAGATGTCTAGTATGATGTGTGTATAGATGGCTAGTATGCTGTGTGTATAGATGTCTAGTATGATGCGTGTATAGATGACTAGTATGCTGTGTGTATAGATGACTAGTACTGTGTGTATAGATGTCTAGTATGCTGTGTGTATAGTTGACTAGTACGCTGTGTGTATAGATGACTAGTATGCTGTGTGTATAGTTGACTAGTATGCTGTGTGTATAGATGACTAGTATGCTGTGTGTATAGTTGACTAGTATGCTGTGTGTATAGATGTCTAGTATGCTGTGTGTATATATGTCTAGTATGCTGTGTGTATAGATGTCTAGTATGCTGTGTGTATAGATGTCTAGTATGCTGTGTGTATATGTCTAGTATGTTGTGTGTATAGATGTCTAGTATGCTGTGTGTATAGATGTCTAGTATGCTGTGTGTATAGATGTCTAGTATGATGTGTGTATAGATGTCTAGTATGCTGTGTGTATAGATGTCTAGTATGCTGTGTGTATATATGTCTAGTATGCTGTGTGTATAGTTGACTAGTATGCTGTGTGTATAGATGTCTAGTATGCTGTGTGTATAGATGTCTAGTATGCTGTGTGTATAGATGTCTAGTATGTTGTGTGTATAGATGTCTAGTATGCTGTGTGTAAAGATGTCTAGTATGCTGTGTGTATAGATGTCTAGTAGGATGTGTGTATAGATGACTAGTATGCTGTGTGTATAGATGTCTAGTATGATGTGTGTGTAGATGTCTAGTATGCTGTGTGTATAATTGACTAGTATGCTGTGTGTATAGTTGACTAGTATGCTGTGTGTATAGATGTCTAGTATGCTGTGTGTATAGATGTCTACTATGCTGTGTGTATAGATGTCTAGTATGCTGTGTGTATAGATGTCTACTATGCTGTGTGTATAGATGTCTAGTATGCTGTGTGTATAGATGTCTAGTATGCTGTGTGTATAGTTGACTAGTATGCTGTGTGTATAGATGTCTAGTATGCTGTGTGTATATATGTCTAGTATGCTGTGTGTATAGATGTCTAGTATGCTGTGTGTATAGATGTCTAGTATGCTGTGTGTATATGTCTAGTATGTTGTGTGTATAGATGTCTAGTATGCTGTGTGTATAGATGTCTAGTATGCTGTGTGTATAGATGTCTAGTATGATGTGTGTATAGATGTCTAGTATGCTGTGTGTATAGATGTCTAGTATGCTGTGTGTATATATGTCTAGTATGCTGTGTGTATAGTTGACTAGTATGCTGTGTGTATAGATGTCTAGTATGCTGTGTGTATAGATGTCTAGTATGCTGTGTGTATAGATGTCTAGTATGCTGTGTGTATAGTTGACTAGTATGCCGTGTGTATAGATGTCTAGTATGCTGTGTGTATATGTCTAGTATGTTGTGTGTATAGATGTCTAGTATGCTGTGTGTATAGATGTCTAGTATGCTGTGTGTATAGATGTCTAGTATGATGTGTGTATAGATGTCTAGTATGCTGTGTGTATAGATGTCTAGTATGCTGTGTGTATATATGTCTAGTATGCTGTGTGTATAGTTGACTAGTATGCTGTGTGTATAGATGTCTAGTATGCTGTGTGTATAGATGTCTAGTATGCTGTGTGTATAGATGTCTAGTATGTTGTGTGTATAGATGTCTAGTATGCTGTGTGTAAAGATGTCTAGTATGCTGTGTGTATAGATGTCTAGTATGATGTGTGTATAGATGACTAGTATGCTGTGTGTATAGATGTCTAGTATGCTGTGTGTATAGATGTCTAGTATGCTGTGTGTATAGATGTCTAGTATGCTGTGTGTATAGATATCTAGTATGATGTGTGTATAGATGTCTAGTATGCTGTGTGTATAGTTGACTAGTATGCTGTGTGTATAGATGTCTAGTATGCTGTGTGTATAGATGTCTAGTATGCTGTGTGTATAGATGTCTAGTATGCTGTGTGTATAGATGTCTAGTATGATGTGTGTATAGATGTCTAGTATGCTGTGTGTATAGATGATCTATTTATACCGCTTGCCCTGCTTGCCTGCCGCCTCCTCTTGGCCGCACCCCAAATCCGCCAAACCCTACAAGGGTTGACCTCACGCGGAGAGTCCCCGCCGTCCAACCACTACCACCACCAGCACCACTAGCACTACCAGCACTACCACCACTACCTCCACCAGCACTACCACCACTACCAATACCTCCACCAGCACCACCAGCACTACCACCACTACCACCAGCACCACCAGCACTACCAGCACTACCACCACTACCTCCACCAGCACTACCACCACCTCCACCAGCACCACCAGCACTACCACCACTACCACCACCAGCACCACCAGCACTACCACCAGCACTACCAGCAATACCACCACTACCTCCACCAGCACCACCAGCACTACCACCACCACCACTACCTCCACCAGCACCACCAGCACTACCACCACTATCTCCAGCAGCACTACCACCACTACCTCCACCAGCACTACCACCACCACCACTACCTCCACCAGCATCACCAGCACTACCACCACTACCACCACCACCAATACCTCCACCAGCACCACCAGCACTACCACCACTAACTCCAGCAGCACTACCGCCACTACCTCCACCAGCACTACCGTCACTACCTCTACCAGCACTACCACCACTACCGCCACCAGCACTACCAGCACTACCACTACCGTCACTACCACTGCCTTGGTCTCCGTCGTGTTGGTGTCTCCACACACATCAGCAGGTATTCATTTAAGGATGAGTTGACCTAGGGGAGGCCCAGGACCGGTTGAGACTCCGCTCGCCACTGATGCTTTGCTTGGCTGCAAAATCAAACTCAGGTGGTCAAGCTCACGCTAATCACTGCACCACCGCTCCATCCTTCCCGTTGAAACTTCGACACAAAGACAAAGATCCCCCGTATAGCCTTAACAGACTCTGAAGGCCAACAAGGCACACGAGGTGGTGGGTGGCCAACACCATACCCAGCCGCCTTTGTTTTCCCAGTGGCGATGTTTAAACACCGCACCAGGTACTCATTTGAGGCTGAGTCGGCCTAGGGGAGGCCCACGACCAGTTCTGATAATCACCACCGGTGTCGGCCGTGAGTGGGAATCGAACTCGGGTCGCCGGGTTCGCAGCGCGGCGTAGCGCTAACCGCTTCACCACCGCTCCCCACCTACACAAAGACGCACACACAGACACACACACACACACCTGAGGCTATCGAACTCAGGTTTGCCCGGGTTTGCAGCACAGCGTGCTTTTCACCGACTGCGCCCCCGACAACTCTCCGCGAGCGTCCACCTCGTCGCACCAAGATAAATCCCATCAGCCCCGCCGCCTCAGTCGCGAGAGCCGACCTCTCGGCTCCGAGACCTACGGCAAATTTATTTGGTTGCGTTTTATTTTTGTTATGCCCGCGGGAAGTATCGAAATTTTTGGAGAGACCCAGACGACCGGTTGGGACGTTGCCCGCCACCGACTTTGGGCCTGGCCGGGAAATCAAACTCGGGCGGCAGGCGGTGGCTCGTAGCGCGGTGCGCTGATCACCGCGCCACCGCTCCACCGCTTTCCGCTAAGAGACTTCTACGCAGGGACGAAGATCCCCCTCGTAGCCTGAGCCCTCTGCGCGTTGCAGGTTGGGGGGGGGTTGGGATGTCCCGTTCACGCCGCCCAATCACGGAACGGCGCAAGCGGATTCGGCGCTAATTTTACTGAAGAGAGGCAGCAGCAGCAGCGCCGTTGTGTTTAAAGACTTTTCTTACTCGCCGCAAATAACCGTGGCGACGCGGCGGCCGCCGCTCTGCGATAGCCGGCGCGCCAAACCGGGTCCCACGCCTCTTCCCGCAAGGCCTTGTGGGAGCCTTGGTACCGATGAAGTTTTTTTTTTAGCCATCGGAACGTACGGAAAGACTGAGAGCGTACACCGAACAAAGATCCCCCTCGTAGCCTGAACCCTTTTTCCCATTCCGAGACGTCTCGGGGAGTGCCCCGTACGTCATCGGAACGGGAAAGGGAGGCGAGTGGTGTTAGTGAGCAGCACCTACGAAGGCTGGAACAGCACAGCGATGACAACCTTCCCGCTCACGTTGGAGGGGGGTTCTTCGTGTGCTCATTCCCAGAGCCCCCTCCGTCTTCCCCTGCCTCTGCGTCACGTCCGGGTCTGGGCTGCGTCGCGGAACAAGAAGAAGATCGCTCCGACGCCGACGCGATCCGCCCTCGTCCCCCCCGGCCAGCTTTAACGCCGACCCCGCCTGCAGGCATTGTCCGACCGTCTCTTCCCGATCCGTAAAAAAAAAAATTCTGGCAGCCCGTCGCCAAGTTTTCCCCGGCGGTTTTGCCGCGACGCCGACGCCGCCGCGTTCGCCCAACGCACGCCAGCCGTGTTCTCGTCACTTTTTGGCGACTCGGTCCGCTGCCATGCTCCGCCCGCGTCAGTGTCCACCGATGGTTGCCACCATCCGGGCCTTCTGGGATTCTTTCGCACCGTACGTAGCCAACCGTGCTAGTCCTTGCCAACTCGTCACAACTGCTGCCCGTCACATTTGGGAGTACTCCCTAGCACCGTGTCCAGCTTCTGAACGAAACGAAATTTGTTTAAAATGTTTTTAAACTAAACTATTTTTTGGTTTTACCAGGTAAGGCCCACTGAGCTGTCTGGCTCTTTTTCAGCAGCGACCTGTCCACAAATGATCGCTCAACGAAGCGGCTTATCATCATTTACAGCAGCCAAAGACTCTAAAACGCGTGATAAAGATTCTGAATGTGCAGGAGAGCCCGGAGAAAAATCCACGTGACCACGGGGAGAGAGACACGCAAACTCCAAATATACAGCAGCAGGCGTCAGGGTCGGGATCGAACCCACGACCTCCTGCACACCAGGCGAGGGAGTTAACATCTCCTAGCCACCGTAGCGCCCTTGAAGGCCAGAATTGCGCACGAGAGCGTGGCATGGCCTGCACCACCACATCTGGCTGCCTTTGTCTCAACGCTCACGTTTATACACCGCACCAGGTACTCGTTTATGGCCAAGTCCACCTAGGTGAGCCTCAGAACCGGTTAAAACATTCGCGACCGCCACTGGTCGTGAGCGGCACCCGCGTTCCCCCAAAAGAATGTAGATAGGTGCGACCCACCACACACTGACCCAGGGAAACCCTTTCAGATATAAAAATCTCACGCTGAGTCTTATGCGGCAGATCAGTTGGTTCTCAACCTTCCGCTGTTACCGCCCTTGTTGAACTTTGTTTTGGCCGAGTGTACCACCCCCCTCCCCCCTTCTCGCCTGACCCAACACAATCTAACCCCAAAAAAACTGTACGTAATACTCTCTGTATTATGGATGATATTGGTCGCGAGAGCCGACGTGTTCAAGTGGTCCTGAGGAATAAATGTGTGACTAATGAACATCACCATACTGCTTGGTTCTTTCGGTAAAGTCACGTAGGTATAAAATAAAATAAATCACGACTTTACGGAGAGAACCAAAGAGTATGGATTCCTGCAGTCACGAACGCTTCAAATCAAGATTGAACCTCATTATTTTAATGTGTTGTCAATTTTGATCGTTACCCTAACTAGCTAATCAACTGCGAGTGAATAAAAAACTAATTCTGCGCGCGTCACGTAATTAGCGCTCGTGCACCGGTTACCCTTGGAAACCCCGCGTGGTTTGCGATCGGTGAGTTTGGGAAGGTCGTTTACGTCGTCCTTAGGTTGCCAAGTGGATTTTAATGTCATCGTAGTTACGTTATATTGGCGCGATTCACCACGTAACTATTCACCGATGGCTCTCACGTATGACGTAATATCACACGCTCATGAATCGCCTCCCGTGCTCCCCCCAAGGGGTTCCGCGTATCCCCGATTGAGAAACCACCGCTGTAGATCACGCGAGGGGTCAGCGAACGCCGATCAAGGCTCTCCTTCGCATTCCTCGGTTGTCCACGGCGCGCTGTTCGGCACTTGCACGTGCCGAGAGCTTCTTCAGCGACTGAACTCGGTCCTGTGAGCGAAACGTCAGACGCCGCGCCGAGAGCACGAGGGACCATCGGCGTTGCCGGCTCAGAGCGGCGGCACCCCGACAGGCACCCGGCGGCACGCCCGCGAGCGAGCGGCGCGTGACGCGGCATCTCGTCGCGCGCGGCACGCCGCCCGTAATCCACACCGGCGGAGCGCGACAACGCCACACCTTGTGCCGCCCCAGCCGCCCGGCGGGGATTAACCGCGGGCCGGAGCGGGCGGCATGCCGAGGGCGAATGCTGCGCCAGGCCTTCGGCGATCGCCGATCTGTTCGCTAAGGTCGCTCCCCCCACCGTCCCTCCACCGGCACCCAATCCCTCATCGCCACGAGCGCGATCAAGATCTCTGGGGCACCGCGGTGGCGCGGAGATTCCATCTCCCTCGCCTGGTACGCAGGAGTTCGTGGGTTCGATCCCGGACCCTGACGATGCCTGTTGTATATTTGTAGTTCGTGTGATGTCTCTCCCCGTGGATTGTCCTCCGGGTTCTTCCAGTTTTTGTCGCCCTCCGCATTTAGAATGAACGCGCCTTGAGATGATTTGACCGCTACTTTTATCTCCCCACATCCCCGGCCATCACCAAACTCCAGATGAGCCAAAATGCCACTGCGAGATTTCTCAAGTGCACGAGGCGATGCCACTCCTACCCCCCGGTCCCTCCACCGGCTACCAATCCAATCCCAGATCCAATTCAAGGTCGTGCGACTCAACCAGCTTCCAGTGCCTCCTCCATGGACTCACCCCGACCTGCCTCTCCCCCATATCTCACTCTAGTCCCCTCCATGCACTCTCCTAGCTCTCCCCCATCATCTCACTCTACTCCCCTCCACGCACTCTCCTACCTCTCCCCTCTCATCTCACTCTACTCCCCTCCACGCACTCTCCTACCTCTCCCCCATCATCTCACTCTACTCCCCTCCACGCACTCTCCTACCTCTCCCCAATCATCTCACTCTAGTCCCCTCCACGCACTCTCCTACCTCTCCCCCATCATCTCACTCTACTCCCCTCCACGCACTCCCCTACCTCTCCCCCATCATCTCACTCTACTCCCCTCCATGCACTCTCCTACCTCTCTCCCTCATCTCCACGCACTCCCCTACCTCTCACCTCGTATCTCACTCTACTCCCCTCCACGCACTCCCCTACCTCTCTCCCCTCGACAAAGGCCCCCAGCCAGCGTGTGCTCAGTGGGAGGCCGCTCTCATTCTTCGTCGCCGCCCCGTTGCGTGAAACTCCGTTCCCGCAGCCGAGGACTCTCTCACACACACACACAATTACGCGCGCACTCACGTCTACACAAATGTTCCCTGCTCGTGAACAACCAAGTGGTTGTAAGACAGCGCCACGCCCGGCCGCCTTTGTCTCCACAGTGCTGATGTTTACACACCGCAGCAGGTATTCGCTGTTAAGGCTGAGTCACCCTATGGCAGGCCCCCAGGACCGGTTCAGACATCACTTGCCTCTGATGTTAGCCGTGACTAGGAATCTAAGCCAGGTCTCGCCGGATTAATAGGCCAGTGCGCTAGCAATACCACCACTCCACCCTTTCCATTAACGACTTCTACAAAGACAAAGATCCCCGCGTATAACCTTAACAGATTTCTGGTGGAGGCAAGTGCTGTTAGCGAGCAGCATCTATGAATTATGTATGTTAAACTTTTTTCGCACTGTACGTAGCCAACCGCGCTAATCGGAGGTGCGGTGGAAGGACAACAAACTATGGGTCTCTGTGTGAGTCTGTGGGTCTCTGTGTGAGTCTATGTATCTCCGTGTGAGTCTATGGGTCTCTGTGTGAGTCTGTGGGTCTCTATGTGAGTCTATGGGTCTCTGTGTGAGTCTGTGGGTCTCTGTGTGAGTCTATGGGACTCTGTGTGAGTCTATGGGTCTATGTGTGAATCTATGGGTCTCTGTGTGAGTCTATGGGTCTCTGTGTGAGTCTATGGGTCTCTGTGTGAGTCTGTGGGTCTCTGTGTGAGTCTATGGGTCTCTGTGTGAGTCTGTGGGTCTCTGTGTGAGTCTATGGGACTCTGTGTGAGTCTGTGGGTCTGTGTGAATCTATGGGTCTCTGTGTGAGTCTATGGGTCTCTGTGTGAGTCTATGGGACTCTATGTGAGTCTGTGGGTCTCTGTGTGAGTCTATGGGTCTCTGTGTGAGTCTATTGGTCTCTATGTGAGTCTGTGTCTCCGTGTGAGTCTATGGGTCTCTGTGCGAGTCTATGGGTCTCTGTGTGAGTCTATGTGTCTCCGTGTGAGTCTATTGGTCTCTGTGTGCGTCTATGGGTCTCTGTGTGAGCCTATGGGTCTCTGTGCGAGTCTATGGGTCTCTGTGTGAGTCTATGGGTCTCTGTGTGAGCCTATGGGTCTCTGTGCGAGTCTATGTGTCTCTGTGTGAGCCTATGGGTCTCCGTGCGAGTCTATGGGTCTCTGTGTGAGCCTATGGGTCTCCGTGCGAGTCTATGTGTCTCCGTGTGAGCCTATGGGTCTCTGTGCGAGTCTATGGGTCTCTGTGTGAGTCTATGTGTCTCCGTGCGAGTCTATGGGTCTCTGTGTGAGCCTATGGGGTCTCTGTGCGAGTCTACGTGTGTATGTTGAACTTCTTTCGCACCGTACGTAGCCAACCGTGCTAATCGGAGGCGCTGGAGCGGGCGGCCCGCAAGGCGGTGTGGGGTGACCAGCACCACAGTGACCACACACGTGGGCCAACGCACGCCCCCGTGTTGCAGGCCGTTCTGGACGAGCGCTGCTTGGCAAGCGCCTACTGAGGCTGATGTGGAGCACGAAGGAGGAAGTTGGGTGGTCAGTATCGCAATGTTTCGTCTCCACGATTTCAGACACTCATTGTACGCCGAGATGACCTGGGGGGGGGGGGGGGGGCCAGGCCAATCACCCTAATGGATTCCCTCAAGCACACAAATGCACACATTGATCATCTCACTTCGGCGCAACTAAAAAGGCAAAGATCGCCCGCGTAGCCTTAAACAGACCGTTGGGGAAAGTGCCGTTAGCGGGTAGCGCCTACGGAGGCCGCAACGGCACACGAGGGGGTCGGTGGCCAGCACCACGCCCGGCCGCCTTTGTCTCCCCAGTGGCGATGTTTTTACACATCGCACCGGGTACTCATTTCAGGCTGAGTCGACCGAGGGGAGGCCCAGGACCGGGTTCGGATAATCGTCACCGGTGTTGGCCGTGAGCGGGAATCGAACTCGAGTCCACGGGTTCGTAGCGCAGCGTAGCGCTGACCGCTACTACACCACCGCTCACTTCTGTACACACACACACACCTACACAAAGATAAAAAACGATCCCCCGTATAGCCTTAACAGACTGTAGGGGCAAGTGCTGTTAGCGAGCACCTATGAAGGCCGGAACGGTACACGAGGGGGTGGGTGGCCAGCACCACGCCCGACCGACTTTGTCTCCCTAGTGACGATGTTACACACCGCACCAGGTACTCATTTGAGGCTGAGTCGACCTAGGGGAGGCCCGGGACCGGTTCAGATAATCGTCACTGGTGTTGGGCGTGAGCGGGAATCGAACCCGGGTCGCCAGGTTCATAGCGCAGCGCGCTAACCGCTACACTATCGCTCCCCACTACACACACACCTACACACACACACCTACACACACACACCTACACACACCTACACACACACACCTACACACACACACCTACACACACACACCTACACACACACCGGCTATTTAATAAATGCACACCTGTAAACATACGGCACACGTGTACACACAACTACAATAACACATGCACATACGTAAATACCTACACACACGCATACGCACCCGTACATCATCATACACACGCGCGCGCGCACCAAAAGCCATCACTGATTGCCCGAGTGACAGTGAGGTCACCGGGGCACTTGTGCCAGGCTATGTGCACCTAGAGTGCCACCTAGAGATCACACAAACACACACTCACTCGTGTAAGTGTGCACGCGCACTCACACAGTCACTATACATGCTAGCATGTAGGCGAGGTGTACGTTACAGGATTGTATTTGCCGCTGTCGTAACAACCAGATATGTGGAAACACACACCTACACACACTTCTACACATCCACGCAGACACACACCTACACACATGCACGCAGACACACACCTACACACACCTACACGCAGACACACACCTACACACACACACACAAAACAAAGATCCCCCATATAGCCTGCAACAGACTGTAGGGGCAAGTGCTGTTAGCGAGCAACTATGAAGGCCGGAACGGTACACGAGGGGGTGGGTGGCCAGCACCACGCCCGACCGCCTTTGTCTCCCTAGTGGCGATATTTACACACCGCACCAGGTACTCATTTGAGGCTGAGTCGACCTAGGAGAGGCCTGGGACCGGTTCAGATAATCGTCACTGGTGTTGGCCGTGAGCGGGAATCAAACCCGGGTCGCCAGGTTCATAGCGCAGCGCGCTAACCGCTACACTATCGCTCCCCACCTACACACCTACACACGCACACACCTACATACACCCACACACCTACACACACACACCTACACACACCTACACACGCACACATCTACACACATACACACCTACACACACCTACACACTTACATACACACACACACCTACACACACCTACACACACACCTACACACGCACACACCTACACATATCTACACCCACACACCTACACACACACACCTACACACGCACACACCTACACACACATACCTACACACACACACACGCACACACCTACATACACCTACACATACACACCTACACACGCACACACCTACACACACACACCTACACACGCACACCTACACACGCACACATCTACACACACACACCTACACACTTACATACACACACCTACACACACCTACACATACTACACACACACCTACACACGCACACACCTACACACACCTACACATATCTACACCCACACACCTACACACACACACCTACACACATACCTACACACACACCTACACACGCACACATCTACAAACACCTACACACACACACCTACAAACACACACCTACACACGCACACAACCACGCCTCCGCCCGTGCCACTGCTAATACCAAACATGGCCAGGTATGGGCACAGCGCGGATTACACGTGACGTGTTAAGTGTCACGGCAGAACAAACACCACATATACTACACACACACAGACATAGTACACACACACTATACACAGCACACCCACTCACTGTCAAAAGGCACACACAGTACACACAGTACGGACACAGACAGTACATACACAGTTCACATACACTATATATACGCACAATCAAAACACACACACACTATACACACGTGGTGTACACACAGCACACAAGTGCACACAGCACCGTTATGTCTCACGTGTTCAGCGTCATTGCAGAGCACCACACAGACAAAGGTGCTCCTTGTAGCCTCGAGCAGGCTGTTGGGGCAAGTGCTGTTAGCGAACACCTCTATGGACGGGAACACAGCAACACAAACTCTGTAAAATACACATATACACACAGCAACACAAACACACATCTACACAGACTCTGTAAAATACACATATACACACACACATCTACACAAACACAGCAACGCAAACACAGCAACACAAACAGCATCACAAACATTTATATAAACACACACATCTACACAGACTCTGTAAAATACACACATACACACACACATCTACACAGACTCTGTAAAATACACATATACAAATACACACATACACAGACTGTAAAATACACATACACACAGACACATCTACACAGACTCTGTAAAGTACACACATTCTTCACACGTGGCATTAGCCATACACAGCAGCACCGTTATAAGTCTGCGTGAGCACACGTGACGGCAGACGACGGTGCTCACACAGCAGCATCACACACACACGCAGGCACACACACACGCAGGCACACACACACACGAGCACACACACACGCGCACACGCACACACGCAGGCACACACACACGCGCACACGCACAAGCAGGCACACACGCGCACACACACACGCACAAGCGCACACACACAAGCGGAAACACACACACGCGCACGCACGCACGCATGCGCGCACATATGCGCACACACACACGCATGTACACACACGCGCGCACACGCACACACACACGCACTGTGTTGCATCTGCACTATACGCGTAGACTATTCCGTAGTATACACAACACACACACACGTGTACAAAGATAAAGGTTCCCCCCCCGCCGTGTAGCCTGTAGCAGAAAAGGGGGGGGGGGGTGTTTGGGTGACCAGCAACCACGCCCGGCCGCCTTTGTCTCCCCAGTGACGATGTTTACTACACACCGCGCCGGGTACTCGTTTGAGGCCGAGTCGACCTAGGGGAGGCCCAGAACCGCTTCAGATAAATCGTCAGCGGTGTTGATGGCCGTGAGCGGGAATCCCAACTCGGTTGGCCGGGGGCAGCGCGCTAACCACAACAACCACCGCTCCCTATAACCCACCTGTACAAAGACAAAGATCCCCCGTGTAGCATTCAACAGACTGTTGGGGCAAGTGCCGCTAGCGAGCAGCAGCAGCACCCTATGAAGAACGGGGGGGGGGCGGAGTGGCACAGCAACCACGCACGGCCGTCTTTGTCTCCCCAGTGACGACGCACGGACACGCTAATTCACCACACACGCACATGGTGCCATCCCAGTCCGCATAGACCATACATAAGCACACACGTACGCGCGTGTGCACTGCGTATTGAGATGCAGTTTTACCGAAATTAATTCAACATTGATTGTGCTGACTGTACACTACACACGTGCTGCACTGTATACACCGACAAACACGCGTGTACTGTATTGAACGCAGCACCCACTGTATTATATACAGTACTTACTGTACTCGCAGTACAGTAATGCACACGTGGGCGCTATGTTTGACACGCGCTGCCCTGTGACGCCTCTACTCCAACCTAGCCACGCTGTAGACACAGCACACACCGCACAGCATACCACAGCACACAGAATACCACAGCACATAACCACACATCATACCACAGCACATAACTACACAGCACACACCACACATCATACCACAGCACATAACCACACATCATACCACAGCACATAACCACACAGCACACACCACACATCATACCACAGCACACACCACACATTATACCACAGCACACACCACCCATCATACCACAGCACACACCGCACAGAACACAACCACACATCATACCACAGCACACACCGCACAGCACACCACACACACGTGTGCTACACACATACACGTGTGTGTAATCACACACACCCACGTGTGTGAATCTCACATACACCCACGTGTGTGAATCTCACACACACACCCACGTGTGTGAATCACACACACCCTTGTGTGTGAATCACACACACACGTGTGTAATCACACACACACGTGTGCAAAACACGTGTGGGTACACACACACACATCCATGCGTGTGTTTAGCAGCGTGTAATCAGCGTGCAACAACACTAAACGCGCCCCAGTAAAACGTGCAACGTTGTTGGTGGCAATGTGGTTGGTTGGCAAAGGGGGCCCACACGCTCCACGCTTGCTGGCGATCTCCACGTGTGCGCGCACGGAGGAGCTGCGATGGAGATGTGTCCATGTGTGTGTCTCTCGGCATTCGGCTCACGACGCCACAGACTCGGGATGTCCCGAGTGGCCGTGGACGACGCACGCTGGGAATATCGCAAAGACAAAGGTGCCCCGTGTAGCCTCCTCTGCCTGTTGGGGGCAAGTGCTGCTAAAGGCGAGGAGCGGCACCCGTGAAGGTCCGGCAACTGTGGTGACACCACGGAGGGGTGGGGTGTGTGGGTGACAGAGCCAGGCACACCCCAACACGCAACACCCTACACACCAGACAAGACAAAGGTGCCCAGTGTAGCCTCAACACAGACTGTTAGGGCAAGTGCTGTTAGGGAGTACCTATGAAGGCCGGCACGGCACACGATGGTGTGGCCAGAACCACGCCCGGCCGCCTTTGTCTCCCCCAGTGGCGATGTTTACTACAATTCCGTACCAGGTACTCATTTGAGGCTGAGTCGACCTAGGGGAGAGGCCCAGGACCGGTTCAGATAATCGTCACCGGGTGTTGGCCGTGAGCTGGAATCAAACTCTGGTCGCCGGGTTCGTAGAGCAGCGTAGCGCTAAGGCTGATCGATTAATCGATTTAAAATCGAAATCGCAAATTTCAAACAATGCGATTAGCAAGTCGCCAAGGCTGCGATTTTTTGCGATTTTAAAAGTCCGCTTACTTTCTTATAGGAATTGTTTTATTTTGTACTATTATAACTTTATTTAATCTTGATTTCATTATTTGAGTTAACATATTGTTCTATGTTTGATTGTTCTACTTCAGTTAAAACTATTTTAATAAATACATGTTGGAAGCAATTCATATCCTTTAAGTTCTCATCTCTGCATGAGAATATATAGAGCAGTTCATATTGTGATGGTATCACGTGGTAACGCTCCATCACGTGTTTTACATCGATTACACAATGCATATTGAAATTGAAGCTTGTATTACAAACAAACAAAATCGCAAATCAAATCACAATATCTGTCAGAAAAATCGCAATTAGACATCCCCCCCCCAAATCGTTCAGCCCTAGCGCTAACCGCTCCACCACCGCTCCCCACACACCGCAACGATACAACACAGCGGTGACACGTGCCCACAGCGGTGACACGTGCACACGAGATTACACGGCTGGCATTCGCAGAGCTTGTACCAGGCTTGGTGCACTTTGATGCCATCGGCAGGAGGTCTAACCGACTAGAATGACTGGAAACACGTAACACCCTCGCTTACACAATCATACACCGCTGGCCACGTACGGCGCGAAAGAAGTTCATCAAACACACATCAGTACACTGTACATACGTACACCAGCATACACACGAGCATACACACGAGCATACACACGAGCATACACACGAGCAAAGCACCCCAGCTAACAAAGATCCCCCGTATAGCCTTAACAGACTGTAGGGGCAAGTGCTGTTAGCGAGCACCTATGAAGGCCGGATCGGTACACGAGGGGGTGGGTGGCCAGCACCACGCCCGACCGCCTTTGTCGCCCTAGTGGTGATGTTTACACACCGCACCAGGTACTCATTTGAGGCTGTGTCGACCTAGGGGAGGCCCGGGACCGGTTCAGATAATCGTCACTGGTGTTGGCCATGAGCGGGAATCGAACCCGGGTCGCCAGGTTCACAGCGCAGCGTAGCGCTAACCGCTACACTATCGCTCCCCCTAACCCCAGCTAACACACACAAACACACGCATCAGCTCACACACTTTCACACCAACGATACCAAACCCACACGCACCAAGACACGCCACACACTTGACACACAGACACACACAAAATCTCACTGAACCCATTAAGAATTCTGGGAGACTCAACCTTGAACCACCCTGTAGTGCCCCCCCCCCCTAAACACACACCCCCCTCGTTAGCCAAGCAGCGCTGCTTCTCTGCGCACGTGGGCCCCGTCGCCCAGCGCTGGTGGATGCGACGTTCAGTTGGCAGCGCGAAAATGTTGCTCAATGGGAATTGGAGGTGCCAGCATTATCCCCGTCCCAGGGGGCTTTGCCGGCAGAATGTGGCAACCAGCAGCAGCAGCAGCAAAGGTGTGGACTTGACAAACATCTGTCCACGCTATCTTCTGTGTAGGATAGAGCGTTTCCCCCCCCCCCCCCCTTTCTCTTCCCTGCGTGCCTTATAAATAAACACTTTACCATTGCGCTGAAAACATCTTAATGCGTGTGCATAGAGAGAGAACTGCAGAGCAATTGCCGATGCCGCCGGTTCAGCACTTGGCAGAATTCCGGCGATCGTGAGACGCAATTTGCGTGAACGACGTTGTACGAGTCACATTGGTTGCCGTCATTCGTTCCACGCCCACAAGACCGCCCACTGCTCAGGTAGCCCCGCCCACCACCACGTTAAACCGTGCTTCAAGTAAGCCCCCGCCCACTGTCAAGGTAGCCCCGCCCGCTGCTGTTCCTGCAGCACCGCCCACTGCGCCGTTGGCCCGCCCACCGCTCCAATAGCTCTCCCGTCCATTGCTCAATATCTAGTAGCCCCGCCCATTGTCGCAATAACCCCGCCCACTGTCGCGATTACCCCCGCCCACTGTCGCGATAACCCCGCCCACTGACGCGATAACCCCGCCCACTGCCCACGACATAAGTTGCGAGAGAAAGGAGGGCTCGGGAAATTTTTGTTTGGGAACAAAATCCAGATTTTTTCCCCCCCCCCGCAAAAGCTTTTGAGTCAAAGAGGAAGGCGGAGAGAGATGATGACGACGACGATGTTCATGGGACATCTTCACTGCCTGGCCAAGAGTGGTAACTCCAAGACTCTGTCCCGGAAACAGCTTTGTTGTATCACACGCAGCTACTTTGGACAAGTCCTCGGTGTGGGACAAACTCTCTTCTTTGTAATAACTGCGGACGGACAAGAGCCCCGTGGCGTATGGGAGAGTCGTCCATCTCTCGGCCAAATCCTCTAAACGGAACTTTGGGACACGGGGACTGACTTCCTGAAACCCACCAGGACTGAATCTAGATCTGAAAGTTTCTGCCCACTACAGCAATTTGCTTCTTGCTGTGGCTGTTGTTCCACCTGATGACGGACGCTTGTGTTGCTTCCGGTAACGTCGTGATTTCATGTATTTTATTTTATACCTACGTATAAAAGAACCAAAGAGTATGGACCACCAGGACTGCTCTGGTCAAACCAGGATGGCTCATAGGCTTCAGACAACACAACAAAGACAGATCACAAAACTAAGACAGATCCACCCCCCCCCCCCGTATAGCCTCAACAGGCTGTTGTTGATGGGACAGATGCTGCGTGCGAGCACCTATGAAGGCCGAAAACCACGTCCGGCCGCCTTTGTCTCCCCAGTGGCGATGTTTACACACAGCACCAGGCACTCATTTGAGGCTGAGTCGACCTTGGGGAGGCCAAGCATCGGTTCGGATAATAATCATCACCGGTGTTGGCCGTGAGCGGAAATCGAACTGGGATCGCCAGGCTCACACCGTAGCGCTAACCGCTGCACTACCGCTCCACATAAGGACGCAAAAGACAAAGATCCCCCTTGTAGCCTTAACAGACTGTTGGGGCAAGTGCTGTTAGCGAGCAGCACCTATGGAGGATACAACACACATCAGCACACACCGAATATGATGGAACACCCATGAACACCAGGACACACACACACACATCACGCTGAGTGTGTGTGTGTATCCATCACAATGGCAATGCCATCTTGGGCTCAACCCTAAAAGGAAACTGACCGTCAGGCCACGGCGATTTACGATGATGACGATGGTGACGACAACAACGAAGGGCATCACGACCGTAGTCAGTACATGACGAAGCACAGTACAACGTGGGGTGTAGTACTCAAGTGGGAAGCACACAGCTGCCAACCCATCACGGTTCACCCCGTATTCCTGTACGGGCAAATAGAGTTTTCAGGTATATACGGCGGACAGCCGTTTAAATACGGTCAACAAAAATAAGTGTTTGTCTATTTCTTTGTGTTTCTCCCTTGTGGTGATGGGACTTTGTAGGATGAGCGTTGAGATTTATAAGGGCACGGGGTGACCAATAGGGTCTGGATTGGTCTGTAATAAGGGTGGGGGGGGGCACTGACAAGGGATTGACGGGTATGGAAGCAGTAAGGGTGAGGACATCCCAGTTCACAGCACAGGGGCGACACACAGTACGCACCACAGTACACAATGGTGGTGCATCACACAGTACGCACCACAGTACACAATGGTGGTGCATCACACAGTACACACCACAGTAGACAATGGTGGTGCATCACACAGAACACACCACAGTACACAATGGTGGTGCATCACACAGAACACACCACAGGACACAATGGTGGTGCATCACACAGAACGCACCACAGTACACAATGGTGGTGCATCACACAGTACGCACCACAGTACACAATGGTGGTGCATCACACAGTACGCACCACAGTACACAATGGTGGTGCATCACACAGTACACACCACAGTACACAATGGTGGTGCATCACACAGAACGCACCACAGTACACAATGGTGGTGCATCACACAGTACGCACCACAGTACACAATGGTGGTGCATCACACAGTACGCACCACAGTACACAATGGTGGTGCATCACACAGTACACACCACAGTACACAATGGTGGTGCATCACACAGTACACACCACAGTACACAATGGTGGTGCATCACACAGTACACACCACAGTACACAATGGTGGTGCATCACACAGTACGCACCACAGTACACAATGGTGGTGCATCACACAGTACGCACCACAGTACACAATGCTGGTGCATCACACAGAACACACCACAGTAGACAATGGTGGTGCATCACACAGTACACACCACAGTACACAGGGGTGGTGCATCACACAGAACACACCACAGTACACAATGGTGGTGCATCACACAGTACACACCACAGTACACAATGGTGGTGCATCACACAGTACGCACCACAGTACACAATGGTGGTGCATCACACAGTACACACCACAGTACACAATGGTGGTGCATCACACAGTACGCACCACAGTACACAATGGTGGTGCATCACACAGTACACACCACAGTACACAATGGTGGTGCATCACACAGTACGCACCACAGTACACAATGGTGGTGCGTCACACAGTACAGAACACACACCACAGTACACAATGGTGGGCATCACACAGTACACAATGGTGGTACATCACACAGTACACACACATATCACAGTACACAATGGTGGTGCATCACACAGTACACACACCACAGTACACAATGGTGGTGCATCACACAGTACACACACCGCAGTACACAATGGTGGTGCGTCACACAGTACACACACACCACAGTACACACTGGTGGTGCATCACACAGTACACACCACAGTACACAATGGTGGTACATCACACAGTACACAGTACACACACGACAGTACACAATGGTGGTGCATCACACAGTACACAATGGTGGTACATCACACAGTACACACACATATCACAGTACACAATGGTGGTGCATCACACAGTACACACCACAGTACACAATGGTGGTGCATCACACAGTACACACACCGCAGTACACAATGGTGGTGCGTCACACAGTACACACACACCACAGTACACACTGGTGGTGCATCACACAGTACACACGCCACAGTACACAATGGTGGTGCATCACACAGTACGCACCACAGTACACAATGGTGGTGCATCACACAGTACACACCACAGTACACAATGGTGGTGCATCACACAGTACACACCACAGTACACAATGGTGGTGCATCACACAGAACACACCACAGTACACAATGGTGGTACATCACACAGAACACACCACAGTACACACTGGTGGTACATCACACATCACACAGTACACACACGACAGTACACACTGTTGGTGCATCACACAGTACATCGTACAGTACATCACACATCACACAGTACACACACGACAGTAAACACTGGTGGTGCATCACACGGTACACACTGTTGGTGCATCACACAGTACATCACACATCACACAGTACACACACGACAGTACACACTGGTGGTGCATCACACAGTACATCACACAGTACATCACACATCACACAGTACACACACGACAGTACACACTGGTGGTGCATCACACAGTACATCACACAGTACATCACACAGTACATCACACAGTACACACACGACAGTACACACTGTGGTGGCCGTGGTCTCGTACCGTTATTTCGCCTGGGGTTGGACTGTTTCCTGCGCTTGCACCTGGGCCCGTCAGCCATGGCGTGGTCACACTTGAGGCTTACATCTGGCGGACATGGGGCGAGTGGGTGTGCATGTCAACACGGGGGTGTGCAGGTGTGTGTCTGTGTGTGATGTGCAGGGGTGTGTGTGATGTGCAGGTGTGTGTCTGTAATGTGCAGGTGTGTGTCTGTGGTGTGCAGGTGTGTGTGTGATGTGCAGGTGTGTGTCTGTGTGATGTGCAGGTGTGTGTCTGTGCAGGTGTGTGTGTGGTGTGCAGGTGTGTGTCTGTGGTGTGCAGGTGTGTGTGTGTGATGTGTGTGTGTGTGTGAAGTGCAGGTGTGTGTCTGTGTGATGTGTAGGTGTGTGTCTGTGTGATGTGTAGGTGTGTGTGTGGTGTGTAGGTGTGTGTGTGTGTGATGTGTAGGTGTGCCGGTGTGTGTGTGGTATATGTGTGTGATGTGTAGGTGTGTGTGTGTGTGGTGTGCAGGTGTATGTGTGTGATGTGTAGGTGTGTGGTGTGGTGTGCAGGTGTGTGTGGCGTGTGTGATGTGTAGGTGTGTGTAAGATGTGCAGGGGTGTGTCTGTGTGATGTGTAGGTGTGTGTGTGTGGTGTCCAGGTGTGTGTGATGTGTAGGTGTGTCTGTGTGTGATGTGCAGGTGTGTGTCTGTGTGATGTGTAGGTGTATTGTGGGTGTGTGTGCGGTGTGTATGCGTGTGTGTAGGTGTATTGTGGGTGTGTATGCGTGTATGTAGGTGTGTGTTGTGGGTGTGTTGTGTGGGTGTAGTCGTATTTTTGCACAGCAGGACAGGCCATGCATCTGTCAGTCATCTGAGTCAATCAACACATGGCACTTGGGTTTGTCCTGTGAGCTCCTCTGTCAGCGAGACTTAAGACACTCCACGTGGCCTCAAGGTGCACCTAGCCTGGCACAAGCCCTGCGGTTACATCAACGCTACTTAGTGTGCGAATGACGACGACTGGTGTGTTTGGGGTATAGGTGTGTGTGTGTAGTGCACGTAGTGGGGAGCGGTGGTGTAGCGGTTAGCGCGCTGCGCTATGAACCTGGCGACACGGGTTCGATTCCCGCTCACGGCCAACACCAGTGACGATTATCTGAACCGGTCCCGGGCCTCCCCTAGGTCGACTCAGCCTCAAATACTTGGTGCGGTGGATCAAAACATCGCCACTGGGGAGACAAAGGCAGTCGGGCGTGGTGCTGGCCACTTACCCCCTCGTGTACCGTTCCGGCCTTCAAAGGTGCTCGCTAACAGCACTTGCCCCTACAGTCTGTTAAGGCTATATGGGGGGATCTTTGTCTTTGTAGTGCACGTGTCCCGCAGGTGTGAGATGTGGGTGTTGCGTTTTGGTGTGCGGTTACGTGCAGGTGAGTTGGATGGTGCATAGCGTGCGGTGTTCAGGTGTGCGGTTGCATGAGAGTCTGGTCTGTGGTGTGTGTGCAGCTGTGTGTGTGTGCAGCTGTGTGTGTGTGCAGCTCTGTGTGTGTGCAGGTGTGTGTGCAGGTGTGTGTGCAGGTGTGTGTGCAGGTGTGTGTGCAGGTGTGTGTGCAGGTGTGTGTGTGCAGCTGTGTGTGTGCAGCTCTGTGTGTGTGTGTGCAGCTGTGTGTGTGCAGCTGTGTGTGTATATTGAGTGCAGCTGTATGTGTGTATGCAGTGTGGAGGGTGTGGTGGATGTGAGTATATTGGTGTGTGCATGTACAGTGAGGGAAAAAAGTATTTGATCCCCTGCTGATTTTGTACGTTTGCCCACTGATAAAGAAATTATCAGTCTATAATTTTAATGGTCGTTTATTTGAACAGTGAGAGACATAATAACAACAACAAAATCCAGAAAAAACGCATGTCAAAAATGTTAAAAATTGATTTGCATTTTAATGAGGGAAATAAGTATTTGACCCCCTCTCAATCAGAAATATTTCTGGCTCCGAGGTGTCTTTTATACAGGTAACGAGCTGAGATTAGGAGCACACTCTTAAAGGGAGTGCTCCTAATCTCAGCTTGTTACCTGTATAAAAGACACCTGTCCACAGAAGCAATCAATCAATCAGATTCCAAACTCTCCACCATGGCCAAGACCAAAGAGCTCTACAAGGATATCAGGGACAAGATTGTAGACCTACACAAGGCCGGAATTGACTACAAGACCATTGCCAAGCAGCTTGTTGAGGTGACAACATTTGGTGCGATTATTCGCAAATGGAAGAAACACAAAAGAACTGTCAATCTCCCTCGGCCTGGGGCTCCATGCAAGATCTCACCTCGTGGAGTTGCAATGACCATGAGAACGGTGAGTAATCAGCCCAGAACTACACGGGAGGATCTTGTCAATGATCTCAAGGCAGCTGGGACCATAGTCACCAAGAAAACAATTGGTAACACACTACGCCGTGAAGGACTGAAATCCTGCAGCGCCCGCAAGGTCCCCCTGCTGAAGAAAGCACATATACATGCCCGTATGAAGTTTGCTAATGAACATCTGAATGATTCAGAGGACAACTGGGTGAAAGTGTTGTGGTCAGATGAGACCAAAATGGAGCTCTTTGGCATCAACTCAACTCGCCGTGTTTGGAGGAGGAGGAATGCGGCCTATGACCCCAAGAACACCATCCCCACCGTCAAACATAGAGGTGGAAACATTATGCTTTGGGGGTGTTTTTCTGCTAAGGGGTCAGGACAACTTCACCGCATCAAAGGGACGATGGACGGGGCCATGTACCGTCAAATCTTGGGTGAGAACCTCCTTCCCTCAGTCAGGGCATTGAAAATGGGTGGTGGATGGGTATTCCAGCATGACAATGACCCAAAACACACGGCCAAGGCAACAAAGGAGTGGCTCAAGAAGAAGCACATTAAGGACCTGGAGTGGCCTAGCCAGTCTCCAGACCTTAATCCCATAGAAAATCTGTGAAGGGAGATGAAGGTTCGAGTTGCCAAACGTCAGCCTCGAAACCTTAATGACTTGGAGAAGATCTGCAAAGAGGAGTGGGACAAAATTCCTCCTGAGATGTGTGCAAACCTAGTGGCCAACTACAAGAAACGTCTGACCTCTGTGATTGCCAACAAGGGTTTTGCCACCAAGTACTAAGTCATGTTTTGCAGAGGGGTCAAATACTTAATTCCCTCATTAAAATGCAAATAAATTTATAACATTTTTGACATGCGTTTTCTGGATTTTTGTTGTTGTTATTCTGTCTCTCACTGTTCAAATAAACCTACCATTAAAATTATAGACTGATCATTTCTTTGTCAGTGGGCAAACTTACAAAATCAGCAGGGGATCAAATACTTTTTTCCATCACTGTATATATAATTGTGTATATATAAGTGTATAGATAGGTGTGTGTATATATACAGTATATAGTACTGGTGTATACAGAGGCTTGTTTGTGTATAGTTGTGTATATATACTCGTGTGTACACACGTGTGTGTGTATAGGTGTACACGTGCGTACTGTATACCTATGCCCAAAGGATTGGTGGGAAGGGGTTAACCACACACCACACACAACACATACACAACACACACACAACATACGCACAGCACACACACAACATATACAACACACACAACACACACACACCCAACACAACACACACGCACCACATACACAACACATACACACAACACATACACACAACACATACACACACACAACACACACACAACATATACAACACACACACAACACACAGACCACACACACACCACACACACCACATACACACAACACACACACAACACACCACATACACACAACACACACAACATACACAACACACAAACACCACACACAACACACACACCATATACACACAACACACACACCACAAACACACCACATACACACACAACACACACACAACACAAGTGAGACACAAAGGTTGGCCAATGGTCTAACACAGTACAGGAAGTACAGCCACACACAACACACCACGTGTGTGTACAGTATTGTATATCACGCGCACACACGGAATGTCAGTGACACACAACACACATACAGTATGTCTGCAGGTATCTACGTACACAATTGACACAATCACAACATTATACATATTGCACGGACACACACACAGTGTTACTATCCACGCAGGTACAAACATAGGTAAAAGGTGGACACACACAGACACACAGAGACACACAAAGACACACATACACAATGGCTTATACTATGTATGCTTGCAGGCACGTGCATAGGTAACAGATGGACACAAATACACACAAAGACATTAGACACACACAGACACCAGCGCACACAAAATCATGGAAGTCCGTACATAGGTAACAGATGGACACAAATGCACAAAGACATTAGACACAAACACACACACACAGAGGCTCACACAACCGCACAATGTATTCATGCAGGTACGAAGATAGGTGAAAGATGGTCACACACACAGACACACACGCAGACACACACGCAGATACACACACACAGACAAAAAAACAGACCCAAAGCCACAAAGCTGGTACACAAGAAACGCCTACACAGCGGACACATGGAGGAGGGCTGAAAGGAGAGACGGACAGACAGACCGTGTGGGTGGTGAATACGAAACGTACCGATGTTGTCGAGGTAGTGGTGGAGGTTGTGTTGGTGTTGTTGGTGGTGGTGGTTGGTGGTGGTGGTTGTGCTGCTTGGTTCGTGGCGGTTGTGGTTCTCACCCCCCACCACCACCACCAACCACACCAATTCACATTCACGTGAAACGCGGCACCGTTACGTGAGCAGGGAAACAGCGGCCCCGCCCATCCCTCCCACCCACACACAGAGAGAGCCACACACACACAGCCCTACACACACACACAGCCCTACACACAGCCACACACACACAGCCACACACACAGACACACACACAGCCCTACACCTACACACACACAGCCACACACACACAGAGAGCCACACACACACAGCCCCACACACACATACAGCCCTACACACACAGAGAGAGAAAGACACACACAGCCCTACACACACAGCCACACACAGAGAGAGCCACACACACACAGCCCAACACACACACAGCCCTACACCTACACACAGCCACACACACACACACAGAGTGCCACACACACACACAGCCCTACACACACACACAGAGAACCACACACACACAGCCCTACACCTACACACACACACAGCCCTACACACACAGCCCTACACACACAGCTCTACACACACACAGCCATACACACACACACAGCCATACACCTACACACACACACAGCCCTACACCTACACACACACACAGCCCTACACACACACAGCCCTACACACACACAGCCATACACACACAGCCATACACCTACACACAGCCCTACACCTACACACACGCAGCTTTACACACACACACAGCCCTACACACAGAGAGAGAACCACACACACAGAGAGAACCACACACACACACACAGCCCTACACCTACACACACACAACCCTACACACAGCCATACACACACACAGCATATACCTACACATACACACAGCCCTACACAGAGAGAGAGCCACACACAAAGCCCTATACCCACACACACAGCCCTACACACAGCCCTACACACACAGCCCTACACACAGTCATACACACACAGCCCTACACACACAGCCCTACACACACACACAGCCCTACACACACACAGCCCTACACACACACAGAGCCACACACACAGCCCTACACACACACACAGCCCTACACCTATACTCACACACACACACAGCCATACACACACACAGCCCTACACACCCACATAGAGAGAGCCATACATACACAGCCCTACACACACACAGAGAGCCGTACACACACACAGCCCTACACCTATACTCACACACACAGCCATACACACACAGCCATACACACCCACCCCTACACACCCACCCCTACACACACAACCATACACACACAACCATACACACACAACCATACACACACAACCATACACAACACTAGGTGCCGGTGACGTCACCACAACGCTCGTGCCAGGCTAGGTGCACTTTGAGGCCACGTGCAGTGTTGAAGGCTCGCTGTCAGGAGGTCACGGGACAGACCCTGCAGGTGTTATGAGTCGACTGACTGAGATGACTGACAGATGCACCACCTGTGCCCCCTACTGTGCCAACCACCACTAATAACAAAGACAAAGACCCCCCCCCCCGAATAGCCTAAATAGTGTTGAGGCAAGTGCTGTTAGCGAGCAGCACCACGCCCGGCCGCCTTTGTCTCCCTAGTGGCGATGGTTTTAGATCGCACTCATTTGAGGCCGAGTAGAGTAGACCTAGGGGAGGCCCAGGACCAATACAGAGATAATCGTCACTGGTGTTGGCCGTGAGCGGGAATCGAACCCGGGTCACCAGGTTCATAGCGCAGCGCTGACCACCACACGACCGCTCCCCACACACACACACAGTCACACACACAAAGACAAAGATCCCCCATATAGCCTTAACAGACTGTAGGGGCAAGTGCTGTTAGTGAGCAGCACCTATGATGGCCGGCACGGCACACGAGGGGGAGGGTGGCCAGCACCACGCCCGACCGCCTTTGTCTCCCCAGTGGCAATGTTTACACACCGCACCAGGTACTCATTTGAGGCTGAGTCGACCTAGGGGAGGCCCGGGACCGGTTCAGAAAATCGTCACTGGTGTTGGCCGTGAGCGGGACTCGAACCCGTGTCACCAGGTTCATAGCGCAGCGTAGCGCTAACCGCTACACTACCGCGACAGACCAGGTAGCTTCCACACAGCGTTACGCAACCGATGAAAAGATATTGCCGCTCGACTGATTGGGAGTGAGACCTCTGCTGTTAAACTGGAGCCGGTCATAAGCACACTGCCCAGGTATGGGAAACTCTCCACTCTCTCCACAACTGTCCCATCACACATACACACACTCACTCATACACACACTCACTCACACACACACAGTCACACACACTCACACAGACTCACTCACACAGTCACACACTCACTCACACACACAGTCATACACACTCACACACAGTCATACACACTCACACACACACAGTCATACACACTCACACACACTCTCCAACAGTCACACACTCACACACACACTCACACACATACTCACACACATACTCACACAACAACAACAACAACAACCGCCAATCGCCACTAAGTGGCGGTGACGTCACCACGACGCTTGTGCCAGGCTATGTGCACCCTGAGGCCACGTGAAGTGTCGAACGCCCGCTGGCAGGAGGTCACGGGGCAGACCCAGGTGCTACGGGTCGACTGACTGAGATGACTGAGATGGCTGGCTGATGCACCACCTGTGCCCCCTACTGTGCCAACCCGCTGTGCTTTAGCCACCCGGCGCTCCGCTCGTTGTTCTGAGCGTCGCTCCTCCGCCCTCCGTTGTTGTTGGAGGGCGACTGCCTCCAACTGCCCAGTAGCATCCTTCACGAGCCTCCTCCACAGAGGCCGATCTTGACACCGCTGGTACCAGTCATCGGCAAGTCCACTAAGCTCCACGCCCTCCTGTATCACATCACTCCATCTCTTCTCTAGCCCGTGCCGCGCCCGTTTAGCCCCCTCGATCCGGCCGAACAAAATCTGTTTCGGCATGCGGTGGCTGGACATGCGGGCTACATGACCCAGCCATCGCAGCCTTGCCTGCCGGAGGAGCTCACCGATGGGACCTTGCCCAGATCTTTCAAGGATTTGCGAGCTCCTCACAGAATCCAGTCTGGTTAAACCCAGGATGGATCGTAGGCAGGCCAGCCTAAATGTTTCTAACCGGCGAAGATGTTCCATTAGGGGGGTCCACGTTTCGCAAGCGTAGAGAAGGGAGGGAATGACCGTGGCCGAGAAGACCTGAAGCTTAGTGCGGAGCGACAGACCAGGTAGCTTCTACACAGCGTTACGCAACCGATGAAAATATATTGCCGCTCGACTGATTCGGAGTGAGACCTCTGCTGTTAAACTGGAGCCGGTCATAAGCACACTGCCCAGGTATGGGAAACTCTCCACTCTCTCCACAACTGCCCCATCACACATACTCACACACACTCACTCATACACACACTCACTCACACACACACAGTCACACACAGTCACACACACTCACTCACACAGTCACACACACTCACTCACACTCACTCACACTCACTCACTCTCACACAGTCACACTCACTCACTCACACTCACTCACACACACACACTAACTCACACAGTCACACTCACTCACACACTCTCACTCATACACACACACTCACTCACACACACACAGTCACACACACTCACTCACACAGTCACACACAGTCACACACACTCACTCACACTCACTCACTCTCACACAGTCACACACACTCACTCACACTCACTCACACACACTCACACACACTCACTCACACAGTCACACTCACTCACTCACACTCATACACACACACAGTCACACACACTCACTCACACAGTCACACTCACTCACTCACACTCACTCACACACACACACTAACTCACACAGTCACACTCACTCACACACTCTCACTCATACACACACACTCACTCACACACACACAGTCACACACACTCACTCACACAGTCACACACAGTCACACACACTCACTCACACTCACTCACTCTCACACAGTCACACACACTCACTCACACTCACTCACACACACTCACACACACTCACTCACACAGTCACACTCACTCACTCACACTCATACACACACACAGTCACACACACTCACTCACACAGTCACACACACACTCACTCACATTCACTCACACTCACTCTCACACACTCACTCACACACACTTACTCACACACTCACACTCACTCACTCTCACACTCACTCACACTCACTCAGTTTTATTTCAGTTTTCAGTTTATTTATTTTGGTATAGCCCTGTGAGCCATTCGGCTCTTGAATCGGGTGCAACCACAACAAACAAAAAAACAAAAACATGAACAAGAAAACATCTTAAAGTGACTATGTGTGACTGTGTAAACAGAAAATCCATGAACAAAAACAGCAAAATATTCCTGAAAAAAGCACCGTACACCAACGCTGTGTGCAAAAAATCCCAGTGGGATGCAAGTCAAACAACAACAACAACCACAAGAAAACTTAGATTAAGGCCATCAGTCTAACTCCGTACTACAACAAAACAAACATGTCCAAACCAAAAAACGTTTTCCAAATCACCAAAAACTAAAGCCATAATTGCAACGTAACAGTGATCACAGGGACTGTGACCGAATTTTTACAATAAACTACATAAATAACATGTAACACCAAATCCTAGAGCCATAGCTGGCTGCATGAGTTACTCCACAACAACTCACTCACACACTCACTCACACACACTCACACACACCTATAAATACATACACACGCGCACGTGTATACACACACTCATAAGACAAATATCCCCCATGTAGCCTCAAATTAACTTTAGGAAAAAGTGTTGTTGGCCAGCACATGTGAAGGCCGGGCACAGGACACGATGGGGTGGGTGGCTAACACCACGCCCGGCCGCCTTTGTCTCCTCAGTGCTGATGACAAAGACAAAGATCCCCCGGATAGCCTTGACACAGACCGCTGGGGCAAGTGCTGCCAGCAGTCTACTTAGCACAACGAGTCGACATCTGAGCTTCCGTGCTCACTCACCTGGCTGAGGAGGCATCGACGAAGACTTCTTCGTCTTCAAAGTCTGAACAATTCCCCTAGTAAACGTGCCGTGCCTCACGTGGTGGCCACGTGGTATGAGAACCGTTAGACCAACGTTGGGCCAACGTTAGCGTGTGGTTAAAACCGTTGGGCCAACGTTGGGCCAACATTAGCCTGTGGTTAAAACCGCTGGACCAACGTTAGCCTGTGGCTAAAACCGTTGGGCCAACGTTGGGCCAACGTTAGCCTGTGGTTAAAACCGTTGGGCCAACGTTGGACCAACGTTAGCGTGTGGTTAAAACGGTTGGGCCAACGTTGGGCCAACGTTGGGCCAACGTTAGCGTGTGGTTAAAACCGTTGGGCCAACGTTGGACCAACGTTAGCGTGTGGTTAAAACCGTTGGGCCAACGTTGGGCCAACGTTAGCGTGTGGTTAAAACCGTTGGACCAACGTTAAGCCGACGTTCCATGCTTACCGGGCTATAACATTTCAAGCACAACGTGGGCCTACGCTGCAGTGCCGCCGCTGTCAGTGTCTGTGACACACTCACAACACCACGCCCGGCCGCCTTTGTCTTCCCAGTGCTGATGACAAAGAAAAAGATCCCCTGTATAGCCTTGACAGACTGTTGGGGCAAGTGCTGCCAGCAGTCTACTTCGCACAACGAGTCCCATCTGAGCTGCCGTGGGGAATGGGCCATGGCTCAATCACTGCACGGGATGGAATTCCTAGCGAACCAGCATCAGGGATTGTTCATCTGAGCCAGGGTAACTGATGAGCCACAACACTCGTGATCACTCGGCGAGTCAGTCACCTCCTGATCATCTGTCGCTGCTACTGCTGCTGCTAACGTGACAATTGTTGTGAACTTCAATCACTGACTCATTCGACCGTGTTGAGGACTCGGTCGACCATCCGCACTGTGTGTGAACCACCACACTGCAGGTCACAACAACACGCTCACCCACCCGCTCACCCACTCACTCATCCACCCGCTCACCCACTCGCTCATCCATCACACTCACCCATCACACTGCAGGTCACAGCAACACGCTCACCCACCCGCTCACCCACTCACTCACCCACCTAATCACCCACCCACTCACCACACTGCAAGTCACAGCAATTCACCCACACACTCACCCACCCACACACTCACCCACACACACGCTCACCCACCCACACACTCACCCACTCACTCACCCACCCACACACTCACCCACTCACTCACCCACCCACTCACCCACCCACACACTCACCCACTCACCACACTCACCCACCCACACACTCACCCACACACCACACTCACCCACCCACACACTCACCCACACACTCACCCACACACACGCTCACCCACCCACACACTCACCCACTCACTCACCCACCCACACACTCACCCACTCACTCACCCACCCACTCACCCACACACTCACCCACTCACCACACTCACCCACCCACACACTCACCCACACACCACACTCACCCACCCACACACCAACCCACACACTCACCCACCCACTCACTCACCCACACACCCACCAACACACTCACACACACCCTCACTCACCCACTCACTCACCCACACATCCACCCACACACTCACCCACTCACTCACCACCACACTCACCCACCACCACACTCACCCACCCACACCCACCCACACACTCACCCACTCACCACACTCACCCACCCACACCCACCCACACACTCACCCACCCACTCACCTACCCACTCACTCACCCACCCACTCACCCACCCACACACTCACCCACACACTCACCCACCCACACCCACCCACCCACACACTCACCCACACACCCACCCACACACTCACCCACCCACTCACTCACCACACTGCAGCTCAACTTTTCTGTCCGCTTCTTCCCTCGCACCGCTCCACTTGGGAAACTCCTTCCTCCCACCATCACCGTCTCCACCCCCTCCCCACAAGACTCTATATTGTACATTGCGATATAACTGTTCCCCAATTCAAGAAACGTGTTAACTGTTACCACTTCGAGCAGTGCTGCTGGTTGCTGGCCGTTAGGCGTTTTTTGGGGTTGGGCGAATTCTAGCCCACGTGCTCTGTAAGTGTAAAAAAAACCCCACTCACTGTATACACCACCATCATCACCATCACCGCCATCATCATCACCGCCATCATCATCACCGCCATTACCATCATCACCACCATCATCACCACCATTACCATCATCATCACCACCATCATCACCACCACCATCATCACAACCATCACCACTACCATTATCACAACCATCACCATCATCACCACCACCATCATCACCACCATCATCACCACCACCATCATCACAACCATCATCATCATCACCACCACCATCATCACAACCATCACCATCATCACCACCATCATCACCACCACCATCATCACAACCATCACCATCATCACCACCATCACCATCATCACCACCACCATCATCATCATCATCACCACCACCACCATCATCACAACCATCACCATCATCACCACCATCATCATCATCACAACCACCATTATCACAACCATCACCAGCATCACCACCATCATCACCACCACCATCATCACCACCATCACCATCATCACTGTTGGGGCAAGTGCTGTCAGCGAGTAGCAGCGCACCACGCCCGGCTGCCTTTGTCTCCCCAGTGGCAATGTTTACACACCGCGTCAGGTACTCATTTGAGGCTGAGTCGACCTAGGGGAGGCCCGGGACTGCATCAGATAGTTGCCAGCGGTGTTGGTGTGAGCCACCAGCGGGGATCGAACTCAGGTCGCCGACTTCGTAGCGGAGTGGGCTGACCACTGCGTCACCGCTCCCCATTCACTCACAATCATATCAACAGTATTAGCACCACCACCACCATCATCATCATCACAACCAACAACCCTCACCACACACCCTCACCACCATCATAGCAAACAACCCTCACTACACACCACCACCATCATAACCAACAACCCTCACACACACCACCACCATCATCACAACCAACAACCCTCACACACACCACCACCATAACTAACAACCCTCACCACACACCACCACCACCATCATCATCACGACCATCAACCCTCACCACACACCACCACCATCGTCATCACTACCAACAACCCTCACCACACACCACCACCACCATCATAGCCAACAACCCTCACCACACAACACCATCATAACCAACAACCCTCACACACACCACCACCATAACTAACAACCCTCACCACACACCACCACCATCATAACTAACAACCCTCACCACACACCACCATCATCATCATCATCACAACCAACAACCCTTACACACACAACCACCATCACAGCCAACAACCCTCACACACACCACCACCACCATCATAACCAACAACCCTCACATACACCACCACCACCATCATAGGCAACAACCCTCACACATCATCATCACCACCACCACCAACCTCCCACACACACCCCTATCATCAACACCATCACCACGTCACACACACACACCTATCATCAACACCATCACCACGTCACACACACACCTATCATCAACACCATCACCACGTCACACACACACATACAGTACACACATCAAAGACAAAGATCCCCCTATATAGCCCTGACAGACTGTTGTGGCAAGTGCTGTTAGCGAGCACACACATCATCATCATCACCACACACACACACATCATCACCACACACACCACCATCATCATCACCACACACATCATCATCATCACCACACACACACATCATCACCACCACACACACACATCATCATCATCACCACACACACACACATCATCACCACACACACCACCATCATCATCACCACACACATCATCATCATCACCACACACACACACATCATCACCACCACACACACACATCATCATCATCACCACCACACACACATCATCATCACCACGTACACACACATCATCATCATCACCACGTACACTCACACACATCATCATCACCACACACACACATCATCATCATCACCACACACACACCATCATCATCACCACCACACACACATCATCATCACCACGTACACACACATCATCATCACCACGTACACTCACACACATCATCATCATCACCACACACACATAATCATCACCACACATCATCATCATCACCACCACGATAATCATCACCACTACCAACCTCACACACACACCACCACCATCACCACCACGTCACACACATACAGTACACACACATACAGTACACACAATCATATCAACTACACACACACAGCACCACACACACCCAGCACCACACACACCCAGCACCATCACCACACACACCTCTGTCACCATCACCACACACACCCAGCACCACACACACCCAGCACCACACACACCCACACCTCTGTCACCATCACCAGACACACCCAGCACCATCATCACACACATCCACCACCACACACACACCTCTGTCACCATCACCATCACCGCGTCACACAGAGATACAGTACACACAATCACCATCACCACACACACCCAGCACCACACTCACACACACACACCCATTTCTGTCACCATCACGTCACACAGATACAGTACACACAATCACCATCAACACACACACGCAAACACTCCCATCACCACACACACACACCCAGCACCATCACCACACACACACCCAGCACTACACACACCCAGCTCCATCACCACACACACACCCAGCACCACACACACACACCCAGCACCACACACACACATCTCTGTCACCATCACGTCACACAGATACAGTATACACAATCACCATCACCACACACACACACAGCACCACACACACAAACACCCAGCACCATCACCACACACACCCAGCACCACACACACACCCAGCACCATCACCACACACACCCAGCACCACACACACCCAGCACCATCACCACACACACCTGGCACCACACACACACACATCTCTGTCACCATCACGTCACACAGATACAGTATACACAATCACCATCACCACACACACCCAGCACCACACACACCCAGCATCATCACCACACACACCCAGCACCACACACACACACCTCTGTCACCATCACGTCACACAGATACAGTACACACAATCACCATCACCACACACACACACAATCACCACACACACACCCAGCACCACACACACACACCCATCTCTGTCACCATCACGTCACACAGATACAGTACACACAATCACCATCACCACACACACACACAGCACCACACACACACACACCTCTGTCACCATCACGTCACACACAGATACAATACACACAATCACCATCACCACACACACACGCAAACACTCCCATCACCACACACACAAACACACACCTCACTCACCTCGACCTTGCCTCGGGGTTGAACCCGACCTGGTGGACTCTTGTTCGACGCTACCTGGTGTAGGGGCCGAACGTTAACTTGACCAGGGGGTTGGAGGTGGTAGTTGGTGGGTCACTGGGCTTGGTTTGCGATTCGCATGGTGGTTGTGTATGAACCGCTTTTTATCCCCCCGCCAACCCCCCGTGTCTCTTCCCTTGCTGCTGTTTCTGCTGCCCTCTAACGTGAGGCACACGCACGCGCACTGGGCGAGCAATGAGAATGTAACGGTGCCTCGTGTCGATTTCCCCCAACGTGAGCGAGGCCGACCAGCCCCGGCCATTGTGAACCCACTCCAGGCGCTCACTCGCACAAGCCACTCGCTAGAATGAGGCGCCCAGACAGCCAGAGGACTAACCCGCCTAGATTGTACTAACTTTAGGCGGTTAAACCACTAACAGTACTTTGCTCACCCAGACAGAGTGTTAAACCCACACAGTTAAACTAATAAACCACCGACCCAGACTATGAATCCACCTCAACTACTAATCCATCATATCAGCGATCTACTAATCATACACAATCATACACGGACCCAACCTGTCAGCTAACTAATCATCCAGCCAGCTATTTGTCCAGCCACTCGGCTATGTAACCAGCCATAAGCCACTCAGCCATCCACCCATTCAACCACTAATCCAAGCATTCAGCCAACCACCCACCCATCCATGCAGCCACCCATTCAGCCATTTGACCATCCAAACAATCAACCAACCACCCATTCACTCAGCCAGCCACTAAACCATCCACCCATACAACCATCTACCCATTCAGCCATCCAATCAACTACCCAGCCATCAACCCAATCGGCCACTCAACCCACCCATACAGCCATCTACCGGCTCAGCCATCCAATAGTCCACCCAGCCACCAATAACAACCACAAACCCGGCCAGCCATCCACTCACTTACTCATGCACGCAGCCAACTATCAATTCACTTAGTCATTCAATCAGCCACCCAGCACACCAACTCAGCCAGCCTCCCAAGACACAAAAAAAAATCTGGATTACATTTCTTTCATAGGGGAATTATCATCCAAACGCTGTCAGCAGGACGTTCCAGATAATAATTAAATGGGTGTTTGGAGACTCGGTGAATATTTTCAGAGTAAATATGTGAATTGAAATCATTAGCTAACGAACATTGCAGAATTATTTTATGTATTTGTAATACTTTTATTGTGAATGAAGGAAGCACTTTAACATATGTCGCATGCCAGTTCTGTCTTAATGGTTTATCAAGAAAAGTTTCTTTCCGAACCGTGAGCCCAGAGTGAGAGTCAGGGTGCGTGTGTGCGTGTGTGTGTGTGCCTGTGTGTGTGCGTGTGTGTGTGCGTGTGTGTGCCTGCGTGTGTGCGCGTGTGTGCGCGTGTGTGTGCGTGCGTGTGTGTGCGTGTGTGCGTGTGTGTGTGCGTGTGTGTGCGTGTGTGTGCGCGTGTGTGCGTGCGTGTGTGTGCGTGCGTGTGCGTGTGTGTGCGTGTGTGTGTGCGCGTGTGTGCGTGTGTGTGCGCGTGTGTGCGTGCGTGTGTGTGCGCGTGTGTGCGCGTGTGTGTGTGTGCCTGTGTGTGTGCGTGTGTGTGCCTGTGTGTGTGCGTGCGTGCGTGTGTGTGCGTGCGTGTGTGCGTGTGTGTGTGTGTGCGTGCGTGTGTGTGTGTGATCCGAGTTCGATTCCCGCTCACGGCCAACACCAATGACGATTATCTGAACCAGTCCTGGGCCTCCCCTAGGTTGACTTACCTGTTTGGGAGTGTGTAAACATCGCCACTTTCGATACAAAGGCGGTCGGGCGTGGTGCTGGCCACCCACCCCCTCGTGTACCGTGCCGGCCTTCATAGGTGCTCTCTAACTGCACTTGCCCCAATATGATCATCATTTGCACGTGAATATCTTATGATTAACTGCAGATGTTTCAACACCGTAGTGTATACATAGCATTGCACAATATTGCACTCTCGTCCCTTGCAGTACAATGTCGTCTACTTCATGTGCTGCCAGTGGTAATTAAAAACTATAAACTCAACTATAAACTATTTTTTGGTTCTTTCGGTAAAGTCACGTAGAACGAAAATAAATTAAATAATAGAATACGACGTTTCGATTGCAACAGAAGCAATCGTCATCAGATAGAACTACATTTGAAAGAGAGACAAAACACAGACACGGAGACACACAGACAGACACACAAGCAGAGAGAGACAACACAGAGACACACAGAGAGAGAGAGAGACACACAACATAGACACACAAACAGACACACAAGCAGAGAGAGACAACACAGAGACACACAGAGAGCGACACACAACATAGACACAGAGAGAGAGAGAGACACACAACATAGATACACAGAGAGAGACACACAACGTAGACACACAGAGAGAGACAACACAGAGATACACAGAGAGAGACACACAACATAGACACAGAGAGAGAGACAACACAGAGACACACAGAGAGAGACACACAACATAGATACACAGAGAGAGACACAACATAGACAGAGAGAGACACACAACATAGACACACAGAGAGAGACAACATAGACACATAGAGACCCAATGCCTCTGTGTCGTGGCCTTAAATAGAGAGAGAGGTGGGGGGGCAGAGAGAGAGAGGTGGGTCTGCTGGTGCAGAGAAATTAGCATATCAATGAGAGAGCTGAGTGGAAATCCACCCCGCGGTGGCAGGGGGAGAGAAAGACCCAGCAAGTCTGGTAAATTTTAGAGAGAGTTGCGTGGAAATCTATTAAAAAAAACTATTTTTGTTTTACCAGTTAGGCCCAATGAGATGTGTAGCTCTTTTTCAGAAGCGACCTGGCTCTCACAAATTAAAGTTAAATGAAGTGGCTCATCATCACTTGGAAATGTATAGCATCCCAAATGCTCTAAACGCGTGACATTGATTATAACTAGATGTGGAGGGGAAAACCGGAGGACCCGGAGAAAAATCCACGCGACCACGGGGAGAGAGAGAGACACCGCAAACTCCAAATATACAGCAGGCATCGTCAGGGTCGGGATCGAACCCACGACCTCCTGCACACCAGGCGAGGTGGTCAACATCTCCTAGCCATCGCTAAGAGCAGGCATTGTCAGGGTCGGGATCGAACCCACGACCTCCTGCATACCAGGCGAGGTCGTTATGATGAACCCTAATGATGCCGAAACCGGTTGACGGTTGTGTCTTTGTTTCGGCAATGCCCATCGGTGGCAGTAATCGACCGAATGGTCAAATCTTATCGAATCTTATTTGATATTTACGTTGAGTGCCTTCGCGCGAGGCACGCAGCATAATGTAAAATAACAGCGACAAAACGACTGCAGTGTTATTATTATTAAGATGGCAGGGGCGTGCTACAAGAGTTTAAGAATCAGTGGCAGCTATGCAGGGGTGCTTTGGGGTCACGACGAGGTATGGGGGAGGGACGTGAAGGAGTGGAGGTGCGAGGGGAGAGGAAGGGAATAGAGAAGAGGTGAGGATTTAAGAGAGGAACGGAAGGAGGATCAAGCAATGCGGACTGCCTTAATGTGCAGGGGGAAGTTTATTCCATTCAGTTCTTTTGAACCTGTGGTCTGGATAAGGCCGACGCGAAGCTTTCGCGAGCGCAGCGCCGCGCCCACCTTTGCGTGTCGCTAAATCCACCCGAGGTTCAGGAGTTGCACGGTGCATGCTTTCTCCATTTGGGGAGGTCAGATTAGTCCATCGGAGAGGCACGCTTTAGATTGCCGTGCACGGTGAATCTGCACGTGGTGGCCACTACGTGGTGGCCCGCCCTAGCTCTCGACCGCAAGCCACGTAAAGCCCCGCCAAGGTGCAGAGCCTGCGGTGAAAATTCCGAATTCATATTTCCGGGACAAGCCTCGCCCATACAGGACAACCAGTGCCGGTTCTGTTGATGATGGACTACTGTGCTGTTATGAATGCAAAACCAAAATACTAATTTAAAGCAATTCTAGATTTGAAGCTTTCGTGACTGCAAGGATCCATACTCTTTGGTTCTAAAGAGTAATTTAAAGCACCTTGGTCAATCCACTGCTGGATGAAGTCCCCTCCCACACGCCGTGTCTGTCATGGGGGTTTGTGTATACGTAGGCTGGAGGGGAATCTTTGTGTTCGGCCATACTTCACCGCGCTGTTCACTGCGGGTTGGTGAAGGGTAGTCCCAGAACGGACCAGGCTCAGGTATCGTTCGCCACTGTTCTTGGCCGTGGACCGGAATCGAACTCAGGTCGCTGGGTTCTTGTCAACACGACCAGGAATGGGATTGATTTTTAAAACAATGAGCACCGCATTGAGGGGCATTCAACAGCGGTTGCCCTATGCAGGGCATCCCGTCATAGGAACGGGGAATTTCCACCACTGCCTCATTTGAGCAGGAAATGTTTTGGTTTTAAACGCCACGTGGTTGACGGTGGCGTCAGCCGCAGCGTAGAGTTCACAGAGCGGTGAGGATCCGTGGAAAATAACAGGTGAAGGGTGGGCCCCATGTCTCCCCCTTCACAGTCCACGTCTCCCATCCCCTCCACTACCTCCAGTCCACATCTCCCAGCCCTTTAACCATCCCCAGTCCACATCTCTCAGCCCTTTAACCATCCCCAGTCCACATCTCTCAACCCTTTAACCATCCCCAGTCCACATCTTCCACCCCCTCCACTACCCCCCCCCAGTCCACATCTCCCACCCCCTCCACTACCCCCACCCCCCACCAGTCCACATCTCCCATCTCCCACCCCCTCCGCTAGACTTGATGTAGCCCAAAACAAAAACCAGACAATACAAACCTCCTCCCCAAATTTGTCTTAAATACAATTCAGTTTTTTGTGGTTTGTTTACAAATTCCAGAAGCGTGTTCAGTTCAGTTGAGTTCATTTATTAGTTATAGCCCTGTGATTAGTTATAGCCCTGTGATTAGTTATAGCCCTGTGATTAATTATAGCCCTGTGATTAGTTATAGCCCTGTAATTAGCTATAGCCCTGTGATTAGTTATAGCCCTGTGATTAGTTATAGCTCTGTGATTAGTTATAGCCCTGTGATTAGTTATAGCCCTGTGATTAGTTATAGCCCTGTGATTAGATATAGCCCTTTGATTAATTATAGCCCTGTGATTAGTTATAGCCCTGTGCTTAGTTATAGCCCTGTGATTAGTTATAGCCCTGTGATTAGTTATAGCTCTGTGATTAGTTATAGCCCTGTGATTAGTTATAGCCCTGTGATTAGTTATAGCTCTGTGATTAGTTATAGCCCTGTGATTAGTTATAGCTCTGTGATTAGTTATAGCTCTGTGATTAGTTATAGCCCTGTGATTAGTTATAGCTCTGTGATTAGTTATAGCCCTGTGATTAGATATAGCCCTGTGATTAATTATAGCCCTGTGATTAGTTATAGCCCTGTGATTAGTTATAGCCCTGTGATTAGTTATAGCCCTGTGATTAGTTATAGCTCTGTGATTAGTTATAGCCCTGTGATTAGTTATAGCCCTGTGATTAGTTATAGCTCTGTGATTAGTTATAGCCCTGTGATTAGTTATAGCCCTGTGATTAGTTATAGCCCTGTGATTAGTTATAGCTCTGTGATTAGTTATAGCCCTGTGATTAGTTATAGCCCTGTGAGCGTGTGGCTTTAACATGGCCAACAATCCTCGACCTGGTTCCTATATTCTGCGTCTCATCGGGAAACCAATGCTGGTCAACTCCCGGATGTTGATAGGCAATGGTTTGTTTTGTCATTCGGTGTCTTATCGGCAGTCTTGCTTGCCCGAACCAATGCTCGTGAACTGCCGGATGTGTGTTGGCAAGGGGTCGTCTCTGTTAGATATGGGACGTGGTTCATAACACAACATTATCGCTCTATACAACAAAACACACAAACATACCGAGGCTTTCGTCCAACTAGGACTCATGTACGAGTGTCCTTGCCTACAACGTCAGGCAGTTCACGCCTCGTTGGTTAAAGGGAGCCTGCCTCTGCTGATGAAGCACTGAATGTCAAAACTGGTCCTTGCCTGTAAACATCTTTCCCGTTCACAAGCATTGCTTCAAGCGAGCCTGACCCTGCTGATGGGACAATACATGTTGACACCCACAATCATCAGCGTCGTTGATAGTTCCACACACAGATGGCCATTGCCAAGGAGGGAGTGATGTTGCCCGTGTCTCGATCGGTTTGTCAGCACCCCTCGCCCGTCCGCCTTTGTCTTCCTAGGGGAGGCCCAGGAATAGTTTTGGCCGTGAGCGGGAATCGAACTCGGGTCGCCGGCTTCGCAGCGCTGCGCGCTAACCGCTGCGCCACCGCTCGCCACACCCTCCTCGTTTGCAGGTGTCCGGCCTTCATCATCGGTGCTCGCCGACAGCACTTGCTCCAAAAGTCCGTCGAGCTTATACGGGGGATCTTTGCCCTGTCTCGTGGTTACATAAAGTTTACCCGGCTGGACTTGACGCCCCCCTCACCCTCCTGGCACAGGAGTTTGTCGCTCACCCCTCCCCTCACCCCTCCTCTTACCCTGGCCAACACAGCGCAAACAATAAATACATCACTGGAGCGGAAATTCCTCCCTTGTACGCTCAGGCAAACTCCCATACGCACGCGCGCGCGCGCACACACACACACGCAGACCATGCACGCTCGCTCATACAATCTCATGCACACCCATGCACTCTCTTACACTCGTACGCATGTACACACAACAACAGCAGCCATCACCACTCGACTCTAAGCGGCGGTGACGTCACCACGGGCGATTGTGCCAGGCTAGGTGCACGTTGAGGCCACGTGAAGTGTCGGAAGGCTCTCGCTGTCGGCAGAGGTGACGGGACAGACCCAGCAGGTGCCACGGGTTGACTGACTGAGATGACTGGCTGATGCACCACCTGTGCCCCCTACTGTGTGAACTCGCTGTGTTTTAGCCGCCCGGCGCTCTGCTCGTTGTTGTGAGCGTCGCTCCTCCGCCCTCCGTTGTTGTTTGAGGGCGACTGCCTCCAACTGCCCAGTAGTAGTGTCCTTCACGAGCCTCCTCCACAGAGGCCGATCTTGACACCGCTGGTACCAGTCATCGGCAAGTCCACTCAGCTCCACGTCCTCCTGTACCACATCACTCCATCTCTTCTCTAACCCGTGCCGCGCCCGTTTAGGCCCCTCGATCCGGCCGAACAAAAGCTGTTTCGGCACGCGGTGGCTGGGCATGCGGGCTACGTGACCCAGCCAATGCAGCCTCGCCTGCCGGAGGAGCTCACTGGTGGGACAGTGTCCAGATCTCTCAAGGATCTTTGAGCTCCTCGCACAATCCAGTCTGGTTAAAACCAAGACGAATCCTAGGCAGCAGGCCAAGCCTGAACGTTTCAAACCGGCGCCGATGTTCCTTCAACAGGGTCCACGTTTCGCAAGCGTAGAGACGGGGGAGGGCAATGACCGTGGCCGAGAAGACCCGGAGCTTCGTGCGGAGCGACAGACCAGGTCGCTTCCACACAGCGGTAAGCAGCTGATTGAAATATAATGCCGCTCGACTGATTCTGAGTGAGGCCTCCGCTGCCACAAACGTGAACACCCCCACCCCCCCCCCATCATCATCTTCGTCGTTCTGCTGTCAAACCCAACAATGGTTTCAAAACGGTGTGGCGGAACCCCCTGACGCTGACGATGCCTTATCGGCGAAAGCGGCTCCCGTCTGAAAGTTAGTGAAGCAAAGCGGCTCTACGTCCTCTTCCACGGCAAGTTGGAAGATCTTTTCAGTTTTTCAGTTTCATTTATTTTGGTATAGCCCTGTGGGCCATTCGGCTCTTGAATCGGGTGCAACCGCAACAAACAAAAAACACATAAACAATAAAACATCTTAAAGTGATAGTAATAGGTTTTACCCTTTTAACTGGCACAAAAAACTGACACCTTTATTCAAGACATCATATCTACAATAACCGCAACACAAGCAGTCAAAATGCAAACAAAAAGACAACTCGATTATTGCAGACATAATGCCCTGAATAAAGGTGTCAGTTTTTTTGTGCCAGTTAAAAGGGTAAAACCTATTACTATATCTTGTTACTGGCAAAGGAGGTCTCATAATGTAAATCTTAAAGTGACTATGTGTGACTGTGCAAACAGAAAATCCAGGACAAAAAAAAACCCAGCAAAACATTCCAGAAAAAGCACCGCACACCAACGCTGCGTGCAAAAAATCCCAGTGGGATTCCAGTCAAACAACAACAACAACAACCACAAGGACAACTTAGATGAAGGCCATCAGTCTAACTTCGTACTACAACAAAACAACAGGACAGTGGCAGCGCCCAGACTCGCCCCCCGCCAGCTGCACCGCGACCAGCTCGTGGTCGACCGGCCAGCCCCGTTGGAGTTTGTTCCCCGATTTGAATGCCGCGCCGAGAGACTGAATGGAACCGGCGGCACAATTTTTTTTTTTTAAACCTGTGGATTGCAGAGCCAGCGTGTTCCGCTTAACCGCCGCACACCGTCGCTGTTGGCAAGCGGCCTTCGTTGCTCGGATACAGAGGTAAGGAAGGGCTACGTTCGGTTATTTCTGGACAGTTTCGATCCGTGCGGAACGCCGGTAACTGGGTGCCACCGGCGTTTTCGTTCCCTAGTCGGTTCCCAGCAATGCGACGAGGCAGACGGCGCACGCCCCAGTCCAATTGGTCACTCGCGTGCTGCGTGGCGAATATAAATAACACAGACACAGGAGCATTGCGTTATTCGCGTATCTGCCCCTCCACGTGAACAAAGAAATACCAAAAAAAAGGATTTACACATCACAACAGCCGCACATACGCGGCATTCTGGGAGTGCGTCATTTACCAGCAGCATTGATTCAAAGCAAGCAACAACTCATCATGTTTGTGCAGTATGTTGAACTTCTTTCGCGTCGTACGTAGCCAAACGTGCTAATCGGGAGCTGCGGGGGAAGGACAACAAACTATGGGTCTCTGTGTGAGTCTGTGGGTCTCTGTGTGAGTCTCTGGGTCGACGTGCGAGTCTGTGGGTCTCTGTGCGTGTCTGTGGGTCTCTGTGTGAGTCTGTGTCTCTGTGTGAGTCTGTGTCTCTGTGTGAGTATGTGGGTCTCTGTGTGAGTCTGTGGGTCTCTGTGCGAGTCTGTGGGTCTCTGTGCGAGTCTGTGGGTATACGTGTGACTCTGTGGGTCTCTGTGTGAGTCTATGTGTATATGCGTGAGTCTATGGGTCTCTGTGTGAGTCTATATATGCGAGTATGTTGAACTTCATTCGCACCGTACATACCTAACCGTGCAAATCGGAGGTGCGGGCGGGGGTAGGACAACACACGAAACACACAACAAGCAGTTCTAAAGAGATGACTTTGTTCAATCGAGACGACGATGATATAAAAGTGCATCACCGCTCCCAGTGGCTTCCTAATTTCGGAAGGGAAGAGCGTTCCAGACGGCCGCAGAAGCGCTTGGCTCGCAACCACAAGCCGCCGCCGCTGCTGCGAGGATGATGACCGGAGTTGCATGAGCAGCAAAGTCAGGCTCGCTTGAACCATTGATTCAACACAGGCAGAAAACTCTCCACCAGTTTCGACACGCAGTGTCTCATCAGCAGGCAGGCTCGCTTAAATCAATGCTGGTGAATTGCCGATCTCACAAGCAGATGTATCCACGTGATGCTCTGCGGATCGCTATATAACAATTATTAGCTGTGCTACCCGGCTTCGCCCGGGACTTGGATTCACCACGCCCGGCCGCCGTTGTCTCCCCAGTGGCGATGTTCACACAGCAGAGCAGTTACTCGTTTGATGCTGAGTCGACCTAGGGGAGGCCCAGGACCGGTAAAAATAATCGTCACCGGTGGTGGCCGCGAGCGGGAATCAAACTCGGGTCGCCAGGTTCGTAGCGCGGCGCGCTAACCACTACACTACAATGCGTTACGCTTCCACACAGACACACACACAGACAGACAGCGCGCTAACCACTACACTACAATGCGTTACGCTTCCACATGCGCGGGTCACGTGACAGATTTGACGTCACAGCTCACTTGCCGTGAAAAAAAATATAAATGCATTATTGAGCTCCCCCCCCCCAAAAAAAATCAAAAATGTATTTTGATTATTATTGCATGGTGTACAGTCTGGAAAGTACCCACATGGCCAATTTCTAGTTTGTTGCATGTCGGGAAGTACGCTAAACATTTTGAACAGACACACACAATCACAACTTTGCCCTTTATATATGAAGCAATTGGCGGGACCCCGGGGTCCCATCACTGCCCCGGGGTGGGAAAACCCGCGTAGCGACACGAGTCTTGTCGCCTTACCGACAACAACAAAACTGGCGGTCAATCGATTGGCCTCGCCGAGAGCTACTCGAGGACACTAAGTTTTGTAAAAAGTTGAAAAATTACACAAACACGTTAAATTCACCGCCTGGGGGTGGCGGTGGGGCTCGCCTTGCCAACGAAGCCGAGGATCGGCGACGGCTGACCGGAGGGCGTCGTCGCCGCTCGCGACTGCGGCGGACGCCCCCCGGGGCTCGCGTTTGGCCGGTGGGGTGGCGCCCGTCGTGGTGATCGCCGCCTGCTGGCGCTTGTTGGTGTCAGCAGGCGGCGTCCTTGCGGGGTCACGAGTGGGGCGGACTGAACAATAATAATTATTGACCTGATTTTTGCGGGACCCCAGGGTCCCGCCAAATGATTCATATGTAGATAAACAATTATAAGTAACTCTTGACACGACTGGTACCAGCGCAGTCAAGATCGGCCTCTGTGGAGGAGGAGGCTCGTGAAGGACGCTGCTGCTGCTCCTGGGCAGTTGGAGGCAGTCGCCCTCCAGCAACAACGGAGGGCGGAGGAGCGACGCTCACAACAACGAGCGGAGGGCCGGGCGTCTAAAACACAGCGAGTTGGCACGGTCAGGGACACAGATGGTGGTGCATCTGCCAGTCATCTCAGTCAGTCAACCCATGGCACCTGGGGTCTGTCTGTCTCCTCCTTGCAGCAGCGAGAGCCTTCGACACTTCACATAACGCCAATTGGTTTACTACTTCAGCCCACCGGTGTGTTGGAGAGTAAATCCACAACATTAACAATTTGTTTACTAATTGGCTGTGTCGGGTGGTGGAGGGTTACGACACATTCTTACTTACGTGATCTAACCCAAAAAAACCTTGAATACGAATAATCTCCATGTGTTCCACAGTGCCTTCCCGTGAGCTAAGATGGTGAGCCGTACCCCTGGCTCACCAGGGGAGGGCGATACAGCAAAGTGTGGACTAATCTCCATCCGTTCCATCTGTTTTGCGATATAGTGTTTCCCCCTCGCACGCGTATAGCTTTTGTCCGGGTGCTCCGGTTTCCTCCCGCACGGATTGGCCGATGACATCTTCATATGTAGAGGACCGCAGAGCTTGGGGTGGTGGTGGTGTTGGTGGTTGGGGGGTAGTTTGTGTGTTGCCTCTCACACTCGTCCGTGGTACCTCCTCGCACTTCTGCTTCGAATGCGACAAATCCGTCCACACTCATTCAAGGCGCTTCCCCCTGCACACGTTACACACTTCTCCTGCACGGTATCCGTGCCGCAGCCTGTGGGCCCACCCCCGCCCCTCCACCCCACCCCTAAAAGCGTTTGCGTCCCGTGTGTACACGCACGCACGCACGTGTACGTCACCGCGAGAGTGAGTGAGATCGCAGGGCCATTGGAGAAAACTCCAGGCCAGGATTTTTTGCATCCTAAAAGCCCAAAGGCAGCAGCAGCAGCTGCAGCTGCCTTTGGGGCCACATGGGCCAGAGGTCAAATGTCAGAGGCTGCCATAGCGCCCGGGCCATTTCTCAAAAGGGTCGCGTCTGTTTGTTAAAATAAATAAGGGTACGTGGCGTGGAGGAGGGGTGTGAGTGTGTGTGGGGTGTGAGTGTGTGTGGGATGTGTGTGTGGGATGTGATTGTGTGTGTGGGGTGTGGGTGTGGGTGTGGTGTGTGATTGTGTGTGTGGGATGCATGTGGCGTGGAGGAGGGGTGTGAGTGTGTGTGGGATGTGTGTGTGGGTGTGTGTGTGGTGTGTGATTGTGTGTGTGGGATGCATGTGGCGTGGAGGAGGGGTGTGAGTGTGTGTGGGATGTGTGTGTGGGATGTGGGTGTGTGTGTGGGGTGTGGGTGTGGTGTGTGATTGTGTGTGTGGGATGCATGTGGCGTAGAGGAGAGGTGTGAGTGTGTGTGGGGTGTGTGTGTGGGATGTGAGTGTGTGTGGGGTGTGGGTGTGTGTGTGGTGTGTGATTGTGTGTGTGGGATGCATGTGGCGTGGAGGAGGGGTGTGAGTGTGTGTGGGGTGTGTGTGTGGGATGTGAGTGTGTGTGGGTGTGTGTGTGGTGTGTGATTGTGTGTGTGGGATGCATGTGGCGTGGAGGAGGGGTGTGAGTGTGTGTGGGGTGTGTGTGTGGGATGTGAGTGTGTGTGGGGTGTGATTGTGTGTGTGGGATGTGAGTGTGTGTGGGGTGTGAGTGTGTGTGGGGTGTGATTTTGTGTGTGGGGTGTGAGTGTGTGTGGGGTGTGATTGTGTGTGTGGGGTGTGATTGTGTGTGTGGGGTGTGATTGTGTGTGTGGGATGTGAGTGTGTGTGGGGTGTGAGTGTGTGTGGGGTGTGATTTTGTGTGTGGGGTGTGAGTGTGTGTGGGGTGTGATTGTGTGTGTGGGGTGTGATTGTGTGTGTGGGGTGTGATTGTGTGTGTGGGGTGTGATTGTGTGTGTGGGGTGTGGGTGTGTGTGTTGGGTGTATGGGGGCAAGTGCTGTTAGCGAGCACCTATAAAGGCCTGCACGGCACACGAGGGGGTGGGTGGCCAACACCACTTACACCCACAGTCTGTTAAGGCTATACGGGGGATCTTTGTCTTTGTTGGGTGTATGTGGCGTGGAGGAGTGTGTGTGTAGGTGTGAGTGTGTGTAGGTGTGAGTGTGTGTGTGAAGCGGTAGTGTAGCGGTTAGCGCACTGCACTACGAACGTGGCGACCCGCTTTCCGCGCACGATCAACACCGGTGACGATTATCTGAGCCAGTCCTGGGCCTCATCGCCACTGGGGAGACGAAGGCCGCCGGGCGTGGTGCTGGCCACCCACCCCCTCGAGTGCCACGGTGCCGGTAGCCTTCACAGGTGCTGCTACTCGCTCACAGCACTTGCCCCTACAGTCTGGTACAGGCTACACGGGGGATCTTTGTCTTTGGCGCGATTGTAAGATGTGGAGGATGGGTGTATGTGTGGTGTGTGTGATTGGTGTGTGTGTGTGATTGGTGTGTGTGTGTGATTGGTGTGTGTGTGTGATTGGTGTGTGTGTGTGATTGGTGTGTGTGTGTGTGTGATTGGTGTGTGTGTGTGATTGGTGTGTGTGTGTGATTGGTGTGTGTGTGTGATTGGTGTGTGTGTGTGATTGGTGTGTGTGTGTGTGATTGGTGTGTGTGTGTGTGATTGGGGTGTGTGATTGGTGTGTGTGTGATTGGGGTGTGTGTGATTGGTGTGTGTGATTGGTGTGTGTGTGATTGGTGTGTGTGTGATTGGTGTGTGTGTGATTGGTGTGTGTGTGATTGGTGTGTGTGTGATTGGTGTGTGTGTGATTGGTGTGTGTGATTGGTGTGTGTGTGATTGGTGTGTGTGTGATTGGTGTGTGTGATTGGTGTGTGTGTGATTGGTGTGTGTGTGTGATTGGTGTGTGTGTGATTGGTGTGTGTGTGATTGGTGTGTGTGTGATTGGTGTGTGTGTGATTGGTGTGTGTGTGATTGGTGTGTGTGTGATTGGTGTGTGTGTGATTGGTGTGTGTGTGATTGGTGTGTGTGTGATTGGTGTGTGTGTGATTGGTGTGTGTGTGTGTGATTGGTGTGTGTGTGATTGGTGTGTGTGTGATTGGTGTGTGTGTGTGTGTGATTGGTGTGTGTGTGTGAGATTGGTGTGTGTGTGTGTGATTGGTGTGTGTGTGTGGTGTGTGTGATATTGGTGTGTGTGTGTGTGAGATTGGTGTGTGTGTGTGATTGGTGTGTGTGTGAGATTGGTGTGTGTGTGATTGGTGTGTGTGAGATTGGTGTGTGTGTGTGATTGGTGTGCGTGTGTGTGTGTGAGATTGGTGTGTGTGTGTGATTGGTGTGTGTGTGGTGTGTGTGATATTGGTGTGTGTGTGTGAGATTGGTGTATGTGAGATTGGTGTGTGTGTGTGTGATTGGTGTGTGTGTGATTGGTGTGTGTGTGTGTGATTGGTGTGTGTGTGTGAGATTGGTGTGTGTGTGAGATTGGTGTGTGTGTGTGAGATTGGTGTGTGTGTGTGTGATTGGTGTGTGTGATTGGTGTGTGTGTGTGATTGGTGTGTGTGTGTGATTGGTGTGTGTGTGTGTGTGATGGTGTGTGTGTGTGATAGTGTGTGTGTGTGAGATTGGTGTGTGTGTGTGTGATTGGTGTGTGTGAGATTGGTGTGTGTGTGATTGGTGTGTGTGTGTGAGATTGGTGTATGTGTGTGTTTGGTGTTGCGTGTGATTGGTGTGTGTGTGTGTGATTGGGGTGTGTGTGTGTGATTGGTGTGTGTGTGTGTGATTGGGGTGTGTGTGTTTGGTGTGTGATGGTCCTGAGTCTGCCACGTCTTTGTCATCCTTTGCGGTCGTGTATTGTTCTACGTATGTGTGTTGGACTTCTTTCGCACCGTACGGCGGTGTTCCAGGACGAGTCGACCTAGGGGAGGAGGCCCCGGACCGGTTGAGGCCAACATCCCTCGTATTGGTGGCCGTGAACGGGAATCGAACTCGGGTCGTAGCCGGGTTTAGTAGCGCCGTGCGCTAACCGCTGCGCCACCTTTCCTCCCCACCCACCCACCCCACTAATGAAACAAATCAACAAATAAATGGACGCTCACACTCCAAATCTGTGCAGAAACACAAAAACCAAACCGCGAAACTCCACGAAAGCGCCCGAGATGAGAAGCGAAACCCCTGGAGCTATTGAGCTCCAAAAAGATGAGGTGAGGGGGGTTGGTGGGAGATGAGGTGGGGGGGGGGGGGGTTGGTGGGAGATGAGGTGAGGGGGGGTTGGTGTGAGATGAGGTGAGGGGGGTTGGTGGGAGATGAGGTGAGGGGGGGGGGGTTGGTGGGAGATGAGGTGAGGGGGGTTGGTGGGAGATGAGGTGAGGAGGTTGGTGGGAGATGAGGTGAGGGGGGTTGGTGTGAGATGAGGTGAGGGGGGTTGGTGGGAGATGAGATGAGGTGAGGGGGTTGGTAGGAGATGAGGTGAGGGGGTTGGTGGGAGATGAGGTGGGGGGTTGGTGGGAGATGAGGTGAGGGGGGTTGGTGGGAGATGAGATGAGGTGAGGGGGTTGGTGGGAGACGAGGTGAGTGATGATGGTTGTGAGCGTCCCACGTGAAGAGCTCTCGATGTCTTCTGCGTCTTGGCGATGCTGATTTCGGCAAGGTTCTGAGCAAGGCTGTAGCCATGGAGTCAACATTGGGGGGGGGGGGTGTGGGGGGGATCTTCCAGGGGGTCTTGGGGGTCCTCCCCCCCCCCAGAAAAAAAATCTAAATTTGAAAACTCATTTCCTGCCATTTCCTGCCTAAAATATAAAAAAAAATTCACGAGGGTTACTGCTGCTCGATTATACTTGAACGCTTCAAGGCGTTTTCTCAGCCCAATGAATGACGGAGGCGCGTTTCTTGTACGCGCGGAGCACAAGGGGAAAACCCCCACGCCTTGCGCGAGGGGGAAACGCTCTATCCCCAGGTCGCTTCCGAATAAGAAGCTAATGTCTGAGTGGGCTTTACCTAGTACAGTAAGATAAAACATATATATTGTTTTCGTTTAATTAGCATTTTTAAGTGATTAGTTAACTTTATCAATACTTCGTACTCTTATCGTATTGAGATCCTAATGTGCATTACAAATTTGATGTATTATCATGTTTTTGCATTTTTGTTGGTGTAACGTTCTCACCCCATTCCCCTTTACTGGACATCTGTGAAAAAGAGCTTTATAGCTCATCCGATTCCGCCAATATAAATACATATTCTGATTCTGAGATAGATGGCGATTGATCCACACTTGCTGTGCCGCGTTCCGATCGCGAGCCAGGGGGCATACGCCTCCTCGTCTTGGACGTCCACGAAAAGGGGGAGTTTCACAATCCCATCTGTGTGCGATCCACTAACCCTCGCCGCTGCTGCTGTTGCCACCACCACCACCACGTGCATAGCGACCACCTTCCGACGGGAACATCGCATCTCTCCCACGCGAACATCATTACCACTCATTCATGAAATGCGCTCTGAAGGAGGCCCATTGCCCGAAACGACGCACGATACCTCTCCATGTATTTTTCCCTTTCAAGGTCACGCGAGGATTTCTCCGCCGCGGACGATGCAGCATAGATCTTGACGTATGACTTTCGTGACTGCGGGAATTCATATTTACCTTGGGTCTTTCGGTAAAGTCAAATAAGATAACAATTGTTATTTTTTACCCAAAGAGTACCCAAAGAATAGTCTAGATTTGAAGCTTTCGTGACTGCAAGGAATCCATACTCTTTGGTTCTATTCGGTAAAGTCACGTAGGTAAAAAATAAAACAACAAAAATCACGACGTTTCGGCCACAACACAAGAAGAAGGCTACTTGTGTTGTGGCCGAAACGTCGTGATTTTTGCTGTTTTATTTTTTTTACCTACGTGACTTTACCGAATAGAACCAAAGAGAATGTTCTTTGGTTCTTTCGGTAAAGTCACGTAGAATGAGAATAAAATAACAAATTGATAAAATATTCTCATTCTACGTGACTTTACCGAAAGAACCAAAGGAGATGAATCCTTGCAGTCACGAAAGCTTTAAATCGAAATTTCACCAAAGAGTACCCAAAGGATATTCAGCATAGACTCTCGCTAGCGCCACCCCGTGTCAGGGCGCGAGTACTGGAAGCCGCCACCGGTCGAAAGGTCCCACGTGTACGCGGGTCACGGCGTATTTTGTTCAACCAGCTGAGTTGAGAAGTCTTATTTAGAGGGGGAGGGGAGGGGGCCGAGAGGATAAGAGCCTCCCATTGGCAGCAGTGAACTCCTGGACAGAACCAAATTGGCAAAAGTCCAAGGAACAAAAGCACGCGTGCGTGCAGCGAAGAGAAATCATCGCGAGAGAGAGAGAGAAAAAAAGACCTAACAGCTGATCGCTTGGTTGCTGCTGCGTCGTCGCTTGAGAAATCGAAAGATATTGCACACAAACATAAACCAAAATATTTATTTATACTGGAGCAATCCGATGAGCTGTAAAAGATATTTTCCTCCCACAGATGTCCATAAAAAAAAACAATCGGTGGTCAGATGTAGGTCATCTCACGTCGCTGACGTCGGCCGGGGCAGATTATGTTTAGACGGATCGTAGCAGACTTACAATTATAGAAACAAATAGGGTGATTATTATGAGATGGGTTACGTGATGATGATGATGCTGGGTTGGCAGTGATGAACAAACAACAACAATCACTCAACACGGTCCGTGTAAATAACACTGCGCGTGGGTGGCCTTAATAAGACAATTATATAATAGGCGACGTTTCAAGCAATGGCCCTGCTTCACAGGACATCAACAGAAGAGAAAGGTAGAGCAAAATAAGAGTTGAAGACATCACGAGTCGGCGACAGGACTGGTGATGTTGACTGTTGTTGTTGTTGTCTTGTTGTGGTCTGGGACTGTTGTTGTTGTCTTGTTGTGGTCTGGGACTGTTGTCGTCTTGGTGTGGTCTGGGATTGTTGTTGTTGTCTTGTGGTCTGGGACTGTTGTCGTCTTGGTGTGGTCTGGGATTGTTGTTGTTGTTGTTGTGGTCTGGGACTGTTGTTGTTGTTGTCTTGGTGTGGTCTGGGACTGTTGTTGTTGTCTTGGTGTGGTCTGGGACTGTTATTGTTGTTGTCTTGGTGTGGTCTGGGACTGTTGTTGTTGTCTTGGTGTGGTCTGGGACTGTTATTGTTGTTGTTGTCTTGGTGTGGTTTGGGACTGTTGTTGTTGTTGTCTTTATGTGATCTGGGACTGTTGTTGTTGTTGTCTTTATGTGATCTGGGACTGTTGTTGTTGTTGTCTTTATGTGATCTGGGATTGTTGTTGTTTTACTGCCTTGCCCCAACCTTGCATTTGGTGTTTACAAATCGTCAGGAATGTCTGTACTTGTGCAATTTCTACTGTACTTGTATATTTTATTTATATTTATTTAGTCACACCGTCTTGCTGGCTTTCTCTCGAGCTTCCCTTTCTATCGTCTCGTGCATTGCTTGTTGATGTAACTCGCTGACCCGGGCCCTACAGGACATCTGTGAAAAAGAGCTGTATAGTTCATCGGATTCCTCCAGGACAAATGAAGATTCTGAATCAATAGAAGATTCTGAGTCAGATGTCCCACCGACTCGTCTCCACTCTTCCTTTCTGTCGTCTCTCTGCGCTGTGAAGAAGGCAATTGCCCCAAAACGTCGCTTGTGGACATACAGAACCCCGCTCCATCTTTTAGGGCCGCACGGTGTTGTTGTTGATGTTGTTATTTGACTAACGTGTATCTGCCAACCCTTTACCTTATTACAGACCAATTCAGACCTTACTGGTCACCCCGTGCCCTTTACACATCTCAACGTTCATCCTACAAAGTGTCATCACAAGAGAAACACACAAACAAAATAGACAACATGTTGTTGTTGTCCGTATTGAAACGGCTGTGCGCTGTATGGACCTGTAAACTCAATTTCCTGTACAAGAATACGGGGCGAACCGCGATGGGTTCACGGATATGGTATATTAGTGCAGTGTATTGTGCAGTGAAAGTAGTGTAATGTATAGGGGCCGTCCATAAATGACGTCACGCGATTTTTGACGATTTTTGACCCCCCCCCTTCGTCACAAAAAGTCAGACCCCCTCCCCCCTCAAATATGACGTCACAAAGCTCTGCCCCCCTTTTAAACTATTGTCATTTTAGTGCGTATTTAATGTGGCGCTCCACTCTGATGTTGTAGGAGAAAACATTTATTAAAAAGTCAATTTAATTGAGTAGAACGTGTTGTCTATATTTATTTAAAGTTGCGCATTTTGATGTGACGTCACATTTCTTAACCCCCCCCACCTCGTCACACATCGTCACAAATGTCTGCCCCCCCCCCCCCAGGTGCGTGACGTCATTTATGGACGGCCCCTATATAGTAGTGTATATTAGTGTAGTGTATATTAGTGTAGTGTATAGTAGTGTAGTGTATAGTAGTGTAGTGTATAGTAGTGTAGTGTATATTAGTGTAGTGTATAGTGTAGTGTATAGTGTAGTGTATAGTAGTGTAGTGTATAGTAGTGTAGTGTATAGTAGCGTAGTGTTTCGTAGTGTATAGTAGTGTAGTGTATAGTAGTGTAGTGTATAGTAGTGTAGTGTATAGTAGTGTAGTGTTTCGTAGTGTATAGTAGTGTAGTGTATAGTAGCGTAGTGTACAGTGTAGTATGTGTAGTGTATAGTGTAGTGTATAGTAGTGTAGTGTATAGTAGTGTAGTGTATAGTAGCGTAGTGTATAGTAGTATAGTGTATAGTAGTGTAAGTGTATAGTAGTGTAGTGTATAGTAGTGTATAGTAGTGTAGTGTATAGTAGTGTAAGTGTATAGTAGTGTAGTGTATAGTAGTGTAAGTGTATAGTAGTGTAGTGTATAGTAGTGTAGTGTATAGTAGTGTAAGTGTATAGTAGTGTAGTGTATAGTAGTGTATAGTAGTGTAAGTGTATAGTAGTGTAGTGTATAGTAGTGTATAGTAGTGTAAGGTGTATAGTAGTGTAGTGTATAGTAGTGTATAGTAGTGTATTTGTAAATTAGTGTAGTGTTTCGTAGTGTATAGTAGTGTAGTGTATATTAGTGTAGTGTATAATGTAGTGTATAGTAGTGTAGTGTATAGTAGTGTATAGTGTAAGTGTATAGTAGTGTAGTGTATAGTAGTGTATAGTGTAGTGTATAGTAGTGTAGTGTATAGTAGTGTAAGTGCATAGTAGTGTAGTGTATAGTAGTGTATAGTAGTGTAGTGTATAGTAGTGTAAGTGTATAGCAGTCTAGTGTATAGTAGTGTTAAGTGTATATTAGTGTAGTGTATAGTAGTGTAGTGTATAGTAGTGTATAGTAGTGTAAGTGTATAGTAGTGTAAGTGTATAGTAGTGTAGTGTATAGTAGTGTAGTGTATAGTAGTGTAAGTGTATAGTAGTGTAGTGTATATTAGTGTAGTGTATAGTAGTGTAGTGTATAGTAGTGTAGTGTATAGTAGCGTAGTGTTTCGTAGTGTATAGTAGTGTAGTGTATAGTAGTGTAGTGTATAGTAGCGTAGTGTTTCGTAGTGTATAGTAGTGTAGTGTATAGTAGTGTAGTGTATAGTAGTGTAGTGTTTCGTAGTGTATAGTAGTGTAGTGTATAGTAGCGTAGTGTACAGTGTAGTATGTGTAGTGTATAGTGTAGTGTATAGTAGTGTAGTGTATAGTAGTGTAGTGTATAGTAGCGTAGTGTATAGTAGTATAGTGTATAGTAGTGTAAGTGTATAGTAGTGTAGTGTATAGTAGTGTAGTGTATAGTAGTGTAAGTGTATAGTAGTGTAGTGTATAGTAGTGTAAGTGTATAGTAGTGTAGTGTATAGTAGTGTAGTGTATAGTAGTGTAAGTGTATAGTAGTGTAGTGTATAGTAGTGTAAGTGTATAGTAGTGTAGTGTATAGTAGTGTATAGTAGTGTAAGGTGTATAGTAGTGTAGTGTATAGTAGTGTATAGTAGTGTATTTGTAAATTAGTGTAGTGTTTCGTAGTGTATAGTAGTGTAGTGTATATTAGTGTAGTGTATAATGTAGTGTATAGTAGTGTATAGTGTAAGTGTATAGTAGTGTAGTGTATAGTAGTGTATAGTGTAGTGTATAGTAGTGTATAGTAGTGTAGTGTATAGTAGTGTAAGTGCATAGTAGTGTAGTGTATAGTAGTGTATAGTAGTGTAGTGTATAGTAGTGTAAGTGTATAGCAGTCTAGTGTATAGTAGTGTTAAGTGTATATTAGTGTAGTGTATAGTAGTGTAGTGTATATTAGTGTAGTGTATAGTAGTGTAAGTGTATAGTAGTGTAAGCGTATAGTAGTGTAGTGTATAGTAGTGTAGTGTATAGTAGTGTAAGTGTATAGTAGTGTAGTGTATAGTAGTGTAGTGTATAGTAGTGTAAGTGTATAGTAGTGTATAGTAGTGTAAGGTGTATAGTAGTGTAGTGTATAGTAGTGTATTTGTAAATTAGTGTAGTGTTTCGTTGTGTATAGTAGTGTAGTGTATATTAGTGTAGTGTATAGTAGTGTAGTGTATAGTAGTGTATAGTGTAAGTGTATAGTAGTGTATAGTGTAGTGTATAGTAGTGTATAGTAGTGTAGTGTATAGTAGTGTAAGTGTATAGTAGTGTAATGTATAGTAGTATAGTGTATAGTAGTGTAAGTGTATAGCAGTCTAGTGTATAGTAGTGTTAAGTGTATATTAGTGTAGTGTATAGTAGTGTAAGTGTATAGTAGTGTATGGTAGTATAGTGTATAGTAGTGTAAGTGTATAGTAGTGTATGGTAGTATAGATTAGTGTAGTGTGTAAGTGTAGATTAGTGTAGTGTTTCGTTGTGTAGTGTATAGTGTAGTGTTTCGTAGTCTAGTGTATAGTAGTGTATATTAGTATAGTGTGTAGCAGTGTATAGTAACAAACCTGTCAACCCCTTATCAGTGCCCTACCTTATTACAGACCAATTCCGACCTTATTGGTCACCCCGTGCCGCTTATAAATCTCAACGTTCATCCTCCAAATCACAGACAAATAGACGGAGCAATTTCCCCGTACAAAAGAATCCGAGTAATCCGTGTGGGTTTTGACAGCGGTGCCAACGTGGAGATTTTAGTTCTTGTTTCTCAAGAGCCACAATCAGGCCGCTTGAACACGTGCCGCAGACACCGAAAGACGTGGGCGGGGAAGAGGGTGGGGCTTGCAACGGAATGGGCGTGGCTTCATTGTATTCCACGCTTCTGATTGGCCAGCGGGCGACGATAATTTATGAGTCGTGGAGTGGTTGATCAAACTGATTGGCGGGGGGCGTGGGCGGGGAAGAGGGTGGGGCTTGCAACGGAATAGGCGTGGCTTCATAGTATTCCACGCTTCTGATTGGCCAGCGGGCGACGGTAATTTATGAGTCGTGGAGTAGTTGATCAAACTGATTGGTGGGACGGGCGGGCAGGGGGCGTGGGCGGGGAAGAGGGTGGGGCTTGCAACGGAATAGGCGTGGCTTCATAGTATTCCACGCTTCTGATTGGCCAGCGGGCGACGGTAATTTATGAGTCGTGGAGTGGCTGACCAAACTGATTGGCGGGGGACGTGGCCTCGTTGAGGGCGTGGTCTATCCGTGACGTCACGGGGGTTGTTTGAGTAGACGGAGCTCAAAGTGCACCTAGCCTGGCACAGGCGCCGTGGCGAGGTCACCGTCACTGAGGCCACTCAGGTTGTGTTGGGGAGGTTGGTGAAGGACGCCGCCGCTGCTGCTGGGCAGTTGGAGGCAGTCGCCCTCCAGCAACAACGGAGGGCGGAGGAGCGACGCTCACAACAACGAGCGGAGCGCCGGGTGGCTAAAGCACAGCGAGTTGGCACAGTAGGGGGCACAGGTGGTGCATCAACCAGTCATCTCAGTCAGTCGACCCGTGGCACCTGCTGGGTCTGTCCGGTGACCTGTCAGCAGCGAGCCTTCGACACTCCACGATGCCTCAACGTGCACATAGCCTGGCACAGGCGACGGTGGCGACGTCACCATAACCCCGTGGTGATTGGCTGCTGTTGGTATCGGGGGGAGGGGTTATAAAGTAGGCGTGGCTTATCGCGCGAGTGGCCGGGGTTTATGGGAAAACGAGGCGGGATCTAGATTTGAAGTTTTTTGTTGTTGTTGCCCACTTTAGCAATTGTTTATTGCTGTGGTTGTTTCCACCTGGTGACGGGCACTTGTGTTGCGCCCGAAACGTCGTGATTTAATTTATTTTATTTTATACCTACGTGACTTTTACCAAAAGAACCAAAGAGAAACGAGGCGGGGCTTGCGACGACATCCCCGGACGTGACGTCACAATCAAAGGCGCGCGCTCCACACGTGGCAGTCGACGTCGTCTTTGTTGTTACAGCAGTTGGCTGGAGGTGGCGAACCGGAATGTTTATGGTGGAGGAATCAGATGACCTTCAAAGCTCTTTTTTTTTATTTCCACAGCTATCCAGAATCCTCATCGGTAGTGCGGGGTTAATGTGAATACGTTAATACATGAGTGGGCTTTGCCTGGTAGGATGAGGATGGTTTAGTGTTGTAGTTGTACGTGTTTGGGTGATTTGTTTAACACGTCGTCTTTCGCGAACAATATCCCCAAAAAATGTTTGGGTTAGTGTTGAAACTGGAGGATTTCTCCACAAATCTGGCTGTCACCTGATGAAGCTAGCTGTAATTACTGGCGAAACGTCGCACTCATTGTACTAGTAATGAACTGGCAATTGGCACGTTCTGTTTACGTGACAAACCTTACTGACTAGCCTTTTTGCCCGTCCAAGGACGGGTGTATTTAAATAAATCTGAAACTTGCAAGCGAAAAGCTGCCCGTGACGTGATATTTATTGCATCAATTCGTGTGCAATTTGTAACGCCGCGGTGACACAGACTTGCTTCAGTTATAAAGGTTATAATCCCTTGTTCATCACGACGTCCTTTTTACTTCGATGTCTCAACAGCGTTATGGAGATCACGTGACGTGATGAGGGTTCTGCTTTGTAGTGAGGGTTGTAAGTTGACGCCGAGGAGGGGGGAGGAGGAGCCTCGCCCCCCCCCCATGTGGAGTGACGTCATGCGCTGGAAGACGTCACCTCTTCATAATTATTAATGTGGGGGCTGTTCCGATGCGGAGTGACGTCATCTGCTCATTAATGAGGGGGGTGCTACATGTGGAGTGCCATCACCCGCTTATGATTATTAATGAGCGGGGGGGGGGGGTCCATGTGGATGACGTCACCTGTTCATGAGTATTAATGAGGGGGGTTGGCCGACGTGGAGTGACGTCTCGCACGGGACACACAGACATTCTTGGCTCATAGTAAATTGGCTGTGTCGGGTGGTGGCGGGTTTAACGATATATTTACACGATCTAACCCAAAAAACCTTGTCATGGATTTGGGTGATTTGTTGACCTCTCTTGCACGTGGCAGTCCTGTAGTTTTGTTGTAATGTTTGTCGTTGTAACATTCTTACCCTCCCCGACTGGACATCTGTGAAAAAGAGCTTCATAGCTCATCTGATTCCTGCAGTATTAATGTCCACGTGATAAGCCACTTTCTTGAGCTATCGTTTGTGGCCAGGTCGCTTCTGAAAAATAAGTTAATACCTCAGTTGGTTTCATCTGGTTAGATCAGAATAGTTTAGTTTCATTTGTATCTTTTTAAAGTGATTTGTATACCTTTTCTATACGTCCCGCTGTTTTTGTTTTTTTGTATGTATTGTAACGTTATGACCCGTACCCCTACTGGACGTCTGTGAGAAAGGGGTTTATAGCTCATTGGATATCTCCTGTATAAATAAATATTCTGATTCTGTCTGGCCTGCGATGACGTTTCAGGCAATGGCCCTTCATCGCTCATAAATATAGAGGTTAGATAGATGACAGTGTGGTTTTTAAAAAGTTGGAAGCTGCACTTTAGACCATTGGGGCCTGATAAAAATTATATTTGTCATGTTAATATTTATCTATGCATATATATTGAGTCACAAACAAACCTTTAAATAAAAAAATAATACTAATTACAACTAAAATAAAATAATTTAATGTGAGGAGTTTTTTGTTTGTTAATTTGTGCTTATGCACCGCTGCCAACGCAGCAGAAGCACATCAAATAATTTATCATCAAATTTCGTTGCATGTGTAGAGGTGTTACGGGAGGGTGACACGCGGTTGTAGGGCGGTGGCCACAACCACATCCGCTACGGCCACCACCCTGGGGGGCTGTGGGGGACGCTGTGATCCCTCCCAGCCCCACCCCTCAGAGAGGGACAGTATAAAAGGTGGAACCCGGGGAGCTGAGAGGGAGTTCGACTCAAGCAAGATGAAGAGCCAGTGAAGAAAGAAGATCGACTAGCCAGACCCTGGAACTCCTTTGGCCCGCTGTCCTTCTGAGGGCCGGGCAAAGCAAGCCAGGGTGTGACACCAGAGCCGCGTGGGCCGATGTCCTTCTGAGGGCCGGGCTCGTGTGGCTGGTGAACGGGACCTGCGCCGAAGCTGGGCCAGGTCAGATAGCCTCCTGAGAGAGGACCAGGATAGAGGGAACCAGGGAGCTAGCGTGGGCTAAAGCTCGGGGAACGTTCCCTCTATAGAGTACGGGTGAAGAGGCCGTTACCTCTTCAAGTATCAGATTCGCCACTGTAATTGAAGCGTCTGTAATAAATACGTGTTGCCTCAAGTGAACAGTCTCCGACGTCAATAAGGCCACTACACATTTAATGTTGAACAATGACCAGGAATGTATAAGCATGTGGCTGCAAATGATAGCTCAACTTCGTTGGCGATTGTTCAACTTCGTTGAGCTATCATTTGTGATGGCCAGGTCGCTTCTGAAAAATAGCTATATAGTAGATCAGTGGGCCTTATTTGGTCAAATAAAATAGTTAAGTTTTCACACGGGTCTCTATCAGTGGATTTCTGTGGGCCTCTATAAGTATGGATCTATGTGGGTCTGTATGGGTCTTCGTGCGTGTGGATTTCTGTGGGTCTCTATAAGTATGGAACTCTGTGGGTCTGTATGGGTCTCTGTGAGTGTGGATTTCTGTGGGTCTCTATCGGGTCTCTGAGTATGGATCTCTGTGGGTCTGTATGGGTCTCTATGAGAGGATTTCTGTGAGTGTCTATGGGGCTCTGAGTATAGATCTCTGTGGGTCTGTATGGGTCTCTATGAGTGTTGATTTATGTGTACTGTATCTCTATGGGTGTCTGAGTATGGATCTCTGTGGGTCTGTATGGGTCTCTATGAGTGGGGATTTCTGTGAGTGTCTGTGGGTCTCTGGGTATAGATCTCTGTGGGTCTGTATGGGTCTCTATGAGTGTTGATTTCTGTGTATTGTATCTCTATGGGTGTCTGTATGGATCTATATGGGTCTGTATGGGTCTCTGTGAGAGTGTGCATTTCTGTGGGTCTCTATGAGTATGGAACTCTGTGGGTCTGTAGAGGGTCTCTATGAGTGTGTATTTCTGTGGGTCTCTATCGGATCTCTGATTATGGATATCTGTGGGTCTGTATGGGTCTCTATGAGTGTGGATTTCTGTGTCTCTATGGGTGTCTGAGTATGGATCTATGTGGGTCTGTATGGGTGCCTGTGAGTGTGGATTTCTATGGGTCTCTGTGAGTGTGAATTTCTGTGGGTCTCTGCGGGTCTCTGTGCATATGGATGTCTGTGGGTCTCTGTGGGAACACGCGTTCAGAATAATTGGCCGATGCTATCCATTTCCGCGTGATGATGATGAACCACTTCGTAAAGCTATCATTTGTAATACGCAGGTTGCTTCTGATAAAGAGCTGTACAGCAGCTCAGTGGGGCCTTACCGGGTAAAATAAAAAGTTTAGTTTAGCTTTTACTTACGCAAATTGTACTTGTTTTTCTCTACGATTGTTTGAATCTTTATTTATTCTGGAGGAATCCGATGAGCTAAGACGGTCTTGTTCACAGATGTCCAGTAGGGGGCACAGCGTTAGCACGTCAAAACAATACACAATGAGAATCATCTTGATTTGAAGCTTTCGTGACTGCAGGAATCCATACTCTTTGATTCTTTCGGTGAAGCATGGTCTACAGTCATTTTGCTGTGCTTTTTTACACCTGATGAAGGAAGCTTGTGTTGCCTCCGAAACGTCGTGATTTAATTTAGTTGTTTTCATTTTTGTTTTATTTAATTTAATTTTATTTTTACAGAAAGAACCAAAGAGTATGGATCCTTGCTGTCACGAAAACTTCAAATCTAGATGTTAAACCACCAAACTGAAACCTTTTTACAAGGAATCATGTCTGCATTAACCACAATGCTTGTGGTCAGAATGCAAACAAAAAATATATTCTTATAATACAGTAATACCTTAGATTGCGAACATAATTCGTTCCGGAAATGTGTTTGTAATCCAAAGCACTCGTATATCAAAGCACTCGTATATCAGTTGTGATCACGTGACGCTCGGCAGACAAAGCGTAAACGTACTACTCGTATTGCAAGACCTCGCTCGTTTATCAAATTAATATTTATTTTTAAAAAAATTGCTCGTCTTGCAAAACACTCGCAGACCAAGTTACTCGCAATCCAAGGTTTTACTGTATTTGCATTAAATTTTAATTTAAAGCTTTCGTGACTGCAGGGATTGATATTCTTGGTTCTTTCGGTAAAGTCACGTTGATGGGAAACAATAAAATAATAAAAATATATAATAATAAAATTATCACGACGTTTCGACTGCAACACAAGCAATCATCAGGTGTGAAAACCACAGCAAGAAAATTAGAAAAAATAAACAATTTCAACCGAGAAGACGGATTCTGGCTTAGCAATCATTGGAAGGATTTGATCAACCATTTCGCGTCTTAATTTATTGTTCACGCTTTTGGTGGCTTTCAGACCGCATCCATTATTTTCGTCTCCCCCCTCCTCTTTTCCGAACATAGATGGACTCGTCCATCTGAACAAACTGCCAAATCGCTCTCCGTAGTGCTGACGTTAAAAAACGCCACTTTTTTCAAATTTTCTTGCTGTGGTTTTCACACCTGATGATGATTGCTTGTGTTGCAGTCGAAACGTAGTGATAATTTTATTGTTTTATATTTTTATTACTTTTTTTGTTTCCCTTCTACGTGATTTTACCGAAAGAACCAAGAATATGAATCCCTGCAGTCACGAAAGCTTCAAATCAAAATGTAAACTGATCACTCAAACACATGACGTCACCGCAAACCATCGACAACCATGACATCACGTCACCGCGACCGATTACGCTTTTTTGACGTCACCGCAACAACAACAACAACAAAAACCCCTTACCGACATCCCAACGGTGACGGCAACCGCCGGGCCATCGACGACACCGATGACATCACGCTCACGCCACCGCCCGAGCCATTAAAACAAAAGGTGACATGACGTCATCGCAAGGCATACCTCCGCCACCAACACCGCCACCACCACCCCCTCTCAGTCGCGCGCGGTGCAGTTTGGGACCTCACCCCCACCCCCATAGCCCCGCCCCCTTCTCCCTCACCCCGCCCCCCTCCCCCATGCGCATAAAAAAACTCCATATTCTGGCAGCAGGCAAGCAGGCAGGGCAGCAGGAGACGAGGTGAAAGCAGCAGCAGCAGCAGAAAGAGGTGGTGGTGGACGAGGTGAGGAGATGCGTGTGTGGGGGATGTTGACGTTGACCGACTGACCGCCCCCCCCCTCTCTCTCCCCCTCTTTTTTTGTTGTTGTTTTGTAAAAGCCATCGAGAGAGAGAGGAGAGAGAGGAGAGGGAGGCGGCGCTCGCCGCCTCTCTGGGCCCAGAGACTGCTGTGTTGTTGAGGTTGCTGTAGGAGTAGAGGTGGTGGACGAGGTGGACGAGGTGGAGGGAGGAGGTGGAGAGGCATGACGGGGTAAGGAGGAGGAGGAGGAGGGGACACCTCCTGACCGGCTGAACCTTTTGTTGACCCAAGGATTTTAGGAGTTTTTTTTTGAAGGGTTCGGGCCCGCGGGGAGTGTTTAGCGACGAGTGGAGGAGGAGGAGCCTTGATGAGGGAGGTGGAATGAGGTGGACGAGGTGAGCGGAGCCTCGAGCCGTGTGATAGGGCCTAGGGGGTGGGAGGAGGAGCAGGGGGAGGGGGGTCTCCTTGGGTCCCAAAGATTGGGGCCTGGGGTCGGGGTCGACGAGGAGCGGGACGAGTGCGATGAGGATGTTTTAATTTGGTCTCTCGCCGCCTTTGTGTGGTGGTTGTTGTGGTGGTGGTTGTGGTGGTGTTGGTTGCAGGTGTTGTGGTGGTTGTGGTGGTGTTGGTTGCAGGTGTTGTGGTGGTTGTGGTGGTGTTGGTTGCAGCTGTGGTGGTGGTTGTGGTGGTGTTGGTTGCAGCTGTTGTTGTGGTGGTTGTGGTGGTGTTGGTTGCAGCTGTTGTGGTGGTTGTGGTGGTGGTTATTGTGGTGGTGGTTGCAGCTGATTTGGCGGTAGTGGTTATTGTGGTGGTGGTTATTGTGGTGGTTGCAGCTGCTGTGGTGGTGGCTTATGTGGTGGTGGTAATTGTGGTGGTGGTTGCAGCTCTGGTGGTGGTTATTGTGGTGGTGGTTATTGTGGTGGTGGTTATTGTGGTGGTGGTTGCAGCTCTGGTGGTAGTGGTTACTGTGGTGGTGGTTATTGTGGTGGTGGTTGCAGCTCTGGTGATGGTGGTTATTGTGGTGGTTATTGTGGTGGTTGCAGCTCTGGTGGTGGTTATTGTGGTGGTGGTTATTGTGGTGGTGGTAATTGTGGTGGTGGTTGCAGCTCTGGTGATGGTTATTGTGGTGGTGGTTGCAGCTCTGGTGATGGTGGTTACTGTGGTGGTGGTTACTGTGGTGGTGGTTGCAGCTCTGGTGATGGTGGTTACTGTGGTGGTGGTTACTGTGGTGGTGGTGGTTACTGTGGTGGTGGTTGCAGCTCTGGTGATGGTGGTTACTGTGGTGGTGGTTGCTGCTGCTGTGGTCATGGTTATTGTGGGGGTGGTTGTTGCTGCTGCTGAGGCGAGGACTGCACTGTAAATAACAAGGCCCCAAGTTTGAGGCCCTTCATCTTTTCCCTGTGACACTTTCCCCCCTCACCGCCTCCCTCACCGCCCCCCCCCCCTGGTGGGACTCGCGAAACCCGGGGCAACCCGGGGCAACCCAGGGACCCCAGGGCCTCGAGTCATCGTCAACCCATCCTCAACCCATCGCGCCTGATCCAACTAAAGTCTTGCTCCCGCCTCGTTTCCCCGAGTCTCGTGCTGTCATCTGGGACCAGCTATTGGTCTTGGGCTCTTGATTCCACAGGCCCCTGGACCTGTGGAACTTGAGTCCTTGCTTTTAACCAGGTTCGTTGTCACGTGTACGGTGACACGGTCTGGTCTCAAGCTTTAACTACGCTCGTCTTTATTGGTGGCGGTGTTGAGCCCCTTTTCCGGTTTCCACGTTCCGAGCTGTAGCCGCCAGTTTCCCTCGTCACCTGGGCTTGGGCTGGTTCCGCGGTTGTAAGAGACCCGAGACTGGGGTTTGGATCTGTGGCTCCTCCGATTAAGCGCGATTGGCTCCGTGACGGTGTGAAAGAAGTTCAATGTACGTCCGTCTCCGATCTTGGTACCGAGTCGCTGGCCTTTCAAGTCTGGTCACGACTACAACCGGTGCAACATTCCCTAGTTCCTGGCCCTGGTTCCCTAGGACATTGGCTGTCGTTGTACTTTGTCATACGTGGCCCTGCATATTTAAGTCTGTGTTCTTGGGTCTGTTTCCATGGACCCCTGCTGTTTGGTCCCTTGCTTCCTGGTCTCTGGTTTGCTTCTCTCCAATTTTCCGGTTCCCTCTTTAGTAGACCTCTGATTTAGCACGGTTGGCTATGTGCGGTGTGAAATAAGTTGAACGTACATACAGACAGTTTAACACACAGTAGTAGGCTTTCGCGACCAATATCCATAATCAAGCTTTTTTGGGTTAGATGGCATGAATATAAATATGTCGTTAAACCTGCCACCACCCGACACAGCCAATTAGTAAGATTTTGTCAGTAAACAAAACATGCCAATTTGTTACTATAGTATTTGGTTCTTTGGGTAAAGTCACGTAGGTATAAAATAAAATTAAAATAAAATTATTTTAAACCAGTCACGAAAGCTTCAAATCAAGATTGAATTTGTTACTTGTTCAGCACACCGGTGTGTTGGAGAGCAAACCCACAACATTTACAATTCGAGTACATACAGACCTGGGGCTTGTTGAGACCGAAATTAAACTATTTAGTATTTTGCCAGGTAAGGCCCACTGAGCCATGTATGTTCTTTTTCAGAAGCGACCTGGATATCGCAAATGATAGCTCAACAAAGTGGCTCATCATCGTGTGGTCCACACCTGATCCAGACCTAGTCTGGACCAGGTCTGGATTGTAGGTTAGATCCAGGAGAGAGTTCCGTCGTGGAGGGAGAATGTTTGATGCGCATAAACCTGGCAGTGCAGTTTTGGGCCTGGTCTTGGAGACCTTGGGGGAAGTCGAGAGAGTTGCGTGTCTGGCACCATGGCCATGGTGGCCGAGATGTTAACTTCCTCGCCTGGTACACGGCGGTCGTGGGTTTGATCTCGACCCTGATGCCTGCTGTATATTTATTTGGAGTTTGCTTGTCTCTCTCCTCGTGGTCGTGTGGATTTTTCTCCGGGACCTTCGCTTTTTTCCTTCAACATTTTAGAAACGTGCATTTAGAGTATTTGGCTGCTATACATTTCAATTTTATATGTCAATGCATTGAGCTGTCATTTTATGATGGGCAGGTCGCTTCTGATCGAGCTATACAGCTCCGGTAGTTTTTAGTTTATCTTCTCGGCGACAAGCGAGGCCAGTTTGGTCCATTGTGCCAATGATACAGGGAAGCTTTTCGGAGTCTCAAAGCTTCTTCACAGGAGAACTGCTCTGTGTGTTTAGCTTGTTGACCCCCCCCCCCCCCCCCCGCAACTCCGACCAGCACGGTTGGCTACGTACGGTGCGAAAAGAAGTACCAACGTACAGGAGGGTCCCTTGCTCCATTGGGATGTTTGGCAATTCCATGAATAAGTGGGTTGGCTTCGTGTGGGAGAGAACACAGCATGCATCCGAGGTGTGGGGGCTGACTCTGAAAACTACCGTCTGGACGCAGAATTGGCGATCACCAATCCAACCACAACCACTAGCCTGGCTCAACTTGAGTGCCACACTCTCCCTGCGCCTTGGACCGCTGGCTCTAAGGTGGCGGGGGGGGGGGGTGTCACTCACGTTCACCAGGCACGTAGGTGAATTTGCACTCGCGATCTGTTCGCCTCCCCCCCCCCCCCCAAGCCGTTGCCATCGCTCGCGGGCGTTGCGATGGCAACGCTCCAGCTGGCTCCAGTCCACGAGCTTATTTCGTAGCTCCATCTCCACGTTGGACGCTGCCTTGGTCGCGTTTCCCTCCTCTTGGCTCGGCCATCGTCGGAGCGAACTTTCCTGCCCATATCCCACTTGATACTCTTCTTGAGTCGACACATGCCTCGCCCCAGGGTACGCTCTCAAATCCGTGTGTTTCTCTTCCTGCTTAATGTGTGTACATATGCCTGTTGACCTTCTTTTGCACCGTGCATATTCAACCGTGCTAATCGGAGGTGTCTTAAGTCAAGTTCTATGCGTGCACCCCCCCCCCCCCTCTCTCTCTATGCTTCTTTTACATTTTATTCTATTCTCTTTCGGTTGCTTTCATGTTTCTGATCCATAAAAGAACACTAAAACGGTCTTCTTTCCGCACCATGGTCTTTTATTTATCATCGTCACGTTCAGCTTCCCAGGAAGCACTCCCCCGCTCTCGTCCACCTACCTCCCTCCTGTGTGTCCATCAATTTTTTGGTCCCAAAAAATCTCCTTTCAACAACCGCACCGAGTACGCGTGCTCCGCCGTGGCTTCCCAGTCCCTCCCGAACGATCTCGGCAATTGTTGCGCGAGTTTGTTGTGCTCGACTTTTTTTTTCTTCTTCTTCGCTAATATTTATCTGGAGCCCAACTTTTCGCCGCCTACCTTTTTTCGAAGCCCCCCCCCCCCCCCCCCCCCGTCGTTTCTTCTGCGGCAATTCCCCGCGTTCAGCGCGGTGGCGGTAGTGGGATGCGTTCCTGAAAAGTGCCGCGTTAAGCGGGAAACAATTTTACAAAGTCAAGGGAAACCGATCGAGTAATTTAATCTTCATGTCATGAAATGCAATATTGCATTGTATTGTATCGCGGGAAATTGTATCCACACTGTGCATTATGTACACGACCACCATCTCTCCTCGTGTGTGCGCGCGTCTTCGTCATCTCTGCCGTCTGCCACGTTTTAAAACCAGGTATCTCGTCCTGGCCGGGTCTGCCACCAAGCTTCCGGTGCGCGGGCATCATCCCGAACCATGGTCAAATGAACCGCCAACACCTCGCTGCTGATCTCGTCAAGGAGCTATAGACCGTCATCAAGCGAACTCCGGGCGTCTTCCTCGTAGCAGCGGCTTTTTGGCTGCTCGCCATCGAACAAAGACTGTGGTCACCGCGTCGCGTGCCTTCGGACGCGCTTCTGCGGCCGTCTGGAATGCTTTTCCAATATTAGGGAACCATTGGAGCCATGTACTTTTCAATCATCAAGATCGACGAACTAATTTCTTTCGAACTCCTTTTTGTGTTTTAGTTTTTGTTGTCTTTGCCCTGCACCTCTGATTTCGCACGGTTGGCTACGTACGGTGCGATAGAAGTGCAACGCACACACTTCCATACAATCCACTGCTGGATGAAGGCCTCTCCCAAGCCGTAGCCATATCTCACGATCGTTTGTTAGTGAATCCTCTTCATCCTCTATGGGACATGAGGCTGCCGCGTCTCGCGATGCTGCGGTGCGTAGCAATCCATCCGCTCCGTGATCTTCTTGTTATTCCTCCGGTGATGCTACTGCCTTTTTGGTTGCCGCTCCGATAAAAGTCTTCGCCCAAGCGCGTGGATAAGCACGGGTTCCTTCTTCGCATTCGCTGCGTCCGGGAACAAACCGCTCCCCGTAGCGCGGCCTGCTGGTCTTGCCGGGCCTCGCAAGCCAAGCAGACGCTGAGACCCGTTCGTTCCCTCGGATGGGAGACTGCCTCGGCAAGAGCATGCGTTCGTAGACTCGGGCCAGAGAGGCTGTGTGTGTGTGTGTGTGTACGTAGAACTTCTTTCGCACCGTACGTAGCCATACCGCGCGCTAATCGGAGGTACGGGAGGAAGGGCAAACAAACTAATACACAAAAAGCACTTTTAAATAAATGAGTTTTCAATCTAGGAGTACGGCAGTGAATTTATTGCTCAACATTCCTCAACAGTTAATGTGCCTCTTTTCAATTGAATCCATCTGTGTGGAGGTGTTGGCTCCCTGTCCGCGCACCCCCTTTGTGCATCGTGGTTTTTAACCTCCAGGTTTCTCCGCTTGACGCAAATGGAGCCAAACTTTTTAATCGCGTTCCCTGCTGTAGCAGGACCCTCCTTCGGTAAGGCCTTGAGACTCCCTTTTTACTCGTGGCTTTTCTGAGTAAGCGAGTGAGGTCATTGTTTTTCAGGCGAGTGCAGTCTGCTGAGGGTGGTGTGATCTTCATTTATTATTTAAAGGTGCAAGCAACTTTCCCCAGTAGTTTTCGATGAAAAAAAAAGTCAACCGGACGTAATTTTGCGACTGCCAACTCCGTTTTTTTAATCTTCCCCACCACCTTTCTCTGCATTTCAGCCTTAACTCGTCCCTTGGGGGATCTAACAATGCGTCGATTTAAATTATTTCAAAATCCATTCCTTGTAAAAGTTTCTAAAACGCTACATTTTTTTCCCTCCGATTGTAATCCCCGATCGGTGCTACCATCGAGGTAGAACGGTGGACCGTACTTCGCTCCCAACCTGGTGATCTCTTAAGTTCGATTCCTAAGCCACGGCTGACGAAATAAACATCGGTTATGACCGTCGTGCGGCCGAACCGTTAACTCTCGCTGGCAGAGCAGGTGGGGAACGTGCCCACACGCTGGCACCGCCATTCCTCCGCTGTGTGGGGCGGAGGTGGCGCGAAGGGATTTCTGATGTAGCTCCGCTATATCCGCTTCCGCGAACCCGTCGTTTGACGCGAGGTTGTCGTACGGCTCCGTTAGAGATCATAACGGATTCTCCAAGAGCACACAACTGTTGTCATCACATCTACCCTTCTATTTAAGGAACTAAACAGGAGTAGATTTGAAGCTTTCGTGACTGCAAGGATTCATGCTCTTTGTTTTTTTTTCGGTAAAGTCACGTAGGTAGAAAATAAAAATAAATGAAAACAACTAAATTGAATCACGACGTTTCGGAGGCAACACAAGCTTCTTTCATCAGGTGTAAAAAGGGTACAGCAAAATAACTGTAGAGAGAGCTATTTGTGATTGATAGATTGTTTTATATATATACACCTGATGAAGGAAGCTTGTGTTGCCTCCAAAACGTTGTCATTTAATTTAGTTGTTTTCATTTATTTTAATTAAATGTTTTACCTACGTGACTTTACCGAAAAAAAACAAATAGTTATAAACAGGAGTACTTCTCCACAAATCTGTCTGTCGCCTGATGAAGCCAGTTGTAATTACTGGCGAAACGTCGTACTCCGATGGTAAATGTTGTGGCTTGGCTCTATGCTGTACTAGTACAGCACACCGGTGTGCTGCACACCGGTGTGCTGTACTAGTAACGAATTGGCACGTTTTATTTGCGTGAAAAACCTTACTAGTTGGCTGTGTCGGGTGGTGGCGGGTTTAACGACACATTTATATTTACGCGATCATGGATAATATTGGTCGTGAGAGCCTTCTACTACTGCGTGTTAAACCAGCATCAAAATATAAGAATATATTCTTATAATTGATTTTATTTGGATTGTTCGTCACATCTCGCACCTCCAATTTAGCACCGTTGGCTACGTTTGTTGCGAAAGAAGTTCAACATACGTACTGCTTCTGACGACCCTAGACGCCGATTGTGCAGTTGGGATACATTTAGTTGGGGGGGGGGGGGGATTTTTTTGAGCGTTTTAAAGAAAGGCCAAGTTCGAGTTCTTTTGACACGTAATGAGAAAAGTAGACTGAATATAAATGTTATTTTTTACTGGGATTGTAGGTATCACAAGAAGCCAGGCCAGCCGGCGAATTACGTTTCACCGAAAGCAATTGGATTGCAATTGGGAGCATCCACTGTACGTATGTATGTATGTTCAACTTCGTTTGCGCCGTACGTAGCCAACCGTGCTAATCGGGCTTTGCTAATGCAGAGTTCTTGAGTAAATATCACGACGCAGAGCTATAAACTATTTTACATATGATTTTACCAGGTGAGGCCCACTGGCTATCACAAACGATAGCTCGACAAATTGGTTTGGCGTGTGGACATTAATCGCAGCCAAATAATCGATGAAAGCATCTCAAATGTGGAGGGAAAAACCGGAGAACCTGGAGAAAAATCCACGCGACCACGGGGAGAACATGCAAGCCCCAAATATACAGGCGTCGGGGTTTAACCCATGACCTCCTGTAAACCAGGCGAGGGAGTTAACATCTAGCAACCGTGGCGCTGAATGGAAGGAAGGCCACAATCGCCGGCGTCTTTGAGAAACGGCGCGGCACACTCGGAGGGTCCGAACGACGCGTTGGTTTTAAAAATCTCTCGTTACGCTCGTGACAATCGAGGGTGGACCGTATATTTGTCACGTGGGCAGCTTAAATTCGACCCCGCTGACCACCAAACGGGTGCGCCGCAGCCCATCGGCGGGTCACCTGCTGTGGGGTAAAGTGTGGGTGCGAGAACCGCTTCTTCCAAAACGTCGGGCCAGCGTTGAAAGAGGAGGCCAAAATACCCTCCTGGAGGTGCTCCGGAGAAGTCCCTCTCTGGAACTCCCTCCTCGTGGAGGAGCTTAATAATAATAATAACGATGTAAATTTATAAAGTGCCCTCAAGCAATCATTCTCGGGGCCGCTACGCATGGAAAGGCAGAACATGTTTAACAACAACCAAGTCGAGAAGGAGAGACGCTTGAAAATAACCAGAGAGAGACATTTTTTTTTAGGCGCGATGTGAACATTTGTAAGTGGCGCCGCCTCGCAAGTCGTGACCCCCTCGAGAGGGGGCTACAAGTTCCAGAGTTGTAGTGCAGCAATTGCAGAGGCACCGTCGCCCACCCCCAGGTGTGACGTCTGGAGACCGTGAGACGGTGAGCAATGCACAATCTGAAGATCTTGATGGCCCAAGGAGGTCGTTAATGTAGGGAGGAGCAAGTTAATTTATTCCAGTTGTGGCGTGAGAAAGGAATAGCAAGGCTGCACATTTAGCCGTTTTTTAAGGTTGCGTGTTATTTGGTTACTTGTAAAGTCCTGGAGCCCGCCACAGGCGCTCGCTAGCAGCACCTGTCCCCAGGCAGTCTGTTAAGGCTATACGGGGGGGGGGGGGGGGGGTCTTTGTGTGTGTACGTTTGTACGTGTGTGTGAGTGGGGAGGGACAGTGTCGTGGTTGGTGCTGTGCGCTCCTATGACCCGAGTTTGATTTCCACTCGCAGCCAACACCAGTGACGATGATCTAAATCGGTCTTGGGCCTCCCCTAGGTCCACTCAGCCTCAATTGAGTACCTGGTGGGGTGTGTAAACATCGCCACTTGGGAGACAAAGGCGGCCCGGCGTGGCGCCGGCCACCGGACCCCCTCGTGTGCCGCTGCGGCCTTCATAGGTGCTGCTCGCTAACAGCGCTTGCCCAAACACTCTGTTCAGGCTATACGGGGGAATTTTTGTCTTTATGTTTTATGTGCGAGTATGTGTATGATAGCATTCACTTTGTCGTCGTTGCATGGAGCGATGGCACCGGGTCTCTCGGTGTATTATTATTATTATTACTGCGACGCCACAGGATCCTGAGGAGGTGGCGGAATTTTTTGTGGGGGGGGGGAAGGCATCCGCCCGGCGGTGGATTGACCGTGGCTGGCTACTGACGACGACGGTGTGGAACCGACGTTGCTGGCTGCGATTGGATTTGTGCCGTTTGGCGGGCGGCCCGTTACATTCACCCCCCCTCCCCCCCCCCCCACCACGCGCGCCACTGCAAACTCGTTGGCTCGTCCCCCGATCGGCGCCTCCGTCTCGCCAGTTCCACGGGCCGCACCTTCACGCGCCGCTCTTACTCTTCGTCTCGCTGCCGCCGCCGCCGCCGCCTCCCGCGGCGTGCCGTTGTTTTTAGAGTTGGGGGGGGGGGGGGGGGGGCACCGTGCTAACACGTGCGCCTCCTCGGCAAGAAGAGCCTGGGTTCGATGCCCTACTCGGGGTGCCTTTTTTTGTGTGCGGAGTTTGTATGTTCTCTCCCCTGCTCTGCTCTGCATGGGTTTTCCTTTGGATTCTCCGGTTTCCTCCCATAGCTATAAACAAAAATAATACCCTGTAACAATAGTCAGTCTGGTGTTGGCCAAAACCACATTCCGTTGCTGAAAAATTATCTGCAAAGTTACTCAATTGGGTTTAGACACCGCAGCATCCCCCAAGCGTAATAATAAAAGATGCGGGGCTTTACTCCTTAGGCGTGTAATGATGATCCCTTTCGATTTTACCGATTCGATATGCTGACAGTGCACGCGTGGAATGGTGCACGCGAGATTGGGTTTCGATGCACACAGTCTATTGCTTGCAAATTTACCTTCACGAGAATTGAATGAACAAGACTAGCAAGATGACACCCGCCCTGCCCCCCCGCCACGCTTGGCATTGGTGGGTTGATGATATTGGAACCTGTGCAGGGGGCCTACTCTGGGTTGCCTCGACGCTTTGTGCACTGGGACGGCCTTTTAATGGCTGCCCGCTATCAGCAACGGCCTCCGTTCAGCGACGTGCGTGGCCGTGCGGAGGATCTTTCCGTGTTGACACATCCGCGTTTGTTTATATTTAATTTCCAGGTCTCTCGCTCTTCCCGCGTGCCGTCATGCCGTCCGGCCCGACAAAGGGCCCTCTTCATCCGTGCCGCTCCGCGCGGCCCTGACGAGGAGGCAGACCAACGGATCCGAACCGGACAATCGGACGCACCGGCGCAAACGATCGGGGAGACGAGAGGGGCGATCCGACCGGGGCGATCCGACCGGCACGGCCGGCTCGGGGCCTGGCTTCTTCGTCACCATGGCTGCCGCCGCATTTCCCGGCCGGCGGTGGCTTTGGCGTTGACGAACGGGCTGAGACGCGAGGCGCCGCGTCGGCGTCGGCATCGTCTTTAAATCGCCGGCAGGGTGTGGCGGTGCCCGGCGATCCACCGTCGCGATGACGCTTTTGCCCCCGCACCGCCGCTGAGCAGCCGGCATTGGTTCGGCCGGCGTGGTGGTTGCGGAGGGGTGTTGGCTGGGGTGGGGTGGGGTGGGGGGGGGGTGGGCAGGGGAACGAGACGTGGAAGTCCGAGAATCGTCTCCGACCGATCGTCGTTGGCGGCGGCGGCGGCGGCGGCGGCGGCGGCGGTGGGTTGACGACGGCAGCGAGACGTCCGAGGGGGGCGCCGCGTCTCCGGCCGTCGCGTCGCGGCGCCAGCTCGCGGGGGGCGAGCGCGCCAGCATGACGTGAGACGCGGCCCGGGCGACGGGCGGGCGACGGGCGGGAGAGGACGAGAGCGGGAGAGGACGAGAGCGGGAGAGGACGAGAGCGGGCGAGCTGGAAGGGAGCCGAGAGCGAGAGAGGGAAGGAGCGGGTTGGCGGGTTGGCGGGGGGGCGGGGGGGTGGCGGCGGCGGCGACGCAGCCGTCACGGCGACATGAATGGCGCTAAAGAGGGCGAGACGTCCGGCGCTCACGAGGTGCTGGTGGTGGCGGCGGCGGCGGCCATGGTGCCCGTCGGGTGGCAGCGCAAGGTGGAGTCGCACGCCGTCACCTACACCAGGTACAAAGATTCCCCCGTGTCGTCTTTAGCAGACTGTGGGGGGGGGAGCCGAGCGCTGTTAGCGAGCGGCACCCAATGAAGGCCGGCACGCGAGGGGGGTGGGTGGGCCAGCACCTCGCCCGGCTGCGTTTGTCTCCCGAGTGGCCATGTTTACGCACCTCGGCAGGTACTCGTTTGAGGCCGAGGTCGATCTCGGGGAGGGCCGAGGTCGGATCGGATAATCGTCACCGGTGATGACCGTGAGCGGGGTATCAAACCCGGGTCGCGGGGCTCGGTAGCGCGGCAGCGCGTTAACCGCTGCACCACCACTCGCCATACATCAGGTGCGGCCGTGGCAACAGCAGCTACAGGTTGCCGTACTTGACGGCTTGGTGCGCACGTGTACGCCCCTTTTGTGGTTGGTCAGCAGTCGGGTGGGTCGGTGGCACACCGTGTCAATCCACCACAGCTCGCCCCGTATTCTCATACAGGCAAAGTGAGTATAGCCGTTTCAATACGGGCAACAAAAATTAAGTTTTGTCTTTGTGTTTCTCCCTTGCGATGGGACTTTGTAGGATGAACGTTGTGATTTATAAGTGGCACGGGGTGACCAATAAGGTGTGAATTGGTTTGTAATAAGGTAGGGCACTGATCAGGGGTTGACGGGCATGTTCAGTGGTGAAGACATCAAGCCTCACAGAAAGAAGTGCCTGGATTCGATGCCCAACTTGCGCGTTTTGCTCTTGGAGTTTGTAGTTCTCGCCCACAATTTTGTTTGGGTTTCCTCCGGCTTCTCCAGTAGCTAATGGACAGGCACGCACACACACACGCACGCACACACACACACAATGTAATCGGTATTTTCCAAAAACATCGTAATGCTAAAAATAATTATCAGTAAAAATTTACCCATTTGATGTTAGCGAGCACACTTGGCAGCAACATCGCCTCCCCCCCCCCCGTCCTTCCTTGCCCCCTCTCTGCAAAAATAAAACTTGGCAGAACCCTCCTGCAAAAGATTATTGAGACTCGTTTGAGCCCTTCCTGCACAAACAAGCGTAGGTGTCGCGATAACTAACAATCGGGCTGCTACCACGTGGGGGTGGGGGACTCTTTGTTCTTTGTCCGCATTCAGTCCCGGAGGCAGCGTGCTGTGCTCCATGGAGGAGGTGAAGAGTTACCTGCTCGCTGACGGCACCTGCAAGTGTGGCCTGGAGTGCCCCCTCGTGCTGCACAAGGTGAGCACAGACGGTCCGGGACCCTACCATCGCACACGGTCCAGGCTAGTCTGGGACCCCCATCACCCACGGTCCAGACCCATCTGGGACCCCCATCACTCACGGTCTAGACCCATCTGGGACCCCCATCACACACGGTCTAGACCCATCTGGGACCCCCATCACACACGGTCTAGACTCATCTGGGACCCCCATCACACACGGTCTAGACTCATCTGGGACCCCCATCACTCACGGTCCAGACCCCATCTGGGACCCCCATCACTCACGGTCCAGATCCATCTGGGACCCCCATCACACACGGTCTAGACCCATCTGGGACCCCCATCACACACGGTCCAGACCCATCTGGGACCCCCATCACACACGGTCTAGACCCATCTGGGACCCCCATCACCCACAGTCCAGACCCATCTGGGACCCCCATCACCCATGGTCTAGACTCATCTGGGACCCCCATCACACACGGTCTAGACTCATCTGGGACCCCCATCACACACGGTCTAGACTCATCTGGGACCCCCATCACTCACGGTCCAGACCCATCTGGGACCCCCATCACCCACAGTCCAGACCCCATCTGGGATCCCCATCACTCACGGTCCAGACCCCATCTGGGATCCCCATCACTCACGGTCCAGACCCCATCTGGGACCCCCATCACACACGGTCTAGACTCATCTGGGACCCCCATCACACACGGTCTAGACTCATCTGGGACCCCCATCACTCACGGTCCAGACCCATCTGGGACCCCCATCACCCACAGTCCAGACCCCATCTGGGACCCCCATCACACACGGTCCAGACCCCATCTGGGACCCCCATCACACACGGTCTAGACTCATCTGGGACCCCCATCACACACGGTCTAGACTCATCTGGGACCCCCATCACTCACGGTCCAGACCCATCTGGGACCCCCATCACCCACAGTCCAGACCCCATCTGGGATCCCCATCACTCACGGTCCAGACCCCATCTGGGATCCCCATCACTCACGGTCCAGACCCCATCTGGAACCCCCATCACACACGGTCTAGACTCATCTGGGACCCCCATCACACACGGTCTAGACTCATCTGGGACCCCCATCACTCACGGTCCAGACCCATCTGGGACCCCCATCACCCACAGTCCAGACCCCATCTGGGACCCCCATCACACACGGTCTAGACTCCATCTGGGACCCCCATCACTCACGGTCTAGACCCATCTGGGACCCCCATCACACACGGTCCAGACCCATCTGGGACCCCCATCACACACAGTCTAGACCCATCTGGGACCCCCATCACTCACGGTCTAGACCCATCTGGGACCCCCATTACTCACAGTCCAGACCCATCTGGGACCCCATCACACACGGTCTAGACCCCATCTGGGACCCCCATCACACACGATCCAGACCCCATTTGGGACCCCCATCACTCACGGTCTAGACCCATCTGGGACCCCCATCACACACATAGTCTAGACCCCATCTGGGACCCCCATCACACACATAGTCTAGACCCCATCTGGGACCCCCATCACTCACGGTCTAGACCCCATCTGGGACCCCCATCACACACAGTCTAGACCCCATCTGGGACCCTCATCACTCACGGTCTAGACCCATCTGGGACCCCCATCACACACAGTCTAGACCCCATCTGGGACCCCCATCACACACAGTCTAGACCCCATCTGGGACCCCCATCACCCACGGTCTAGACCCCATCTGGGACCCCCATCACACACAGTCTAGACTCATCTGGGACCCCCATCACTCACGGTCCAGACCCATCTGGGACCCCCATCACACACAGTCTAGACCCCATCTGGGACCCCCATCACTCACGGTCTAGAGTCTAGACCCATCTGGGACCCCCATCACTCACGGTCTAGACCCCATCTGGGACCCCCATCACACACGGTCTAGACCCATCTGGGACCCCCCATCACCCACAGTCTAGACCCATCTGGGACCCCCATCACTCACGGTCTAGACCCCATCTGGGACCCCCATCACTCACGGTCTAGACCCCATCTGGGACCCCCATCACTCATGGCCGGAGCTCGGCGTTGCCGCCATAATCTTTGTTTGTCGCGACGCGCTACGACATCGTGGCCGCGTGGGGTGTCCGCGGTTGTGCTGCCGTGTGCGGCCTCTTGCGGTGTGTGGTTGTCCGACGTTTCGCTGCGCGTGCTGGGAGCTTCTCCAGAAAGGAGTTTCCGAAGCCCGGATGTTTTTTTTATATTATCCTTCGGGTTCATATTCTTGGTTCTTTCGGTAAAGTCACGTAGAAGGGAAACAATAAAATAAAATAAAATTTTCTTGCTGTGGTTTTCACACCTGATGGTGATTGCTTGTGTTGCAGTCGAAACGTCGTGATAATTTTATTGTTATATTTTTATTTATTGTTTCCCTTCTACGTGACTTTACCGGGTGTCTGCTATCCCAGCTTAATAGAGAAAGTAGGCGTTTTAATAATACAAATTATTTGCTACGGCACCTCGGTGCCAGATATTGGCCGGAAGGCAGTTTGGGCAACCTGAGGCACACATCGGAGAACGGCCGGATAGTAATCTTCATGGCCTGACGATTATTGCGAGCTTACTTTGGAGCGTAGCATGCGAACCGCTGCAGGACTGCTGCCCAGACACCATATACTGACCCGCAGAGTCGCATACTGATACAGAGACGCATACTGACCCACAGAGATGGACACAGCGACACAGGATGACCCGCGTACGAATGGACCCATACGCCAACAGGCCTGTGCAACAACGGGCGTCAGCACAGCGCTTGTGCCTGGCTAGGTGCAACTGTCAGGTGGCCACGTGGAATGTCAAAGGCTCGCTGATCATGGCAGGAGGTCACACGGAACAGAACCAGCAGGCGCCATGGGTTGATCGACTGAGATGACCGGCAGATGCGCACCACCTGTGCTGCTCCCTACTGTACCAACTCGGTGTGACTTAGCCATCTCAGGCGCGCTCCGCTCTTTTAATGAGCATCGCACCTCCGCCTTTCATTGTTGTTGGAGGGCGCTACCTGTACACAATGGCAAAGATCCCCCGTATAGCCTCGGCATACTTTGTGGGGTAAGTGCTGTTATTGAGCACCAATGAAGGCCAGAATGGTACACGAAGAGGTGGGTTGCCAGCACTATGCCCGGCCGCCTTTGTCTCCCCAGTGGCGATGTTCTCACACACACACACAGACCCATACACAATCTCCCTCCCTCGCCCCCCTACCCCACATGGGTCAGGTGTTCAACTTTGAGCGCGGAGCTGCGGTGCGGCCGCGTTCGGCGGAGGACGTGAAGGCGGACGCCGACATGACCAAGCTCTGCAACCACAAGCGGAAGATAATCGCCATGGCAACGCTCCACAAGAGCATGGAGACGGGAGGGCACCACCACTGCCACCACCATCACCGCACCACGACCGCCACCGCCATGGTGCTCTCTTCTGCTGGTGAGTGGGCCGGTGGGAATCGCTGCGCGATCGTTGTGGTTGGTTGGGTGGATGCGGTGGATGGGTCGGATGGAGAGAGTGAATTGCCACGCACCGAGCCACTCGTACATTTGCCCGCTCGCCACCATCGCCACGGCGCCACCGCTGATCTCCTCTCCCGTTGCAGGCGAGGGCGGCGTGCGTCCCGCGCCACGCAGCGCCGGGTCCGGCGCCCGCTCCGGCCGGGCCAAGCCGGGCACCGAGTTGCTCTTCCCCTCGTGCCTCTCCGCGCGCGCCAACTCCTTCCTTTCGCGGCTGCGCGCCGGCCACGGCGCCAACGCCGTGCGGCCGTGCGAGGCGGCGCCCGAGCCGCCCGTGCCCGCCGGCGCCCGGCCTCGGCTCGGCGGTTCCGAGTGGGCTCTCGGCGGCACGCCGGAGCCCCAGGACGCTTGCGCCGGCGGTGCCAGCGCCGGTTCGTCCGGGGGCCGCCAGCGAGTGGGGAGCGGCGAGCGTGGCCAGCGGTCCCCGTACTACGGCAGCCAAGGTAGCCTCAGCAGCGCCGCCTCCTCCAGCAGCTCGTGCTTCTTCGGCGAAGGCGCCACCTCGCCCTGCGCGGAGTCGGTTGGCAGCCCCGACGCCTACGGCAGCCGGTGCAGCCCGGGGTTCTGCCCCTCGGCGGCGGCGGCGGCGGCGGCGGGAGGGCTGCTCCCCGCGGGCTGCCCGCCAGCGGCGGCGGCCGCCACGAGCCGCGCCGGCGCCGTGCCGCACTCGCCGACGCTCACGCCCAAGAGCCCGTTCGCCAAGAAGGCGGCGCCGTTCGGCCTCCCGCTGGCGGAGCACGCGGCGGCCGCGGCGGCGGCGGCGGCGGCCGCAGCGGCGGCCGCCGCGGCCCATGGCTACTATGGCGGCAAGCCGGCGTGCGCGCTGCGCCGCAGTCCTATTGGCGGCACCGAGAAAGACCCGCTCGGCATCCTGGATCCCATCCCGGCACGGCCCGCCAATCCCGGCGGTGGCGCCGCTACCAGCGGCGGCGCCAGCGGACAGTTCATGAACCCCACGGCGTTTGCGCTGCCCTCGCCGCTCAACGCCACGCCAGTGGTTGTGCCGTTGCCTAGCAACCTGCCGCTGCCGACCGCCATGAAGCACGGCGGCGGCGGCGGCGGCGGCGGCGGCGGTGGCGCGGGAGGAGGGGGCGGTGGCGCCGGATCGGGGGGCGGTCACGGTAACCATCTCTTGGCACGGGCGGCGGCGGCGGCGGCGGTGGCGGCGGCGTCGTCGTCGATGATGATGCCGACATCCGCGTCTCAGCACCTTCACCACCACCAGCAGCACCACGTGGGCTCGCCGGACGGTTACCACGGCGCGGGGCCCGCGGGCTGCCGCGCCGACGCCTCGCCTCAGAGGCCGCGCTCCGGCTCGGGGTGCGTCGAGGGTGCCGGCGGTGCTGGCGGCACGCGGGGTCCGGCGGCCCGGTCGCCCCGGCTGAGCGGGGACACCAGCTACAAGGAGCTGGCGCCGTCCATTCTCATCGGTCTGCCTGGTGCGGCGGCAGTGGCGTCGCACTCGTACGCCAGCAACCACCACCAGCAGCAGCAGCAGCAGCAGCAGGGAAAACAACAGCCGGGCCTCCTGGGCACACCACTGTGCCAGGTGCGGTGAAGGCTCGCTCGCGAGGCTGCGCTGTCTGGTTTGTTGTGGCGTAGCACCGGCACGTGTGTGTGTGTAGTCGTGTGAAAGTGTGTGTGTGTGCGTGTGTAGTCGTGTGAAAGTGTGTGTGTGTGCGTGTGTAGTCGTGTGAAAGTGTGTGTGTAGTCGTGTGAAAGTGTGTGTGTGTGCGTGTGTAGTCGTGTGAAAGTGTGTGTGTGTGTAGTCGTGTGAAAGTGTGTGTGTGTAGTCGTGTGAAAGTGTGTGTGTGTAGTCGTGTGAAAGTGTGTGTGTGTAGTCGTGTGAAAGTGTGTGTGTGTAGTCGTGTGAAAGTGTGTGTAGTCGTGTGAAAGTGTGTGTGTGTGTAGTCGTGTGAAAGTGTGTGTGTGTGTAGTCGTGTGAAAGTGTGTGTGTGTGCGTGTGTAGTCGTGTGAAAGTGTGTGTGTGTGCGTGTGTAGTCGTGTGAAAGTGTGTGTGTAGTCGTGTGAAAGTGTGTGTGTGTGCGTGTGTAGTCGTGTGAAAGTGTGTGTGTGTGAAAGTGTGTGTGTGTGCGTGTGTAGTCGTGTGAAAGTGTGTGTGTGTAGTCGTGTGAAAGTGTGTGTGTGTAGTCGTGTGAAAGTGTGTGTGTGTAGTCGTGTGAAAGTGTGTGTGTGTAGTCGTGTGAAAGTGTGTGTGTGTAGTCGTGTGAAAGTGTGTGTGTGTAGTCGTGTGAAAGTGTGTGTAGTCGTGTGAAAGTGTGTGTGTGTAGTCGTGTGAAAGTGTGTGTGTGTAGTCGTGTGAAAGTGTGAAAGTGTGTGTAGTCGTGTGAAAGTGTGTGTAGTCGTGTGAAAGTGTGTGTGTGTAGTCGTGTGAAAGTGTGTGTGTGTAGTCGTGTGAAAGTGTGTGTGTGTAGTCGTGTGAAAGTGTGTGTGTGTGTGTGTAGTCGTGTGAAAGTGTGTGTGTGTGTGTGTAGTCGTGTGAAAGTGTGTGTGTGTGTAGTCGTGTGAAAGTGTGTGTGTGTGTGTGCGTGCGGTGGTTAAGTGGTTACATACCCGGCGAATATTTGAACCGGTGCTGGGCCTCCCCTCGGTCGACTCGGCCTCAAATGAGTACCTGGTGCGATGTGTAAACATCGCCACTGGGGAGACAAAGGCGGCCAGGTGTGGTACTGGCAACCCACCCCATCGTGCGCTTTGCCGGCCTTAATAGCTAGTACGTAAAGCTACAAGGGGAATCTTTGAATGTGTGTGTGTGTAAGAGATTGTGTGGGTAATTACAACCTTTTGGTTTCTTCATTGCTTTCGGGTTCCCTGACACTGCTCAAAATCATTTAGGGTCTCCACGATGGCGAGCATGCCCAGGTGAAGCTGCTTGCCCGGGAGTCGGAGCCGTTCCCTGTCCTACAGAGCATGTCCTCTGTTCCCCTACACTATTTTACATCATCTTTGATCACGTGGTGCGACAAACTCCACACAGAAAGGGTGTCCGAGTCGTCGGGAAGTGAACCCAAGGCTTTCTTGCTGCGAAGCCAACAAGTGTTATCACTGCCGCTACCCTGCCGCGCAAACATAACTTGCTAAAATCCCCCCCTCCTCCCACTCACTCACTCACTCACTCCCACTCTCACTCGTTTCTACTTCTCCAGGTGCTGAGTCAACAGAACCCGACCTCCTACCCGGCCAGCAGCCTCCTGTCGGCCGCCGCCAAGGCCCAGCTCGCCAACCAGGGCAAGCAGCCCGGCGGCACCGACCTCCCGAGCAAGCGCGGCGTCTTCCAGGGTGCCGGCAGCGTGCTGCTACCCGGCGGGGACGGCGCCGGCGGCCCCGTCGGCGCAGCGCCGTCCCTGCGCGAGCGGCTGAGCGGGGGTCACCACCGGCGCCACCGCGCGCCGCCGTCGTCGGGCCCCACCGCCGCCGACGTGCTGAGCATGCTCCGCCAACAGGTGCCGCAGCAGCAGCAGCAGCAGCAGCAGCAGCCGGCGCAGCAGCTGATGCACCAGCGGCAGCAGCAGCAGCAGCAGCAGCAGCAGGCGCCGTCCGACGGGCGGGCCGGCTCGCCGCAGGTGCTGTGGCGCGGCGGGCTGCTTGGGAGCCACCCCATGTCGCAGCTGCTGCAGAGCATGAGCTCGCAACAGGCGAGCGCCGGTGGCGTGAGGGCGGCGGGCAACCAGCTGGCTCCGGCGGCGGCGGCGCCGGCGGCGGCAGCCGAGGTTGCCTCCCCGGACGACGCCGGCACTGCCGCTGCCGCGAAGGGTCACGGCTGGGACTTGGACGGTGCCGTCGCCGCCAGGGTGAGCGTGGACGAATGCGGCGCCGGCAACGGGGTCGTTGATGGCGCCGGCGGCGCGGTGGCGACCGCGCGGTCGAAGGGGGGAGCGAGCTCGCCCGGCCGAGCACAGGAGCGTTCCGTGGGCGTGAGCGGCGCTACCGCCGTTGCCACCGCCAGCACGGCCGCCGCCGCCCAGGCCACCGGCGAGAACACCAGGACTCGCGGGCACGAGTGGAAGGACTCTGAGGAAGAGGTGGGGCTGGATCTGTCCCTGCCGGAGTCGGGCGCCGGCGAGAGGGGGGCGACCCCCGTGGACCGGCTCCCAACGCCGTCGCCAGCGCCGGACGGAACGGGAGAATCCGCGCCGGGTTCGGCCGCGCCGTCGCCCGTCCTGCCCGCCGGGGGGACCGGGAGCGCCGGCGGCGAGGACCCCGCGGGCGACGCCGGCGCGGCGCAAGCGGAGGCGCCGGATTGCGCCGAGGCCCGGCGGGACACGACCGTCGCCGGTTGGTGTATTGTTAGTTGGATCTCTCTCTTCTCTCGTTCGTATGCAACCCTTGGCAGGGTGGCACTTGTGCCTTGGGGGCAAGTGGCCCCTCTCTGTGTTGGAGCTTGTGGGATCTCTCTGCCCCTGTTCTGCACTGTGTGAGTGGCGTTTGTATGGTCTCTCCCCCTGTTTTCCACAGTGTGTGTGAGGAGAGTGGCCACGTGGAATGTTCGAACGTTCACTGCAGAGGCTGCCACTCCTGTAGGGAGCTGGACCGGCACCGCTTGGATCTATGTGATATTTGGGAGGTCCGGTGGACTGGCTCTGGTTTCATTCACCATGAGGGGTGGACAGCCCTCTGCTCGGGACAGGAGACTTCCAAACAACAGGGAGAGTGGCTCTTCTTCGGAACAAAAGAATGAAGGGGGTATGGGAACTTGGCGGTGAGGTGTGGGAAGCGGTAAGCCCCAGGCTAATGCGGGCTCACTTCCCCATCAACCAGAGGCGTGAAGTGGTGATGATGCTGATTGCTTCCGTCCCCAGCGAAGATGAACATTGGTGGAGGGATGTAGGCAAGGCTGATGAGTCCGATGCGTTCTATGACCTCCTATCACAGGTGCTAGCTAAAGAGTGGCCCCTCGGGATAGTAATCCTGTTGGGTGACTAATGCCTGAGTGTCATGATCCTGGGACCTGGTCTGGAGTGATTGGAAGGCATGGGCCAGATGAGCTCAATAACAACGGTAGGAGGCTGCTAGACTTCTCTGAAGCCCATGGGCTTGGAATCGCCAACACGCTGTTCCGTTATGGGCGCATTCACACAACATCATGGATGCATGCCGGGTCCAAGCAAGAACATCTGCTGGACTACATAGTGACGGAACAGTGGATGCGGGCCCATGTTCTTGACACCAGGACCTACTGTGGAGCTGATCTGGCCACTGACCATCGGCTAGACTCTGGTGGTGGGTGTACACCCAGGACCCCATTCAAACCCACAGTGGCCTCGTCTCGGCTAGCTGATGAAAGTTGCAAGCGAGAATTTCATCATCGCTTGCAGCTGGGTTGGCTTCGTCCCCCACTCCTCCTGATGTCCAGGGGAAATGGGCGAGGTTTAGGACTGTGACTCATGAAGCTGCAATGGCTGCTTTGGGTACACAGTCCAGACCTCCCCAGAGACCCTGGCTGACAGAGCAGGTGTTCTGGCTGGCTGAGAAGAAGCGACAGGCCCACTCCCACCTTCTTACAGCATAACACGTCGGAAAATGAGGACGTTTACCACTGCCTTCACTCGGAGGTTCGGAGAGAGCCATGTGGCTTTGCAAGGATGAGTGGTGGGTGGCACAGGTTGCTGAGGAGATGGAGTCTGCCCCAGTAGCCCGCAATCACAAATCACTTTTTAATTACATCAAATAAGTAACTTGCAGCACCACACCTTAACCATCCTTAGGGGAAGCAAAGGTGATCCGATCTCCGACCCCCAGGAACAGGTTTGCAGATTTGCTGAGCGTTTCTGTGAAGTCTTGGGGGAGGGGAAATCCCTCGGCCTGGAAAACATCATGGGGCTGATGTGCCTCAAATATTGGAAGAAGTCACCCCCTGTGAGTAGCTGGCTGAAGTACCATCTGTTGATGTACCGAAGGCGATCCAGAGTCTGAGACCATGAAAAGCAGTGTGAAGACTGCCCTATATGACATCATAATAACTGTTTAACCCGGCTGGATTGTGTGAGGAGCTCACAAATCCTTGAAAGATCTGGTTCCATCAGGCTGCATTGGCTGGGTCATGTAGCCCGCATGCCTAGCCACCGCATGCCGAAATAGCTTTTGTTCGGTCGGATCGAGGGGGCTAAATGGGCACGGCACGGGCTAGAGAAGAGATGGAGTGACGTGGTACAGGAGGACGTGGAGCTGAGTGGACTTGCCGATGACTGGTACCAGCGGTGTCAAGATCGGCCTCTGTGGAGGAGGCTCGTGAAGGCCGCTACTGGTCAGTTGGAGGCAATCGCCCTCCAGCAACAACGGAGGTTCAGAGGAGCGATGCTCGCAACAACGAGCGGCGCGCCGGACAGCATCGGCCAGTCATCTCAGAAAGTCAACCCATGGCACTTGGGTCTGTCCCGTGACCTGCCAGCGGGCGTTCGACACTTCACGTAGCCTCAAAGTGCACACAGCCTGGTACGTGATGACGTCACCATCACTTAGCGAATGGTGGTTGTTGTTGTTGTTTGTTCTCTCCTGCTCTGCACAGTGAGTGAGTGGGGAATTCGATGCCCCCTTCGTCATCTTTTGTGTGGAGTTTGTGTTATTGTTATCTCCCCCCTGTCCTCCGCTTTCCTCCCACAGCTAAATAACCCTTCCATACATTGTAACCGTTATCGGCCGAGACATCCTAATGCTGAATAAAAAAAAAAAATACTTTGAAAATTACTCAATGCGAGAGACTCGTTTAGGCTTTCCTGGGTACATAAATGGGCAATTGTTGTGGATAATTTGACATGTAGGCTTTTGCGACCAATGTCATCAATAATATAGGTTTGTTGGGTTAGATCGCGTAAATATTACAACTAGCATCATCAGGCTGAAGCTAGTTGTAATTACTGGCGAAACGTTGTACTCGGATTGTAAGTGTTGTGGATTTTCTCTCCCAACACACCGGTGTGCTGTACTAGTGACGAATTGGCACAAGATTGGCACGTTCTGTTTACGTGACAAACCTTACGAATTGGCTGTCGGGTGCAGTCGGGTTTAACGACATTTATATTTACGCGATCGAACTTAAAAAAAAAAACATCTACGTGTTAAACTGATCTATATTATGGTTGTTGATAATATCAGCTTCTCCGCATTGTCAATCGTACTTTGCCCCCCCCCCCCCCGTGTTTTAAAGCAAAAGTTGTCCGTGGTCTTATGATCCAGAGAATACGGTCATATATATGTATGTATGTACGTTGAACTTTATTTGCACCGTAGCCAACGGAGGTGCGGGGGGGGGGGGAGAACATCAAATTAAACACAAAAGCAGTTTGTCAATCTAGACGACGATTATTTAAAAGTTCATCACAGCTCCCAATGGCTTCCTCATATCGGAAGGGAAGAGCATTCCAGACGGCCGCAGAAGCGCATCTGAAAGCGCCGCGCGACGATGATGCTGTGACCACGGTCATTGTGCAGCATCCGTAGCCATTGCGCTTAACGCCCGTTCATCCCTCTCGCCGGCGTCGCTTGCACCGCGCGTTCGCCAGATGCGGAGGAGCAGCCCGGCGCGGACGGGACGACGCAAGCGTCGACGGAGCAACCGCTAGAAGAGTCCGGTGAAGACGGCGCCGCCGCCGCCGCCGTCACCGGGGACCCAAGCACCACCTCTCCTAAGCCGCCGTCCGGCACCGGCAGCCCCCAGGATACGCTGGCGCCCGCTCTGCCCCTGCCCGGCTCCTTTCCTTTACTCACCCAGGAGCAGCTGGCGCTGCTGAGCCAGTCGACTCTGCCGGCGCTCGGCGGGCCGGCCGGGCTGCTCACCTCCCTGCAGCTGCCTCCGCTCCCCTTCCCGGGGCTGCTGCCGCCCGGCAGCGCCGGCGCCGGCCTCGCCGAGAGCCTCGGGCTGCTGTCGGCGCCGGCGGCGTTCTCCCTGCCGCCGCTGCCCGCAGGCGCCGACGCGGAGTCGCAAGCGGTGCAGCAGCTGCTCTTGCAGCTGGCGCTCACGGCGCAGCAGCACCAGCAGCAGCAGCAGCAGCTGGCGGCGCTGGTGGCGGCGCAGGGGCTCGGCGCGATGCTGCTGAACCTGCCGTTCCCGGACGCGGGGGCGCCGTCGCCGCTCGGCGAGCACCCGTCGAGCCTGGCGAGCGCCATCGCCGACACCGCCTTCCTCGCCAATCTCACCGCCGCCGCGTCCATGGAGGCTGCGGCGGCGGCGGCGGCCGGAAACTCTCTGCTGCTGTCGTTGCCGGCGCTCGTGACGCTGGGGCCGCAGCTCACGGCGGGGCTGCTCAACCCGCTGTGCGGCGGCGGCGGCGGCGGCGGCGAAGCCGGCGCCGGCCACGCGCTGCCTCGGGAAGAAGCGGAGGCGCCATCGGCGCGGCCCGCCGGTGACGTTCCGGCGATTGCGCCTTCGGCGCGGTTGGAACTCGGCGAGACGTCGGCTTCGGAGGACGCCGCCGGCGCGGCGCCTGCGAGGCCCGCGCCGGCGCCGCACGACGGCCAACGGCGGCAATCGGTCGCTTCCGCGCCGGCCCAGCAGCAGAACGAGCAAGGCGCCGGCAAGTTTGCGGCGCCGCACCTCGCCACAGCCGTCTGTTCTTTGCCGGCGACGGGGGGCACCGGCGAGGGGCTGGCGGAGGCGCCGCCGGGAGCCATGCCGTCGCCCGTTGGGGTCGGCGAGGGGCTGCTGCTGCCGACGCCGGGCGGGAGAACGGCCACCGTGGCGCTGGGCGGTGGCGCCGGCGCAGAAAAGCTTCCGGCGTCGCTCGTGCCCCACCTGCTGAGCCCCCTGCTCACATCAAGCCTCCTCGGTGAGTTGGGCGCATCGGTGGAAGACAGCAGGGGGTGGGAGATTGGGGGAGCAGGAGGTGGGAGATTGGGGGAGCAGGGGGTGGGAGATTGGGGGAGCAGGGGGTGGGAGATTGGGGGAGCAGGAGGTGGGGGGGTGAATGCATGGGGAGATGAGAGGTGGAAAGACGAGGAGGAAATGGGAGATGAGGGAGCAAGGGAGTAAACTCGCTTGAGAATCTGATGTCATCACAACTCGGCCTGTGTGGGTCTAGGAGGGGTCTCTGTACAAGTCTTTGGGTCTACATTTGAGTCATTGATGGCGGGGCCGACATCGCCTCCTCGGAGCACGCGAGAGTCCGGTTGAATCTCGATTTGGCGGCCGTGATATCCGGTTACAAACCCAGGATCTCGGCAGGGCCAGCTGGGCGTGCGTGACCCCAGAACGACCTCCCCATGCTATTATCACACGTGTGGGCGTCTGTTTCTGCCGCGTGTCACTGCGCGTCTCCGTGTCTCCGTGTGCTTGTGTATCCGCGTGTCAAAGTGTGTGTGTGTGTGTACGTGACCGTGTGTCGGCTTGTGTGTGTCCCTGCGTGTTCACGTGTCCACGTGTGTGTCCACGTGTCTTGGTGTGTGTGTGTATCCACGTGTCTGCGTGCGTCTGTCCAAGTATCTGAGTGTTCACGTGTCCGCGTGTGCACGTCTTCGTGTCCGCGTGTGTGTCTGCGCGTGTCCGTCCAGCCGACCTTCCAGCTCTGGCGAGCGCCGCTCTCTCCCAAGACCTGACGGCACCACTGCTGCCGGGCTCCATGCTGCTCCCCACGTGCCTCCTCAACCTGGTGAGTAGCCTGGTGAGTGACCCCCCCCCCCCCCTCACCATCTCACCCATTCACCCCGTGTGGTCACCCACTAACCCTTGAGCAGTTCCCCCTCCTTAACCTCCTTCCGTTCCTTTCGTAAATCCTCCCCTCCTCCCCTCCATCGCCCATTCCCTTCCTCTTCCTTCCCCTCGCCCTGATCCCTTTGTGATCCCTAAGGAGCCACCCACCCCTCCTGTAGTGGCCACTCGTTCCTCAGGCCTTGCACGCCGCCTGCAATCTAAACCGGTCCAGTCCGTGTCGCCGTTCTTTAAGCTCCTTGACACCTTTTTATATCGATGTAAAATAAGGTAAAAGAGTCGCTGGTGACCGGGATGATGAGACCACTCGGTTTAATCTCCATTGGACGGCCGAGACCCGGATAAAAACCAAGACCCTCGGCCTCGCTCCACTGTGCCGGTGAGGAGTGGCTGCGTCCGAATCGCGGCATTCTCTCCGCGTCCGCCAGGTCGACGTGGGCCGAGCCGCGGAGGCGGCGACCGCGGACGGCGCCGCCGGTCGCGACTGTCCGAACGCCGCGCCGGCGGTCCCTCCGCCGCCCAGCCCGACGCGGCCCCGACCGGACCGGGACGCCGGCGCCGAGGGCGGTGGGCCCACCGCCCCCGCGCCGTCGCCGTCGGGCAACGCCGCCGGCGCCGACCGGTCGCCGCCGCCTACGCCGGCGCCGGGCTACACGTCGCCGGCGCGAGCGTCGTCCCCTGCTCCTGCTGCTGCGGACCGCGAGTCTCCTCCTGTCCCGAGCGCCGACGCCTCCGAGTCTGTCGTGACGTCACCGGCGGCTGCGCCGGAGACGGACGCCGGCGCCCCCCCAGGGTTTGGCACGGGCACGGTGGCGGGGTCGTGCGAGTTCCGGGAATTGGCGCAGGCGGGAGACGCGCCGGAGGAACGCGGGATGCCGAGCTGCTCGCCGGAGCGGCCGGTGCCGACGCCCACCGGATCGGGCGGCGGCACCGGCGCCGGGGAGGAAGCGCCGCAGGACACGTCGCAACCGGCGGACGCCGACTCCAACGGGATTTTACCCCAGTGTGGAGCCGACGAGAGGGACGAGAGAGGCGGCGGTACCTGCGAAGGAGCCGGCGTCTCGCCGACAGAACCTGACGAGCGTTGGCGGAGCCGCGACGGCGCCGCGGAGCCGGTGCGCGAGGCGGCGGTCGCCGCCGCCCCTCCTTCCCCGGCCGGGACGCCGTCGCTGCCGCAATCGCCGCCGGCGCTCGCCGAGCCGACGCCGCCGCCCGGCGAGACCGCCGCCGGGGCGTCGGCGCCGGCGGGCGGAGCGGACGCGGCTGGCGGAGAGGCGACCGTCGCTCTGTCGCCACGAGCTGCGGCGGCGACGCCGTCCGCCGACGAAAACCCGGCAAGCTGGCGCGACCCGCGAGGCGTCGAGGAGCGGAGCTCGTCGACGGCGGAGACGGGCCGCCCCTCCCCTCCGCCGGCGCCTCCCGCCAGCCCGCCGCCGTCCCCCCAGACGGCGGCGGCGCCAACCCCGCCGCCGGCCGAACCGTCGGAGGCGTCCGCGGCGCGCGATGCCGACGACGGGGAGGGGGCGCTGGGCGCGGCGGCGCCGGCGCCGCCAGGCGAGGCGCCGGCGTTCCCGTGCAACGGCGAGCGCCCCGAGCCGGTGAACGGGTGCTCGCCGAGCCCCTCGGACACGCGCAGCCTCAGCGAGGACGAGGACGAGGACGGCGGCCGGGCGCCGGGATCCCCGGCGCCCGCCGGGGGCGGCGACGCGGACGGCGAGGACGGCGAGGCCGGCGAGGCCGGCGAGGTGCACGACGCTCACTACGGGCCCCGCACGTTCAACCTGGGCGACCTGGTGTGGGGCCAGATCAAGGGCTTCCCGTCGTGGCCCGGCAAGCTGGTGCGGCACGACGAGGTGCGCAGCGCCCACCCCACGCGCTCCGAGGACGGCAAGGTGCGGCGCCAGCGCGGCCACGCGTGTGCACCGCTAGGACGACACGTGTGCACCGCTAGGATGACACGTGTGCACCGCTAGGACGACACGTGTGCACCGCTAGGACGACACGTGTGCACCGCTAGGACGACACGTGTGCACCGCTAGGACGACACGTGTGCACCGCTAGGACGACACGTGTGCACCGCTAGGACGACACGTGTGCACCGCTAGGACGACACGTGTGCACCGCTAGGACGACACGTGTGCACCGCTAGGACGACACGTGTGCACCGCTAGGACGACACGTGTGCACCGCTAGGACGACACGTGTGCACCGCTAGGACGACACGTGTGCACCGCTAGGACGACACGTGTGCACCGCTAGGACGACACGTGTGCACCGCTGTGACAATGACAACGACGACCACCGATGGCGACAACGACAACGACGAGCACGCACGCAACCGGCACCGTACGCGTCACCACGGCGCCTGTGCCGGGCCAGTTGCACCCATGAAGGCCGGCACGGCACACGACTGGGTGGATAGCACCACCCGGTCCACAGGCGTGCTGACGCAAACACACCTGGACACTGACATGGACACATGGAGCGCGCGTGGACACGCGTACGTGTGTGGTACGTGTGTGGTACGTGTGTGGTACGTGTGTGTGTGCGCGTGTGTGTGTGCGTGTGTGTGTGTGTTTGTGGGGAGCGGTAGTGCAGCAGTTAGCGTGCTGCGATATGAAACCGTCCACCCGAGTTCGATTCCCGCTCACGGCCAACACCAGTGACGATTATCTGAACCGGCCCTGGGCCTCCCCTCGGTCGACTCGGCCTCAAACGAGTACCTGGTGCTTTGTGTAAACATCGTCATTGGGGAGACAAAGGCGGCCGGGCGTGGTGCTGGCCCACCAATCGCCCCCTCGTGCGCCACCGTGCCGGCCTTCATAGCCGCTGCTGTTCGCTAACAAGCACTTGCCCCGACAGTCTGCCGAGGCTACAACGGGGATCTTTGTCTTTCTTGTGTCGCCGTGCGCGCGTGCCGCAGGTGTGGGTCATGTGGTTCGGAGATCACAGCTTCACGCAGGTGGAGCCCGAGAAGTTGAAGACTCTGTCCGAGGGGCTGGAGGCGCACCACCGCGCGCGCAAGCGATACCGCAAGTACGCTCGCCGCTCGCACTGGCACACCAGTCCCGCACCTGTCCCGCACCTGTCTCGCAGCAGGAGAGTGTGGGGGGGGGGGAGAGACTGGGTTCGATTTCTGACTCTGGTGCCTTTTTGTGAGTGGAGTTTGTATGATCAAATATTGGTTTCTCGGGTTAGGTCGCGTAAATGTAACAGTTGTGCCGTTAAACCCGCCACCGCCCGATGCAGCCAATGAGCAAGGTTTGTCACGTTATACAGAACGTGCCGATTCGTTACTAGTACAGCACACCGGTTGTGTGTTGGAGAGCAAATCCACATTGTAAATGTTGTGGATTTGCTCTATATTATGGACTAGCTTTACTACCCTGCTTTGCCCGGGACTTGCATTGTTTGTTGTCTTGGGTTAATACACGGCCTACGCGGAGGGTGCGGGGGGGGGGGGATGCGTGACGTCAGCAGGCATACTGCGTAACGTTGCCGCATGCGGGTGACATCACAGATGTGACGTCACCGCTCATTTGCCGTGCAAAATATATCCATTGCGCCTGCCCCCCAAAATACAAAAGTTTATTTTTATACTTTTTTGCATTGTGTACAGTCTGGAAGCTACCCACATGCCAAATTTCAAGTTTGTTGCATGCCGGGAAGTATGCTAAACATTTCGAACAGACACACCACACATTTCCCTTTTATATATATTGATGATATTGGTCGCCTAAGTCTACATGTTAAACAGTTTGTATGATCTCCCTCTCTTCTGCACAGAGTGGAGTTTGTATGATCTCCCCCTGTTCTGCAGTGTGAGTGGAGTTTGTATGATGTCTCTCCACGTGGCCGCGTGGATTTTTCTCTGAACGCGTGACATTGATTTAAGAATCAATGTCACGCGTTCAGAGTATTTGACTGCTATAAATGTCCACTTGATTAGCCACTCTGAGCTATGATTTGTGGCCAGGTCACTTTTTTAAAAAACTACATAGCTCAGTGGGCCTTACCTGGTAAAATAAAAAAAATTGTTTAGTTAAAATAATTTAGTTAAAAAAATAGTTTGGGTGGGTAAGTGGATGGATATGTGAGTGGGCAGATGTTTGTGTGGGTCAGTGGATCGATGCACTGGTGGAAGTGGGTGAGGTACGTGAGTCGGTAAGTGAGCAGGTGAATGAATGGATGGGCGAGCGAATGAGTGAGTGTGGATGGGTGAGTGGTTGAGTCTGTGGGTGGTTTGGTGACTGAATAAGTGAGGTGGGTGGGTGAAGTGGTTGGGTGAGCGAGGGTGGGGGTGGGCGAGTCTGCTGATGGGCAATACCTTGGGGTTGTATACAGATGTTGTTTTTTGGTTGGATCGCGTAAATATAAACGTGTTTGTTAACCCACCACATCCCGACACAGCCAATTAGTAAGGCTTGTCATGTAAACAAAACGTGGCAGGAATAAAAAAAAACATTTGGGTTGGATTGCAAAAATATAAATAACCTTACTTAATTGGCTGTGTCGGGTGATGGTGGGTTAACGACACCTATAAATTACGTGATCTAACCCCCCAAAAAAGCTTTATTATGAATAGTTGTAACGCATAGGCCAAAGCCTATAGGCCAAAGCCTATGCGTTACAACTGATTTTCGGGTTGGGTCATTTAAGCGTGGCAACCTCTACCTCTGCGCTGGTACCGATATTCTTCGACTTACTGTCACCACCACCACCGTCACCACCATCGTCGCCGTAAATTACTCCGTGCGTGCGCTCGTTGCGTTGCAGGAGCCGGAAGCTGAACAGTAGCCTCGAGGCTGCCATCCAGGAAGCCATGACGGAACTGGACAAGATGACAGAGGCTGTACGTACCATCGCCCCACCTCTACACGCACACTCGCCGTGCGTACATACACACTTCGAACTTCTTTTGCACCGTACGTAGCCAACCGTGCTAACCGGGGGTGCCCACCTGTGACCCAACGCGGACCCTGGTGCCCCTGGGCCCTGTCCAGGGCTGGCTCCCCAGGCCGTGCTCTTGTTGGGCTCGCTCCGGATCTGATTTCTAGGTTGAGACCGGGCAGGTTTTTGAAGACTGGCTCCCTGGTGAGCGTGTGGTTTGGCCTGGCCTCGGGCTAGGCAGTCCAATTAGCATCTTTCTCTCGACGGAGCGTTGCCAACAAGCGCCGCAGTGTGGGCCGAGTGGTGGCCCTGGTTCAGGGCAAGGTAACGGGTACGCGTCTAACCCGGAAGTAACCGATTGTGGCGTCCACCGCCGGTTCGTTCAGAGCTCGTCCTGGCTGCAACGGGTTCAAATGTTGCGCAAGCGAGTTTTAAGTTTTAAATGGGACGAGACTGGGGGGCGGGTAGCGACGCATGGTGCACGTGTCCGGGAGATCGTTGCTTCCTGAAGCGGCTGTGCGTGCGCTTGTCCTTCCTTTACCGCAGGCGGACGAGCAGCCGAAGGGGCGCTCGGACAAGACCCCCAAGGGAGCCAAGCGGCGGAAGATATCCAGATGACCCTCGTTCACCTAGACCCGCCGATCTCCGACCCCCTTGACCCGAGGGCACACCACACTACTTGAGCTTTTGACATTCCGTTCCGCGGGGGGCGCGAACTCTGGGCTCCGGCCCCCTCTCTCGCGCAGCGGGCGCTAAGCGGCCGCCCTTCCAACCCGGTCCGTTCACTTCGACGGTGGCGCGACGCCTCCCCCTTCGTGCGACGGCACAAGGATACGACATCGCGGTCGCTTTGTCCGGTCGCGCCGTCGGTCGGGAAAGGCCGACCGCCGCCTTTTCGGCAGCCGCGGGCAAAAACGGTGGACACGAGAAGCCACGCCGGTCCTGCTGGCGCGTCCCCCGGCCTCGGTTTGACCGGCACCGCGCTGCCGCCCACCCTCTCCTCCGATTGGCGCCACACGCGAACCGCTCCCCCCCCCCCCCCACCGCCCCCCCACCACGCAGTAAGAAGCCGCATGGCGGTAGCGGCGGTTGCGACGGTTACGTGGGCGCGGGGGAGAGGATCTTCTCCGATGTGTGTTTTTTATTCACGGTTGTACCCGAAGAAAGCTCCCCAGCACGTGGACGGCGTAAAAACGTCGGACAGACGGCCCAACAACGGCACCACGGGCAAGCGCATTGGAGAGCCGTTGCAGCAGCAGCAGCAGCAACAGCGGCACAACCGCCAGACGGCAACGACAACAAAACCTACGTGGCCGAGAGGACCCTGGGTGGAGAGAGGGAATGTTATTTTGGGGGCATTTCCTGATGGAGGAAAGGGGTGGGGGGGGGTTGGTGACGGTGGGGGGCTTCCCTTTTGTTGTTTTGGCGTGTCAACGGTCAACTCCGTTGCACTCGCGAACCTTCCCCTGACCTGCCCTACCTCTCTCCCCAATCGCAGCGCTGTAGTTGGGTAAGGGCTCGTGGAGAGAGTTTTTTTTTTGTGGTCGCGCGGATGCAAGGAGGTGGGGCAGGTGCTGTATGGGATACGTCGTCCACGCGCGTTCTTACACTGGCGCGGAGGTGAGGTTTTTGCACACGGTGATCCGCGGACTCTGCTTCAAGCCTGCCGCAGAGAGAGCGAGCGAAAGAGAGGGCGAGTGGCTCGGTGAGATTAAACCCCCCCCCCCCCCCCCCCGCTGTATAAACGGTGTACACACTTGTTACGATACTGCTGTATTATTACGATGGCCGATATTTTTTGTTTTTGTAGACGAGAAAGCGTCGGGACTCACTCTAGCTCCGGTCGCGCCGCCAAGCGGACGGGAACGCGTTCGTTTTTTTTGTTTGTTAGTTTTTGGGAGCGATTTTTTTTGTTTTGTTTTGACCGCGTAGATTGCACGGGCGGCGAGCGAACGACTAATTAACGACGTTTGTTTCATTTGCTTCACCAATTAAGTCGGTCTGCGCACTCTCTCTAAAGTGGCCGGTCTGCACAGGTGCTAACGGGCGTCGGGGGGCGGGGGGGGGTTTTTTCCAGGGGTTGAAAAGAATTTCCTGCTCCAGATTTGCTTTTCACGCCGGTGGGGTGACCCGGGGGGGGGGGGGTCGGTGGGGTGGGAAAGCGGATCTGCTTTTACGGTTACGAGCGAGGTCGGTCGCATTCGACTCAACCGGGCGTTCTGCGGATGCCCCCGATTTTGTTATTTACCCCCCCCCCCCACCCCGAGTCTCCGGTTGCGGAGCGGAAGGTGGGGGGTGGAGGTGGTGCGCACGGCGCGATAAGACGATCTGCTCGTGAGATGGCCCCATCGGTCCCCCAGGGGTATTGCCTCCTGCGTCGATGGCTGAGGAGCAGCGCAGCAAGTATATATGTACTCATTTCGACCTATGTTCACGACGGGGATTAAGCGTTCTCTCCTCTCCGTCGTACGTGCGGGGGGCTTCGTCCACTGGGGACTGTGGTTCGTTTCGAGGAACTACTTTGGGGAAAAATCGAGACGCCACATTTTCAAACTTCTTCAAAACCTTTGGCGATTTTTATTCCAGAAGGCCTCCATCGATCCCTCCTCCTCCTCACTCTCTCTCTCTCTCTCCTTAAGACTTGGCCACGTGTGAAAAAAAAATATTCTAAAACACACGAAGCAGTTTCTTTTCTCTCCTATATTTAAACGTTTTATTTCTCCTTGTAATTATTTTCGTTGGCTGGACACGGGGCTTGCAGAGGTGATAACAGGTCAATCCCAGCCGTCGCCTGGCCAGCCAAGCGCTCGCTGTTTTTTGCGCCAAATTTTGAAACCACCCACCCATGTTCTCCGTTGTTTAAAGCATTATTACTCCCCCCCCCCCACCCATCACGCCCCCTCCATAAACTTGGAACGTCCTTGTGGCGGGGCCAACGTGTTCGGCAAACGGTTCCAACCACATTGCCAAACGTTGACCCAACGTTTGCATGTTGGTTACTGGGACAAGGCCGGGGATGGGGGGGGGGCAGGTCTCTTAGGATGATTATTCCATAACCTTCCCCACACACCTCTTATCTGCGTGTGCGAGGTGGTGGAGTTCCACGGTACTTAGGGGGTTTCGCCGACTGTGCGGATTGCGCAGAGACACGGTTATCGGTGAGGGGGGGTGGCGACCGAGGGTGGAAGACGCGGCCCCCTCACCCCAACCCCCGCCCCAAACACCCCCCCCCCCCCCCGCGTCTCATGAAGTGTATATATGGCGATTCGCAGATTTTTAACGGTATAATTGTAACGTGTTTTATTTTTTGATGTAACAGATTTGGAATTAAAAAAAAGTATAATTTTAGGCTGCCTCGGTCGTTTTGCTGATCGGCCGGCGCTCACGAGGGACCGGCTTGCGCTCGCGAGGACCCGGCCGGCGCTCGCGAGGGACCGGCTTGCGCTCGCGAGGACCCGGCTTGCGCTCGCGAGGACCCGGCTTGTGCTCGCGAGGGACTGGCCAGCGCTCGCGAGGACCCGGCTTGTGCTCGCGAGGGACTGGCCAGCGCTCGCGAGGACCCGGCTTGCGCTCGCGAGGACCCGGCCGGCGCTCGCGAGGGACCGGCTTGCGCTCGCGAGGGACCGGCTTGTGCTCGCGAGGGACCGGCTTGTGCTCGCGAGGACCCGGCTTGTGCTCGCGAGGGACCCGGCTTGTGCTCGCGAGGACCCGGCTTGCGCTCGCGAGGGACCCGGCTTGTGCTCGCGAGGACCCGGCTTGCGCTCGCGAGGACCCGGCTTGCGCTCGCGAGGGACCGGCTTGTGCTCGCGAGGACCCGGCTTGCGCTGGCGAGGACCCGGCTTGCGCTCGCGAGGGACCCGGCTTGTGCTCGCGAGGACCCGGCTTGCGCTCGCGAGGACCCGGCTTGTGCTCGCGAGGACCCGGCTTGCGCTCGCGAGGACCCGGCTTGCGCTCGCGAGGGACCGGCTTGCGCTGGCGAGGACCCGGCTTGCGCTGGCGAGGGACCGGGTCCTCGCGAGCACCGGCCGGTCCCTCGCGAGCGCCGGCCGGTCCCTCGCGAGCGCTGGCCGGCGCTCGCGAGGACCCGGCTTGCGCTCGCGAGGATTGGCTGCGATGGGTTTTTTTTACCTGACTCTGTGCAACTGCGATTTTTTTTTGACCCCAATGACATTTGAGTCCCCATCATCCTGACACGTGATCGATGCATTCCACTCCCTAGTTAATGGGAATTATTTAATCTGAACATCAATTTGGTTCTGACCACCCAGGTTGCTTAACACTTGTGACGTAGTCAACTGACAGTAGCTGCCCGTGACGTCTTGTTATTAAGAAGTTGCCAAGCGATCACTTGTTCAGTTTCCTTAACAAAATGACGTCGCTTCACACTGCCTGGTGTAATTATGATCGTGACGTCAGAGCAGTCACTGGCCTGTTTGTGATGTCATGGTCGACTTGTCAACCGACAAGCGTTTTGACGTAATCAACCGTCGAATCCTCCCGCCGACCGATTGTGACGACCCTGGAACAAATACCAGAACCGGAAGTGACGTCTTCTTTGAACAGCTGTGACGTTGCCCACCAGTTTGCAGCCGGACCGTGACATCGCCCGCCGTCATTGTACAAAGCGGGGAGGGAGGGGCCTGGCGTCACCAACAAACCTGATCCCCGCGCATGACATCACTTTGTTACAATTATGCGCCGGCCCCCCACCCGAAAGGCAGATCCGCGACCTTCCCCACTGCTCCCTTTTCTCCAATCCTTTCGCATAACGTCACTTTCGTTGCGATGACGTCACCCGCCCCACCACAAACAGCGGCGTTTACTGTCATCCGCGTGACGTCATTTTTAAACCCCCCCCTCCACCGTCGACGTACCGAACCCTCCCATCCGTGACGTCATCAACTCCTAGGAGGAAGTGGGTGGGGGGGGGGCGGCCAGTGTGCTGGGGTGGTTTTAATGGTTGAGCAACACCCCGGGAGTTGTGTGGGGGGGGGTGTTTGCGGGGCGACGTCACAGCGCGCGCATGCGCGGTGCGGCTGTGTGGGTGGGGGTGGGGGGTGCATTGTGGGGCTCGCGCCGCGCGTGCTCCAGGGGCGGGAAGTTTTTTTTTCCGCCGCCGCCATCTTGTAATGGCGTCTCTCCGCTAAAGGGGAGAAAAAAGCGAAGGGAGTGAAGCTGGGGGGGGGGTCGCAGCAGCAGCAGGAGCAGAGAGAGCGCGCGCGACAAAAGGGGGTGCACGGGGGGCTCAGACGCGAACCGAAACCCGAGCACAGATTTTTTTTTTACCTCGAGCGTCTTGACCAAAAAAAAAAACACAACAACAACAAAACGACCATCCGCAACTACCCCGGCCATCGATTCACAACAACACCCGCCGCCGTCGCCGCGGAGCGAGGCGATCATGGACGCCGGGGCGAGCGGGCGCCTCAAGGAGCCGTGAGGCGGGACCCCCCGGGGTGGGGGGATCGGGGGGGAAGCCTCACGGCGGGGGGAGGTGGAGGCGCTGCCGCCGCCACCACCGCCAGCCGCGCCGTCTTTGTGTTTTTTTACCGCGTTATTTCTTGGCTTGGGGGGAAAAAAAACCAAGCGGAGATGAGTAGCAAGCTGTCGTTCCGCGCCCGGGCGCTGGACGCCTCGAAGCCGCTTCCCGTGTTCCGCGCCGAGGCGCTGCCCGACCTGCAGGACGCCGTCTCCATCAGCCGCGCCGTCCCTCAGATGCCCACGGGCATGGAGCGGGAGGAGGAGTCGGTGCGTGGCCCCGGCTCCCTCTTTTCTCTCCGCCGTGTTTGTCTCTCTCGCTCTCTCCGCCAGCTGCCTCCGCTTGCACGGCCGGCGCCTGCACTGTTAGCGCCCCCCACCCCTCCACCACCACCCCCCATGATGTCCGTCACTGCCATCTATCTCTCTCCTCACTCATGCATGCTCCGCTGTGTACTGCTCCAGGTTGACTTGTCTCCCACTCTTGGCGTCTGCACCTCTCTCGGTGTCTCCTGCTGCTGCTGCATCTCACCGGCGGTGTCACTCCCGTGCACGGCTCCTGCGTTTATCACCCTGTCCCCTTGCAACCATCTCCTCACTCTCTCACTCTTCCGCTATGCGTGCAATGTCACTGATTTCTCAACTCTCTCGTGCTGCACTCGACTGTGGTCTCTGCTGTTTCTGCTGCTTCTTGGGCTTTTCACAAGGCTGGGGCCACGCATCTCGTCTCAACCGGTGCCCCATCGCCTCTTGCTTTCCCTCTCCCGTGCACTTCCTTGCACAGCGACGTCCATCCCCTTAGCCCTCCCGCTCTCGCCTCCCTCCCCACGCGTGCCGTGCACCGATTGCTCAAAACACAAGACGGCTCGCGCTCTGATAACTCTTCCACCGGCTCTCTCACCACTCACTCATTCCCACACACGTCTCCCCACACACACACACACCGGTTGTGTGGGGGGGGGGAGCCTTCGTTCGTGCACCCAACAACTCCTCATCGTCCCCGCTTCTCGTCGACTTGACCAGCTCTTCGCGAGTCTCAGACTCTTCACTTGCCCTGCGTCGCTCTCCAGACTGCCTCATCCTCCTCCGCTGTCACGACGCCCGGCGACTTGCGTGTCCAACACGCCAGGCCACTTGCGTGTCGCCCGGCAACTTGCGTGTCGCCCGGCCACTTGCGTGTCGCCAGGCAACTTGCGTGTCGCCAGGCAACTTGCGTGTCGCTCGGCCACTTGCGTGTCGCTCGGCAACTTGCGTGTCGCCAGGCAACTTGCGTGTCGCCAGGCAACTTGCGTGTCGCCAGGCAACTTGCGTATCGCTCGGCCACTTGCGTGTCGCTCGGCAACTTGCGTGTCGCCAGGCAACTTGCGTATCGCTCGGCCACTTGCGTATCGCTCGGCCACTTGCGTGTCGCCAGGCAACTTGCGTGTCGCTCGGCCACTTGCGTGTCGCCAGGCAACTTGCGTGTCGCCAGGCAACTTGCGTGTCGCTCGGCCACTTGCGTGTCGCCAGGCAACTTGCGTGTCGCCAGGCGACTTGCGTGTCGCCAGGCAACTTGCGTGTCGCCAGGCAGCTTGCGTGTCGCTAGGCCACACTATTTTGCGTCTCGTTCCTGCACCGCACTCCACCCCCGCCGTGTTTACTCTCTTCCAACTCCCCCTTCATGGCCTTCCCCGCTACACATCTATCGTTCCATACCTCCACATTTCACTGCATCATTCCCCCTTTCCAACTCTCTCTGATGCCTCCTGTTATTCTTATTAAGCCGTGACCCCCCCCCCCCCCCACACACACTCTCTGCTCGCTGTTGGATGGATCTCCTTCCTCCAAGTCTGCTCTTCTCTCGAGTTGACTCTCTTTGACTCCTTCCCGCACACCATTCGCTCAATACACACACACCACTAAACCTCTGTTGTCTTGCTCGCTCTCGCCCCCTACCCCCCCCCCCCCCCGGTTTGCTCACAAATTTCTCCCCTCTTTCTTTCCCACTCATCGTTCGATGTCTCTCGGCGTGTCCCCTGGTCCGTCCTCCCCCGCTACTCTCTCCACCGTCAATCTCGCCACACGCCTCGATGGTGGTGCCGCTTTCCCCGTCTCACGCGTCGTGTACCTGTGGCATGTTTTCCTTGCTCATCCCTTGCCTCGCACAATGCCACCTCCATGTGTGTTCGCTGTCACTACGCGTGCGTGCGCGTGCGTGGTGTGTGGAAGATCTTCTTACTGGCCGGGCGTTGTGTTTGCCACACCATCACCGACCAAGCACCTCGTGTTGTCATTTCTCGGCCTTCATCGGCGATGCTTCTTGCTAACGGAACTTTTCCCCTACAGTCGGTTAATGCCATACGGGGATGTTTTGTCATTGTGTATCGGGGGGAACACGTGTTGTGTTTACATGTGTGTTTGTACACGTGTGTTTGTACACGTGTGTGTATGCAGGGCAAAACACGTGTTTACATGTGTGTATGCAGGGGAGAGCGTGTGTTTACATGTGTGCATTTACACGTGTGTATGCAGCGGGGAAACACGTGTGTTTACGTGTGTGTATGCAGGGGAAAGCGTGTGTTTACGTGTGTGTATTTACACGTGTGTGTGTGTGTGTGTTGAGGTTGCAATCCTAACGGCGTCAGCTGCTCTCAGCCGTCATTGCACGTGCTTGTGTTGACATGCGTGTGCACGTGCTTACGGTTGTGCGTGTTGCGTTAACAATTGTGTGTGTACGTGTTGTGATTACACGGGGACAGTGGTAGTGCAGTGGCTCGTGCATATTATGTGTCGTATGCTGGACCTTCATAGCCTCAGCCTGCTAAGGCTTTCAGGAGGGATCTTTGTTTACAAGCGTGTGCGTACAAATGAGTCTACGTCTCTGCATGTTTATGTGTTTACACCTTTGCACGTGTTTACGCTTGTGTGTTTACACGCCTGTGTTTACACGTGTGTGTGCTCGTATGCATGTTCGTGTGTATATGGGTGTTTAGACGAATGTGTGCAAGTGCACACGTGGGTTTTATGTTTTGAGTGTTAGCGCCGAGGAGCACACGTGAGACCGTGGGTCACTTTGCACGTGGGCTGGTGCAGCTGTTTGTCTAGAGGCGTGTGTGTTTAGGTCGACTCAGCCTCAAATGAGCACCCGGTGCGGTGTCTAAACATCGCCTCTGGGGAGACAAAGGCGGCCGGGCGTGGTGCTGGTCACCCACCCTCTTCGTGTGCCGTGCCTGCCGTCATAGGTGCTGCTACTTGCTAACAGCACTTGCCCTAGCAATCTGTTAAATGCTGCACGGGGGGGCATATTTATATTTGTGCGGACACGCGTGTCCAATGCACCGTATGAGGCTGCTTTCATGAACGTGTGTGCCTACATCTGTGTGAGTGTACACGTGTGACCATGTTTGTGTGTGTGTGTGTATGTACAAAGGCGGTCGGGGGTGGTGCTGGCCACCCACCCCCTCGTGTGCCGTGCCGGCCTTCATAGGTACTCGCTAACAGCACTTGCCCTAACAGTCTGTTCAGGCTATACGGGGGCTCTTTGTATTTGTATGTTCAGTGCACGTGGGTTGGTGCACACGTGGTTTTGTGTTTGCATGTACGGACACACGTGTGTGTTTGCCTTAGCATGTGTTCGTTTACTGTAATGGTACCGCATGGGTATATGTGTTGGAATGCGTTCGTTTGTCGTGATAGTGGTACAGCGTAACTTTATATTGATGTGTGTTGTCGTACATGGGGGGTTGTGTTGACTTAACAGTACACGTGCATTTATGTTGACACGTTAGTACACGCGGGTTGATGTTGACCTGACAGTACACGTGCATTTATGTTGATATGTTAACATACACGTGGATTTGTTGACATGTCAGTACACACGGGTTGATGTTGACCTAACATTACACGTGGATTTATGTTGATATCCATAATACAGGTTATTTGGGTTAGATCGCGTAAATGTATAAATGTGTCGTTAAAACCCGCCACCACCCGACACAGCCAACTAGTAAGGGTTGTCATGTAAACAGAACATGCCAATTAGTCACTAGTACAGCACACCGGTGTGTTGGAGAGCCAAGCCACAACATTACAATCTTGGCTTGGCTCTCCAACACACCAGTGTGCTGTACGAGTGACGAATTGTCACGTTCTGTTTACGTGACAACCCTTACCAGTTGTCAGTGTCGGGTGGTGGCGGGTTTTAACAACATATTTACGCGATGTAGCCCAAAAAAAACTCTTATGGATCATATTGGTCGCGAAAGCCTACGTGTTAAACCTTATGTTGATATGTTAACGTACACGTGGTCTTATTGACCGTACATGTGGGTTTGTGTTGACAGTGCACGTGGATTAATGTTGATACGTTACCGTACACGTGGGCTTGTTGACATGTCAGGACACGGGGGTTTATGTTGACGTGACTCCACGTGCCGTTATGTTGATATGTTACTGTACACGTCAGGACACGTGCATGTGTCACCGTGGAGTTTTGTTGCTTTGTTAGGAGACGTGGCCTTGTGTTTATTGTGTGTTCGTGGTGCTAGTCAGTGGGTCGGTGTTTACTTGTTTGAATACGCGTCGGCTTGTTGTACGTGGGGGGGGGGGTAGTGTAGCGGTGAGCGCGATGCGCTACAAACCCGGCCATCCGAGTTCGTTTCCCGCTCACGGCCAACACCAGTGACGATTATCTGAATCGGTACTGGGCCTCCCCTAGGTCGACTCAGCCGCAAGTGAATACCTGGTGCGGTTGGTAAACATCGCCACTGGGGAGACAAATGCGGCCGGGCGTGGTGCCGACCACCCACCCCCTCGTGTGCTGATCCGGCCTTCGTAGGTGCTCGCTAACAGCACTTGCCCGAGCAGTGAGTTAAGGCTATAATACGGGGGAACTTTGTTGAATGCCCACGTGGACTGGAGTTGAGATGTGTGAATTCCTCGAGTCCACGTGTGCCGATGGTTGCATGTGTGAGTGCAGTGTTCTTCACTCATTTTCAGAGGGGGCGGGCCACTTTTGCCGATAGACATCACCAGTGTGAGGGCCGCCACACGTTTGAAACCATTGTTGGGTTTGACAGCACCACCATGATGTTGATGATGGGGGGGGGGGGGTGTTTTCACGTGTTGTGTATTGTCGGGGGCCGTACTAAAGGCCACCAGGGGCTGCCAGTGGCCCGTGGGCCTTGCAGTGAAGAACTCTGTGTGAGTGCATCCACTTCTCTTTGTATGCACTGGCACATTTCACACGTATAACAATGCACATTGTGTGCGAGGTCCGCATAGCCTAGGTACTGAGACATCAGTTTGGGTATTGCACCCTTACATATGAACCAGCACTCGTATGTGTGAGCATGTGTCTTCTTGTTTAAATGTAGTGTGTCTGTGTGTGCGAGAGAGAGGAAGGGCCTGTTGACTATCCTCTTCTGTTTTGCTTGTTATCATATATTGTTTGGTGGGTGTGAGTGAACAAGCGTAGATGTACACACGGGTCTAGGAGTGGAGAGCGGTGGTGCAGTAGCTGCTGGTGCACTGCGTTAGAAACCCGGTGACCTGCTTATCATTCCTGGCCACTTCTAACATCGGCGTCAAACGATATCAGGCCACAGTCGTCGACCTCTTGCCTAGCCTTAAATGGGTACCTAGTGTGGCATGTAAACATCGACTATCACCACCTCGTGGTGCCATCCTGTCCCGAATAGGTGCTCGCTAACAACACGTACTCTAAGGTCACATGGGGGGGGGTGGGGGATCTTTGTAGAGTTTACGTGTGTGTAGGAATGCAATTTGAGGTGCTCACGTGGGTGTGTGTGTACACGTGGGCGGGTGCCTGGACTTCCTCGTATGCGTTGTTGGTGCTGGGGTATTGTGGGAGACACCACAGGACGCTGTAGAGAGGCGCGTGTGATATTAGACCACAGTCCTGCACCTTCCATAGGCCCTCTCCAGCCTTAGATGACCTTTAAAAGGGCCCCATAGATATATACGTGCTCATCTCGAGCTATAAATGCTCTGATAAGTTACTTGCATTGTCTTTGTACTGTTCGCCTTTTTGCGTTGTTCTCTGGCCTAACACTGGTGGTGAGAATAGGCCCTAAAGAAGGCTGTCACCGGTGTAGGCCAATCACATGCCAAGACAATGCATATATTATCAGAGCATGTTTGCATGTTTTTCCACAATTACTGTGTGTGGTTAATGCAGACTTGATGCCTTTCAAAGGGTATCCAGTATTTGGTGTTTGAACGTCTTAACACAATTCCTGGTTTATTTTCAGTAAGGGCAAAAGCTATTCTTGATTTTGATACTGGCAAAAAAAGGTCCTAAAGATACTTAATTCAGTACTTAGTACACGGTGTGTAAAGATACGCACTGGGGAGATCTGTCTGGGCTCTCTTGGTGCTCTGAAGAGGGATCATTGCCCAAAACGTTGGCTATTATATATTTTAACTTTTAAGGCCACAGCGTTATTTGAATGTGAGTTATTAATTGTGCGTGTGCATCACTGCCAACGCAGCAGCAGCAGCATCACCACCACCAGATAATTTGCGGACACGCGAAAAGGCATCCCATGATTGTGTGAGTGCGTTTGGTTAGCCTTAATAGATGCTCGCTAACAGCACGCGTAATGTATACAGCGGCCTCTGGGTATACATACATCCGTGATTGCTTGTGGCTACGTGAGAGTCAGTTGAAAGCAACATTTTCTCGCATTAGCGATGGTTCGTGCGCGCGTATTATTTATTTATTTAACATGGTGCGTGCTAGTCATAGTTGTTAGTGCCACTGTCTGCAAGAATAAATGTGAGCTTTGGAATATTTTGTCCCTTATTTGTAGATATTGTTGCTGTATTTGTGAGCGTGTGATTGTGAAACTGCGTCCGACTGTCCGTGCGTGTGTGGAGTGGCGTGAATGTGTGAGACGCATTGTAGGTCGACTGGGCCTCAAATGAGTTCCTGGTGCGGTGTGTAAACTTTGCCACTAGGGAGACAAAGGCGGTCGGGCGTGGTGCTGGCCACCCACCCCCTCGTGTACCTGTTCCGTCCTTCATAGATGCTCGCTAACAGCACCTACCCCAACAGTCTTTTAAGGCTCTACGGGGGATCTTTGTCTTTAACGCATTGTATGTCTGTGAGAGGTTGTTAGGAACTGTATATGGAGCGGCCGTGCAGCAGCTCTCGCGCCGCGCTACAAACCCGGCGACCCGAGTTCGAGTCCAGCTCACGGCCAACACCAGTGACGATTTTCTCAACCGGTCGTGGGCCTCCCCTCGGTCGACTCAGCCTTAAATAAGTACCTGGTGCATTGTGTAAAAACATCGCCACTGGGGAGGTCAAGGCGGTCGGGCATGGTGTGTTTGACCACCCACCCCCTCGTGTGCCATGCCGGCCTTCATAGGTGCTAGCTAACAGAACTTGCTGCAACAGCCTTTTAAAGCTTGTCTGAGATGCATTGTATGTCTGAGAGAGGTTGTTAGGAACTGGAAGTATTCCCAATGAGCTCTATATACAGGGCCGACTTTTTTGCTGGCTCTCGCTGTGCAAATCAAAAACGTCCTCCAGTTTTGCTCCCAACTGCCTGCCGCTTAATTAATGAGATTTAAGTGATGGCCAGAATACCATGGTCTGTCTCTCTTGAACAATATACTTCTCGTCCAAATGAGCTCTTAACTAGTCATACATACATACATTGTCTACAACTGGTACAATGGAGTGGCAGTGTTTCTTTGGCAATTTGATTTATAGACACGCGTACACGTGCATCGCTTGCAGATGCTCTCTCCTGACATGAGCATTCTCATCATCGACTCCTTGAGCAAGGCAACCATGACAACCTATTATGTGTAGCAGTGTAAACATGTTCAGTGGTTCACAAGCCATACTATAAATGTCAACAGACCCATATTCGCAATAAATGCAGTGGTGCTTTAATGGAATAGGTTACACGTCAGTCATTCGGACGTGTTCCTCTCCCTTTGGAGTGCAGTTGTGTTTCACATTGGCAAACGTTTAAAAATGTTTTTAGATGTTACGGTGGGAGAAAGACACTGCTGTTACGTAGACAAAGGTATGTCTGCCTTTGATGAAAAACACATTTAACCCATAGTTAAAACATTTTCCCCAGGATTTGTTTAAGCACACAAACAGGTATTGACTTTTTCCAGTCTATTCAGCAGTCATGCCTGCTAAATAAATGCTACTGGAATGGCTAATGTCACAGACATAAGAGTATGGCTTTTGCAATGTCCTTTTCAATGTTTAGATGTTTTAACCTTTTGGTTTTGTCCACGTGCTTGTGCTACATTTTCCCAGCTATTATTTCCTCAAAGTGCCCTCGCCTGATTAAATAAAAAAAAACTAAAATTCTCTGCCCGCGTACGCTTACACATGTTATTCTATCAGAGTTTAATGTGTGCGCGCTACACGAGTACAGACGCACACTGGGGACTGTACCCAATACGAGCTCCGTGCAATGAGATGCTAACGCCTCTGGGCGTTGTGGAAAGCAAGCATCCGCAGGCTTGGCTGACCCATGACCCCTCGCGGCCCCCGCGGAATTACATTTTGTACCGAGGCCACGTTCTTGCCCGCTCACCGCTCACCAGCTGAGCTCACCTAATTGGCTCGCCTCTCTTTGCGAGTCTTAATGTGTCGGCTGCAGCACATTGCCATCTTCTTCTGTGCCAAAACGTCCCATTGTTGCGTGGGGTCAGCCGCTCGCATTCGCTCTTTCCGTTCTATTCTGTGACTCTTCTCTCATCACGTCCAGTAGCTTTGCATAGGGATCCATAGACTTGTATGACGACCTATAAACTCGCGTTCACTCTCATGATCATTGGTCTTTCATAGAGACCTATATACTTGCATAGAGACCCATAAAGACATACATAAGAAGCCCACACTTACATAGGCTTACATAGGGATCCGTGATTGCATAGGGTACTCCGCTCGTATTTGCTTCATATATGTCTGTTCTGTGCCTCTACTCTAGTTGCACCTCCGATAATTAGCGCGGTTGGATACATGCATTGCAAAAGAGGTTCAAGATACATCCACTGTCCTAATATCTTGGTCCACCACATCCTTCCAAAAATAATCCCTCGCCTGCCCTGCATTGGCAGTATCTCAGTCGTCCTAATTACATCATCTGTCTCTCAACAGATACCCCAAACGATGCAAGTCTCGCCTCCCTTGCCTTCTTGAGAATATTGGCAAGCCCTTCTAAAGCTTTAACTTCTTCATTCCACCTCCTTTCCCTCTAGCAGCTCCTCGGCGTGGTGCTTTGTAAAAACAACATTCACACCCCTGTCCCCCCATGTGTATGTGCGTGTGTGTTGGTTGGTGGGGAGCGGTAGTGTAGCGGTTAGCGCGCTGCACTACGAACCCGGCGTCCAGAGTTCAATTCCCGCTGATGGCCAACACACCAGTGACGATTATCTGAACTGGTCCTGGGCCTCCTCCTCTAGGTCGACTCAGCCTCAAATGAGTACCTGGTGCGGTGAATAAATATCACCACTCGGGAGACTAAGGCGGCCGGGTGTGGTGCTGGCCACCCCACCCCCTTTGTGTGCCGCTCTGGCCCTCATAGGTGCTCGCGAATAGCACTGGCCCCAACAGTCCGTTACAGGCTATACGGGGCATCTTTGTCTTCGTTGTTTGAAAGTTGTTCCTTTAGAGAATGTACGCAGCAAATAACAACGAATATGAATAACAGGTTTTTTTTACTGTCTCTTTTAGTGAGAGTACTTACCAGGAAATGCCCAGGTTTAACGTACTTCGCATGGTTTCAGTTAGCACTCAACTGCGGACTCCTGTTACTGTCCGTCCTTCTTGTGAGTGGTAATATCAGTCTGATTAAAGAATTACTGCACCCATGAACATTCAGCCAGATGTGAATTCCCTTTCTTGAACCAGCTGGGAGCCCAATGAGCATTGTTATCAGTTTTTCAAAGAAAATACCCATGTGGAATTCACGGGGTAGATTTTAAAACCAGGAGATATGTGTTACCAGTTGCACCCAGGGGTCATGTTTATTTTGTTTAACCAGGTGAACACTGAAGAGATCAGGATTGTCTCATTTGGAATAGTTACCTGGGGCATTCGTCTTCCAGTAGGGTACAAAGATATCCCCAAATATAATTTTATTGGTCTTTTTTTTATTTGGAAATTATTTGGATCCTGACGCTGGACACAATAGCGCACTCTTGCGAATTACGTCAGAGGAACTTTAATTATATTTTTGGTTCTTTCGGTAAAGTCACGTAGAAGGGAAATAATACAAATCATCATCAGGTGTGATGATTGCTTGTGTTGCAATCGAAACGTCGTGAGAATTTTATTGTTAAATTTTTATTCTTTTATTATTTCCCTTCTACGTGACTTTACCGAAAGAACTAAGTCACAAGCTAATCACGCAGCTATTTCAATGCTAAATTATCCGAACCAAACATTAAACTAATTTTCAATGGTACAGTATATTTTCATCATGCTAAGTCCACCAATTTAATGCTAATTTTTATGCTAATTCCTTTGTCAAGGTGCTCTGTTTCTTCTCGCACAGCTTAAAGGTCGCGGTCTGAGCTTGGCTGTGTTTGCTCGAGTGCTGTCCTCCAGACAGTCTCGTCCCTTCACCTGATGAAGGCCGCTTGTGTTGTGGCCGAAACGTCGTGAGAATTTTATTGTGTTATTGTATTAATTTATTAATTTATTCTCATTTTACGTGACTTTACCGAAAGAACCAAATAAACTTTAAATAGGAACTTTAATGTTCACTCTGAAGCAGACTGCGCGTGGTATTACTCTGGTTATTACACACCACCGCAGTAATAATCAGGGTGGCCGCTGGATTCGAACGGTGACACCTCTGAAACAAAGCGGCGCTTGGCCATGCCGCCACTGTCTGCCCCCTCTCAAAATCGCAGCGCCCCTCAATGTCGCATCGACAGCAGAAGAGGCACTTTCCTAATCCACATTTGCACGCAGAACCGTATTGGCTTCAAACTATCGACTCGGTGCAAGCAGTACTCGTGACGATTATGCACGGCTGTAATTGGGCTGCACTTTGAAGTCGCCGTATCGATCGTAGAGTGGTGGCGTGGGGTTTCTCTTTGTTTGTGTTCACTTGTTCCGCCGGCTTTCGCCTTTTAAGCTGATCTGTTTTATTCAGAGCATTAGCATGGATCTGTTAATTTATCTGTTTTGCTTGGTCCGTGGGCTCTTGTCTTGAAGTTACTATGTACGCTATAGTGCTAAGTTGATGGCGTGAGTCTGTTTTCTGTTTACTTGACTCATTGGCTACGTTGTGAAAGATGCATGTATGTTGAACTTCTTTGACACTGTACATGCTAATCGGAGGTGCGGAGGACCTCCATAGAGTTGAGTGGTGGTGTAGGTCTGTTTTCCCGTTGGCTTTTTAATTTGCCGTGTTGGCATGCAGTAACCCTGTATACGGGGGAGTGAAGGGGTGGGTCTGTTTATGTTGCTTTGTTCCTTGGTTTATTGGCTGTGTTATTAAGTACCTCAGCGTAGAGAAGTAGGGTAGGTCTCATTTTTGTCCATTTGCTTGTTCCATTGATCGTCTTGGTACATGGGTCTGTCCCTTGACCTATCGGCGAGCCTTTGACACTTCACGTGACCTCGGGAGTGCACCTGGCCTAAGACGAGAGCCGTGTTGACGTCACCGCCACTTCGTAGCGAATGGCGGCTGTTGTTGTTTGTATGAAGTAATGTATGGTTATGTTTAACTGTAATGTTTGTGAGCCGTGCTCTTTTACTCATGTACCTGTTGGCGCTGCCATTGTTCGCTGGTGCTCATGGTGTAAAGCTGTTGTCCATATTCCCATGGTGGGAAGCAGTAGATCCTGACTGAACTTGAACCATTGTTGAATTAATCTACATTTTGTGACGCAGACTCACCAGCTGATGCTCTTTCCCCAGCCCTGGAGGGGGGTGGGGTGGTCATGGTGACAATGATTGTGACGATTGGTGACGATGACAGCGATAATGACGGTAACGTTGCCGTTCGTGTTCCATAACCGAAAGCCCTGCCGCTGCGTTGGCTGCCCACTCCGTTGCAGTCGGAGGTTTCTGCTTCAAATGAATGACTGCTGACCGTGTTTGTTCCCTCGCCGTGCCCGTCCATCTGTGCAGGAGCACCACCTGCAGCGGGCGATGTCGGCGCAGCAGGCGTACGGCGAGAAGCGCGAGAGCATGGTGATACCCGTGCCCGAGGCGCAGAGCAACGTGCCGTACTTCCACGATCTCTACCCCAGCACCTACCGTCTGCCCAAGCAGCTGATCCGCCTACCACGTGCGTAACGCTGCTGCTCCTGCTACCGCAGCCGCCACCTGCCCCACTCCACCACCCTCTCTCTACAGCGACCTGTCACATGACACCAGAACCACTTGAAGTCATCACAAAAAGCCCCCACAAACATTTTCCACCACAACAAGCGTCTATCATAACCACATTCCACCAGAATCGACCTTTCACCAGAGTCACATTCCACCAGACTCACAAGAACTCACCTTCCACAAGATCCCTTGCCTGCTAATAAATAATAATAATAAATACTGACGAGCACATACAAACAAATTTGAAAGCGTCGCAAAATCCCGTGTGTGCGTGAGGTAGTTAACATCTTACCACAGTGGCGAGATGTTAATTACCTCGCCTGGTATGCAGGATCTCGTGGGTTCGATCCTGACCCTGACTCCCCGTGGTCGCGTGGATTTTTCTCCAGGTCATCCAGTTTTATCTCTGCACTTTTAGAATCGACGTGCATTTAAGAGTCTTTGGCTGCTAAAAATTTCCATGTGACGATGAGCCAAATAGTCGAGCCATCATCTAGCCAAGGTCATTTTGCCGGGTCACTTCTGAAAAAAGATACACGCAGCTCAAGTGGGCCTTACCTGGGTAGAAGAAAAAATTGTTTGATATTCACAGTTTATGATATTATATGAGTTAAAATGATGACGTCACCCTGCTGCTCTATATAAAACCGGGAGCAAGCGAGGGCTTTACCATTCTGGCGAATTGCCCGATGATGCTGGATGTATTTACCAGCGAAACGGCGTACTCCAACTGTAAATGTTGTGGATTCACTCTTCAACACACCGGTGGGCTAAAGTAGTGAATTATTTGTCTTTTGTCAACGTGACACTTGTTTTTTTTGCTGATTGGCCGTGTTGGGTGGTGGAGGGTTACGACACATTTATAAATAACGCGATCTAACCCAAAAACCTTTATTATGAACAATATTGGTCGCGAAAGCCTACGTGTTAAATTGTTTGATAGTCTTAATAGTTTTTTCTATCTCCCATCAACAGCGCTGAGCCTGGAGCCGGACCTGCCCGAGTATGACTTGGACTCGGAGGACGAGGTGTTCCTGGCACGGTCCGGCCGCCGCTACCCCATCACTCCGATACAGCTGGAGGCCATGGTGGAGCGGCTAGAGAAGGGCAGCGGCATGCAGGTGAAGGGACCCCCTCCCACTGCCCCCACCGTCCCCCCCCCCCTGCCCCCACCGCGGCTGCTTTCCGTCCGTTGAGCACACACGCCAGGTGTGTTGTATTTTTTTGGTGACACGAAATCATCATTGTTCAGAACCGGGAAACGGAATCACTTTAAATATGTACACAAATAAAACGAAACTATAAATGTTTTACCCTTAAATTTCGATTTAAAGCTTTCGTGACTGCAAGGATTCATCTTCTTTGGTTCTTTCGGTAAAGTCACGTAGAATGAGAATAAAATAATAAATTGATAAAATAAAATAACACAATAATATTCTCACGACGCTTCGGCCACAACACAAGCGGCCTTCATCAGGTGAAGGGACGAGACTGTCTGGAGGACAGCGCTGGAGTGTTGTGGCCAAAGCGTCGTGAGAATATTATTGTGTTATTTTATTTTATCAATTTATTATTTTATTCTCATTCTACGTGACTTTACCGAAAGAACCAAAGAAGATGAATCATTGCAGTCACGAAAGCTTTAAATCGAAATTTAACCGCCTCTACGGGGAGGGATTCCACACATCCTTAAGATCATTCAACAGACTTCGGGATAAGAAGGCTCAACTAATCGAGTCTCTCACCTTTCTGAAGAGATGCCGCGACTCTAAGGCTCTTTGTTCCTCTCACACAGCTTAAAAGCCGTGATCTGAACGTGGCTCTCTCACTCCAGCGCTGTCCTACCAGACAGTCTCGCTCCCTTCACCTGATGAAGGCCGCTTGTGTTGTGGCCGAAACGTCGTGAGAATATTATTGTGTTATTTTATTTTATCAATTTATTATTTTATTCTCATTCTACGTGACTTTACCGAAAGAACCAAAGAAGACTTTGTTCGGGACTTGAGGAATGAGAGAATCCGAGGTGCTATGAAGCTCTTTTTCACACGCGCCCAGGGGTTACGACAGCAAACATCGTTAAAAAAAACAGCAACGATCAGGAGTGTAAAATAGAGAAAATGGTGATCAAGTCGCCAAAGGCTGTGTACGCCTTTTGGCGTCCTCTGGTCTAACACCGTTTTGAGACGAGGCTCAAAAGAAAGCTGTCTCTGGTGTGGACCAATCAGTTTCGAGGACAATGCCAATATATTATCGGAGTGTTGTTTTTTGTTTGCATTCTGACCACAAGCATTGTGGTTAATGCAGACATGATTCCTTGTAAAAGGTTTCAGTTTGGTGTTTAAACATCTTAACACAGCTGTTTTGTTGCCAGAAAAAAGTCACCAATTGTAAATAATCAATTATCTAAGTTCGATTCATCAAGCTTCGGCATGGTTATATTTGGCGCCATGGTGGAGAGATGTTCACTGCCTCGTCTGGTATATAGGAGGTCGTGGGTTCGTTCCCCACCTTGACGATGCCTGTATATTTGGAGTTTGCGTTTTCTCTCTCCCCGTGGTCGCGTGGATTTGTTTCCGCGTCCACCGGCTTCTCCCTCCATTTAGGATTGACGTGCGTTCAGAGTATTTGGCTGCTAGGAATGTCCACGTGATGAGTCACTTTGTAGGGCTATCGTTTGTGGCCAGGTAGCTTCTGAAAAAGAGCTGTATAGCCCAGTGGTCCTTATCTGGTAAAATAAAAAAAATGTTTAGTTTAGTTTAGTTAGTCTCTGCACAGTATTAGTCTCTGGGTACTTAGTTTTAGTAAAATTATCACCCATCGTGGGAGAGTATACGTTAACAAAATAGATAAGTAGACAATACGGCTGCTTCGTATTTGTCTCTGCACGTAGACAATACAGGTTTCCCTTGCTCTGTGAGGTGGTAGTAGGAGGTGCGTTCCAAGAAGAGGCGCAAAAGCGAAACCACACGAGGAGTCAGCTGCCTGCCGAGTAGTGCGTGAAGTACACTGCACAGTGTTGTGGGGAGTGGTAGCGTAGCGGTTAGCGCGCTGCCCTACGGACCCGGCGACCCGAGTTCGATTCCCTCACGATTTTCTGGATCGGTCCTGGGCCTCCCCTAGGTCGACTCGGCCTCAAATGAGTACCTGGTGCGGTGAATAAACATCGCCACTCGGGAGACTAAGGCGGCCATGTGGTGCTGGCCACCCACCGCCTTGCGTGCCGTGCCGGCCTTCATAGGTAGTCACTAACAGCACTTGCCTCAAAAGTCTGTTAAGGCTATATGGGGAATCTTTCTTTTGTGTCTCTGTGAATGTATCTGTATGTATCTCTGTGTGTATCTTTCTGTGTATCTATATGTGTATGTATCTCTCTGTCTGTGTCTTTGTGTGTATCTCTATTTATATGTATCTCTGTGTATGTGTCTCTCTGTGTGCGAGACTGCTGCCTGCTGAGTAGCATGTGCAGTTCACACACAGTGTCCCACGTCCAACCACATAGCCGCATACGAGTGCATTCAAACTGCATAATATCGCGAATTTTGGGAAGTAATAGGTTAGCCGCATATACACGAAAATGCACAAACCGAACCCGCAGAAAAGCGGGAAAAACCCGTATAAAAGCATTGTTTACACAACCCATCGGCCGCACAATCCGGGAATTCATAAATTCAGCAGCATTGATTCAATACAACCAATCTCTGGACCAGTTTCGACATCGTGTCTTATCAGCCGATTTAGTACTGCTTGAATCAATGCCGGTGAACTGCCAGATGTATAAGGATATCGCTGTTTACATAGGTTACATCAGTGAGGCAGGCTGTGACGTAGGGGTAACACTCGTGCCTTACAGCTAGAAGTTCCTGGGTGCGATTCCCGACTGGGGCACCATTCTGTGTGCATGAGTTTCCTCCGGGTTCTCCGGTTTCCTCCCAGAGCTGAAATAATAGTTCTCGACCTCGCACCTGGGAAAGTGCATCATGTCAATATAGCGTATAGCTATAGTTTATAAATAAACTAGCTTTACTACCCGGCTTCGCCCGAGACTTGGATTCTTGTCTTGGATTAATACACGACCTACGCGGAGGGTGGGGAGGGGGGTGGTGCGTGACGTCAGCAGGCACTCTGCGTGACGCTAACGCATGCGGGTGACATCACAGATGTGACGTCACCGCTCACTTGCTGTGCAAAATATATCCATTATTGCACCCCCCACCCCCACCAAAACACAAAAGTCTGTTTTTATACTTTTTGCATTATGTACAGTCTGGCAGCTACCCACATGCCAAATTTCAAGTTTGGTGCATGTTGGGAAGTATGCTAAACATTTCGAACAGACATACATTCACAAATTTCCCTTTTTATATATATAGATGATGTACATGCATCAATATGTAAGGTCCTTTTGTGCATCCGCTGCCGGGCTTCTTCATGCTGTATCGGCCGTGGTTGGTTGTTTGGCCATGCTTCACCACGCTGGCCAGTTGGTTGAGGTGCGCCCAAGGGCCGATTCTGAAATCCACTGCTGATGTTAGCCGTGGCCAAAAATCAAACTCGGGTCGATGGGTCGTAGCACAGCTTGCAAACCATTGCACTACAGCCCTGCCTCTTCACCGTTAACATTGACTTTAATGGTAATGAAAAAGTATAATGCGTGAAGCTCAATAGCCTAAGGGAACCACAGTATTGTTAAGGTTCAGTTCCAATATCTTCACTTTTTTTCCCACTGCTTTGCTTGCCTCTGCGAAGCCCGGCTTGGGTTTTTTTTGCTTCAGGGGAATTGAGGCTCCTTGTCGTAATTTCTGATTTTACAACAAATTGTATGAGGCCTTGTGAGGCGTGTTTATCTCTTAGTAATAATAATAATTATTATATACTGTATGTCCTAGCTATGTTTGGGTTGTTTTGTGGGCTTACTCCGACCACTTACTTTGTTCCTAAAGTAAGTGGTCGGAGTAAGCAGGTACAGCCCACTGAGCTGTACAGCTATTCTAGATTTAAAGCTTTCGTGACTGCACGGATCCATACTCTTTGGTTCTATTGGGTAAAGTCACGTAGGTAAAAAATAACAAAAATCACGACGTTTCGGGCCACAACACAAGCGGCCTTCATCAGGTGAAGGGACGAGACTGTCTGGAGGACAGCGCTGTACAGCTCTTTTTCAGAAGCGACTTGGCTACCACAAATGATAGCTCGATGGAGCGGCTTATCGCGGGGAAATTTATAGCAGTCAAATATGCTAAACGCATTATTCTAAATGTAGAAAAAACTTGAGGACCCGGAGAAAAATCCACGTGGCCACGGGGAGAACATGAAAACTCAAATATACAGCCATCAGGGTACCCATGCCCTAGTGTATATTATACATGTCCATTACAGCTATCAGTGCGTTGGCTTGCCTTTGTGTCCGTGTCTTGTTCTGTGGAGCAATAGCGTTGTTGGTTAGTGTGTTGCGCTTTGAACGCGGAGGCCCAAGTTTAGTTCACGGCAACGACTAATATCAGTGACTTTTGATATCTGGATTATTACTGGGATTTCGCCTAGCTCCACTCGGCGTTAAATGAGTACAAGGTGCAATGTGTAATCATCAGACAAAGGTATCCAGGTGTGGTGCTGCCTGCACACCACCCCTTCATGAGCCGTGGACGCCTTAATATGTGCTTACCTATAAAGTATTTGCCCCAACAGTTGATGTAGGCAATACGGGGGATGTAAATATTCTTTTGTGTGCGTGCGTGTCTCCTTGTGTTTGTGTGTGCAGTCCGTCACGCTTGCAGAGGCTCGACTACTGCTGCAGGAGGAGAATGAGCTGATAGAGGAGGTACTAATACACCAATTCTAATCACATCACCAACGCATAATTTTGGTACTTAATAATGATGAGTGTTAACAATTGTAATAACAAGCCTATTGTTTAATTCTGATGTTTAACCGTACGTCAATATGGTGCCCACATTGTTGTTTTTATGACGGCGTTCATCGACGTTTGATGATGGGTGGCGTGACTCCCACATCCATGATGATGATGATGTTGACGATATTGCGTGACGTGTCCACATCCTCGACGATGTGCGTAATTGTTCTCACATCGTCGTTATCGCCGTTGATGAACGTGCTTATCTTGATCTCCTTTTCCACCGTACGTAGCCAGCCGTGCTTATCGTAGGTGCGATCCAGCCGTGCTAATCGTTGATAAGCTCGCGTGTTGTTGCCCACGTTGGCAACGATGTGAGCAGTGACGCCCACAACCACATCCCTGCCGTCGCTTTTGAAATTTGCGTCGGTACCGTCGTTCCTGCGCGCACGCTCTGACCTTGTCGGCCCTCCTCGTCCTCCTCGTCGTCCTCCTCTTCGTCCTCCGCCCTCCTTTTTTCGTCGTCCGCGGCGCTCAGGTGTGGGAGTACTGGCGCAACAAGCGGCGGCGCTGCCGGGGCTGCTCGCTCATGCCCTCGGTGCGGCAGGACCGGCGCGACGCTCCCGCCACGCCGGCCGGCAGCAACAGCAACAACCACAACCACAACCCCTACGTGGCCTTCCGCCGGCGCACCGAGAAGATGCAGACGCGCAAGGTATGAAAATTAAACAAACATCAATAAAAGAAATATATATATACAGGCGCTCCCGCTTTTACGACTATTTTTTATTTTACCAGGTAAGGCCCACTGAGTTGTATAGCTCTTTATCGGAAGTGACCTGGCTATCACAAATAACAGCCCAGTGAAGTGGCTTATCACGTCGATTCTAAATGTGGAGGGGAAAAACCGGAGAAAAATCCACGCGACACTCCCACGTAGTAAATTGGATCGTCGAAAATGGGACCTTATTTTCCCATAGACAGTAGAAATGGTAGAAACATACTTGCCGATGTGTATTTCCTTTTTACCGGCTTTATTTGACGGGGTATAATAGGTAAAAAAAAACCCCACACTAACACTGGAAGATAACAAAAGCTCCAAGCCAAGTCACGTCGGAAACCAAAGACCGGGTTCTGTTCAAACACATTCGGAGCCATGCCAGAAGACGCGTCGTAAATCAAGTTTCTGCGTCGTAAATAGAGCCATGGTGGCGTTATTTATAAACGTCGTGAATGTGGATCGTACTAAATTGGACCGTTGTAAACCGGAGACCGGCCCTCTATGTCGATTTGACTCGTCGCACTAAGAACGTTACTGTTTTCCGCGGCATATTGAGTGTCACGGTGTCCCCTGCTCCTCCTGTGTGTGAACCAGAGGGCAGTTGAAGATATCTCAAGAGGTAGTTCTGTGATATCCGCTTCCGTGGGCCGCTCTCTAACTCGGTAGTTTGCATTGCTTGGCGAGATATCTGAACGGATTCTTTGTCATGCGCCACGATCGGCATATCGGAGGCGAAAATATCATTGGAGAAATAGACAAAATGAAGAATCGTGCACATGCATGCATTCTGTAATGCAAATCTAATGCACCATTGCCCTAGGAAGTATTTCAATAAGCGTTCGTGACATTACGTGGCAAGCCGCACAACAAGATGATCGTCACACACGGCGCGTGGTGCCGCGAGGTGGCGAGATGGCATCGTGCGGTGGCGTCATCGGAGGCGGAGTGTGAAGTAGCTTTGATTTTGGCGCTAGTTTTTGTCTTGCAAGTGCTGGGCGATTTGGCCGGTCTCCGGCCCTCATAGCAACACAACTTTTTTGAACTGTTATCATTATTATTATAAAAAAACAACCCCCCCTCTCCCTGCTGTGGCCGTGCCCGTCGCCAGAACCGCAAGAACGAGGAGGCGTCGTACGAGCGCATGCTGCGTCTGCGCCGCGAGCTGAGCCGCGCCGTCACCATCCTGGAGATGGTGAAGCGGCGCGAGGCCAACAAGCGCCAGCTCCTGCACCTCACGCTGCAGGTCGCCGTCAAGAGGTGCCCGCCGCCGACACCAGCCGGCACCAGCACGCGCCCGCGCGTGTGCGTGCGTGCGCGCGAGCGAGCGATAAACTGCGTGTGGGAGACTCCGTGTGTGTGCGTGACACTTATGTGCTAACAGCACCTGCCCCAAGAGTCTGTTAAGGCTACAGGGGGGATCTTTGTTTTTGTGTGTGTGAGACTTCATAGGTGCTCCCTAACAGCACTTGCCCCAAGAGCCTGTTAAGGCTGTAGGGGGGATCTTTGTCTTTTGTGTTTGTCTGTGTGACCGTGTGTGAGAGACTGTGTGTGTGTGTGAGTGTTAGCCTGTGTGTGTGAGTGTTAGCCTGTGTGTGTGAGTGTTAGTCTGTGTGTGAGTGTTAGTCTCTGTGTGCGTGAGTGTTAGTCTGTGTGTGCGTGAGTGTTAGTCTGTGCGTGTGTGAGTGTTAGTCTGTGTGTGTGTGAGTGTTAGTCTGTGTGTGTGAGTGTTAGTCTGTGTGTGCGAGTGTTAGTCTGTGTGTGCGAGTGTTAGTCTGTGCGTGTGTGAGTGTTAGTCTGTGCGTGTGTGAGTGTTAGTCTCTGTGTGTGTGAGTGTTAGTCTGTGCGTGTGTGAGTGTTAGTCTGTGTGTATGTGAGTGTTAGTCTGTGTGTGCGAGTGTTAGTCTGTGTGTGCGTGTGTTAGTCTGTGTGTGTGTGAGTGTTAGTCTGTGTGTGTGAGTGTTAGTCTGTGTGTGTGAGTGTTAGTCTGTGTGTGTGTGAGTGTTAGTCTGTGTGTATGTGAGTGTTAGTCTGTGTGCGCGAGTGTTAGTCTGTGCGTGTGTGAGTCTGTGCGTGTGTGAGTGTTAGTCTGTGTGTATGTGAGTGTTAGTCTGTGTGTGCGAGTGTTAGTCTGTGTGTGCGTGTGTTAGTCTGTGTGTGTGTGAGTGTTTGTGTGTGTGTGAGTGTTAGTCTGTGTGTGTGAGTGTTAGTCTGTGTGTGTGTTAGTCTGTGTGTATGTGAGAGTGTGTGTGTATGTGAGAGTCTGTGTGTGTGAGAGTTTGTGTGTGTGTGTGAGTGTTAGTCTGTGTGTGTGTGAGTGTTAGTCTGTGTGTGTGTGAGTGTTAGTCTGCGTGTGTGAGTGTTAGTCTGCGTGTGTGAGTGTTAGTCTGTGTGTGTGAGTGTTAGTCTGTGTAAGTGTGTGAGAGACTGTGTGAGTGTTAGTCTGTGTGTATGTGAGTGTTAGTCTGTGTGTATGTGAGTGTTAGTCTGTGTGTATGTGAGTGTTAGTCTGTGTGTGTGAGTGTTAGTCTGTGTGAGTGTTTGTCTGTGTGACCGTGTGTGAGAGACTGTGTGTGTGTGAGTGTTAGTCTGTGTGTATGTGAGTGTTTGTGTGTGTGAGTGTTAGTCTGTGTGTATGTGAGTGTTTGTGTGTGTGAGTGTTAGTCTGTGTGTGTGTGAGTGTTAGTCTGTGTGTGTGTGAGTGTTAGTCTGTGTGTGTGTGAGTGTTAGTCTGTGTGTATGTGAGTGTTAGTCTGTGTGTATGTGAGTGTTAGTCTGTGTGTGTGTGAGTGTTAGTCTGTGTGTATGTGAGTGTTAGTCTGTGTGTGTGTGAGTGTTAGTCTGTGTGAGTGTTAGTCTGTGTGTGTGTGAGTGTTAGTCTGTGTGAGTGTTAGTCTGTGTGTGTGTGAGTGTTAGTCTGTGTGAGTGTTAGTCTGTGTGTGTGTGAGTGTTAGTCTGTGTGAGTGTGAGTGTTAATCTGTGTGAGTGTTAGTCTGTGTGTGTGTGAGTGTTAGTCTGTGTGAGTGTTAGTCTGTGTGTGTGTGAGTGTTAGTCTGTGTGAGTGTTAGTCTGTGTGTGTGTGAGTGTTAGTCTGTGTGAGTGTTAGTCTGTGTGTGTGTGTGAGTGTTAGTCTGTGTGTATGTGAGTCTGTGTGTGTGTGAGTGTTAGTCTGTGTGTGTGTGTGAGTGTTAGTCTGTGTGTGTGAGTGTTAGTCTGTGTGTATGTGAGTGTTAGTCTGTGTGTATGTGAGTGTTAGTCTGTGTGTATGTGAGTCTGTGTGTGTGTGAGTGTTAGTCTGTGTGTGTGTGAGTGTTAGCCTGTGTGTGTGAGTGTTAGCCTGTGTGTGTGAGTGTTAGTCTGTGTGTGAGTGTTAGTCTCTGTGTGCGTGAGTGTTAGTCTGTGTGTGCGTGAGTGTTAGTCTGTGCGTGTGTGAGTGTTAGTCTGTGTGTGTGTGAGTGTTAGTCTGTGTGTGTGAGTGTTAGTCTGTGTGTGCGAGTGTTAGTCTGTGTGTGCGAGTGTTAGTCTGTGCGTGTGTGAGTGTTAGTCTGTGCGTGTGTGAGTGTTAGTCTCTGTGTGTGTGAGTGTTAGTCTGTGCGTGTGTGAGTGTTAGTCTGTGTGTATGTGAGTGTTAGTCTGTGTGTGCGAGTGTTAGTCTGTGTGTGCGTGTGTTAGTCTGTGTGTGTGTGAGTGTTAGTCTGTGTGTGTGAGTGTTAGTCTGTGTGTGTGAGTGTTAGTCTGTGTGTGTGTGAGTGTTAGTCTGTGTGTATGTGAGTGTTAGTCTGTGTGCGCGAGTGTTAGTCTGTGCGTGTGTGAGTCTGTGCGTGTGTGAGTGTTAGTCTGTGTGTATGTGAGTGTTAGTCTGTGTGTGCGAGTGTTAGTCTGTGTGTGCGTGTGTTAGTCTGTGTGTGTGTGAGTGTTTGTGTGTGTGTGAGTGTTAGTCTGTGTGTGTGAGTGTTAGTCTGTGTGTGTGTTAGTCTGTGTGTATGTGAGAGTGTGTGTGTATGTGAGAGTCTGTGTGTGTGAGAGTTTGTGTGTGTGTGTGAGTGTTAGTCTGTGTGTGTGTGAGTGTTAGTCTGTGTGTGTGTGAGTGTTAGTCTGCGTGTGTGAGTGTTAGTCTGCGTGTGTGAGTGTTAGTCTGTGTGTGTGAGTGTTAGTCTGTGTAAGTGTGTGAGAGACTGTGTGAGTGTTAGTCTGTGTGTATGTGAGTGTTAGTCTGTGTGTATGTGAGTGTTAGTCTGTGTGTATGTGAGTGTTAGTCTGTGTGTGTGAGTGTTAGTCTGTGTGAGTGTTTGTCTGTGTGACCGTGTGTGAGAGGCTGTGTGTGTGTGAGTGTTAGTCTGTGTGTATGTGAGTGTTTGTGTGTGTGAGTGTTAGTCTGTGTGTATGTGAGTGTTTGTGTGTGTGAGTGTTAGTCTGTGTGTGTGTGAGTGTTAGTCTGTGTGTGTGTGAGTGTTAGTCTGTGTGTGTGTGAGTGTTAGTCTGTGTGTATGTGAGTGTTAGTCTGTGTGTTAGTGGGGAGCGGTAGTGTAGCGGTTAGCGCGCTGCGCTATGAACCTGGCGACCCGGGTTCGATTCCCGCTCACGGCCAACACCAGTGACGATTACCTGAACCGGTCCCGGGCCTCCCCTAGGTCGACTCAGCCTCAAATGAGTACCTGGTGCGGTGTGTAAACATTGCCACTAGGGAGACAAAGGCGGTCGGGCGTGGTGCTGGCCACCCACCCCCTCGTGTACCGTTCCGGCCTTCATAGGTGCTCGCTAACAGCACTTGCCCCTACAGTCTGTTAAGGCTATACGGGGGATCTTTGTCTTTTTGTTAGTCTGTGTGTGTGTGAGTGTTAGTCTGTGTGTATGTGAGTGTTAGTCTGTGTGTGTGTGAGTGTTAGTCTGTGTGAGTGTTAGTCTGTGTGTGTGTGAGTGTTAGTCTGTGTGAGTGTTAGTCTGTGTGTGTGTGAGTGTTAGTCTGTGTGAGTGTTAGTCTGTGTGTGTGTGAGTGTTAGTCTGTGTGAGTGTGAGTGTTAGTCTGTGTGAGTGTTAGTCTGTGTGTGTGTGAGTGTTAGTCTGTGTGAGTGTTAGTCTGTGTGTGTGTGAGTGTTAGTCTGTGTGAGTGTTAGTCTGTGTGTGTGTGAGTGTTAGTCTGTGTGAGTGTTAGTCTGTGTGTGTGTGTGAGTGTTAGTCTGTGTGTATGTGAGTCTGTGTGTGTGTGAGTGTTAGTCTGTGTGTGTGTGTGAGTGTTAGTCTGTGTGTGTGAGTGTTAGTCTGTGTGTATGTGAGTGTTAGTCTGTGTGTATGTGAGTGTTAGTCTGTGTGTATGTGAGTCTGTGTGTGTGTGAGTGTTAGTCTGTGTGTATGTGAGTGTTAGTCTGCGTGTGTGAGTGTTAGTCTGTGTGTATGTGAGTGTTTGTGTGTATGTGAGTGTTAGTCTGTGTGTGTGTGTGAGTGTTAGTCTGTGTGTGTGTGAGTGTTAGTCTGTGTGTGTGAGTGTTAGTCTGTGTGAGTGTTTGTCTGTGTGACCGTGTGTGAGAGACTGTGTGTGTGAGTGTTAGTCCGTGTGTGTGAGTGTTAGTCTGTGTGTGTGTGAGTGTTAGTCTGTGTGTGTGAGTGTTAGTCTGTGTGAGTGTTTGTCTGTGTGACCGTGTGTGAGAGACTGTGTGTGTGTGAGTGTTAGTCTGTGTGTGTGAGTGTTAGTCTGTGTGTGTGAGTGTTAGTCTGTGTGTGTGAGTGTTAGTCTGTGTGTATGCGAGTGTTAGTCTGTGTGTGTGAGTGTTAGTCTGTGTGTATGTGAGTCTGTGTGTGTGTGAGTGTTAGTCTGTGTGTATGTGAGTGTGAGTCTGTGTGTGTGTGAGTGTTAGTCTGTGTGTATGTGAGTGTTAGTCTGTGTGTATGTGAGTGTTAGTCTGTGTGTATGTGAGTGTTAGTCTGTGTGTATGTGAGTGTTAGTCTGTGTGTATGTGAGTGTTAGTCTGTGTGTATGTGAGTGTTAGTCTGTGTGTATGTGAGTGTTAGTCTGTGTGTGTGTGAGTGTTAGTCTGTGTGTGTGTGAGTGTTAGTCTGTGTGTGTGAGTGTTAGTCTGTGTGAGTGTTTGTCTGTGTGACCGTGTGTGAGAGACTGTGTGTGTTTGAGTGTTAGTCTGTGTGTGTGAGTGTTAGTCTGTGTGTGTGTGAGTGTTAGTCTGTGTGTGTGAGTGTTAGTCTGTGTGAGTGTTTGTCTGTGTGACCGTGTGTGAGAGACTCTGTGTGTGTGAGTGTTAGTCTGTGTGTGTGAGTGTTAGTCTGTGTGTATGCGAGTGTTAGTCTGTGTGTGTGAGTGTTAGTCTGTGTGTATGTGAGTCTGTGTGTGTGTGAGTGTTAGTCTGTGTGTATGTGAGTGTTAGTCTGTGTGTATGTGAGTGTTAGTCTGTGTGTATGTGAGTGTTAGTCTGTGTGTATGTGAGTGTTAGTCTGTGTGTATGTGAGTGTTAGTCTGTGTGTATGTGAGTGTTAGTCTGTGTGTGTGTGAGTGTTAGTCTGTGTGTGTGTGAGTGTTAGTCTGTGTGTGTGAGTGTTAGTCTGTGTGTGTGTGTGAGTGTTAGTCTGTGTGTGTGTGAGTGTTAGTCTGTGTGAGTGTTAGTCTGTGTGTGTGTGAGTGTTAGTCTGTGTGTGTGTGAGTGTTAGTCTGTGTGTGTGAGTGTTAGTCTGTGTGTGTGTGAGTGTTAGTCTGTGTGTGTGAGTGTTAGTCTGTGTGTGTGTGAGTGTTAGTCTGTGTGAGTGTTAGTCTGTGTGTGTGTGAGTGTTAGTCTGTGTGAGTGTTAGTCTGTGTGTATGTGAGTGTTAGTCTGTGTGTGTTAGTCTGTGTGTGTGAGTGTTAGTCTGTGTGTGTGAGTGTTAGTCTGTGTGTGTGTGAGTGTTAGTCTGTGTGTGTGTGAGTGTTAGTCTGTGTGTGTGTGAGTGTTAGTCTGTGTGTATGTGAGTGTTAGTCTGTGTGTGTGTGAGTGTTAGTCTGTGTGTATGTGAGTGTTAGTCTGTGTGTGTGTGAGTGTTAGTCTGTGTGTGTGTGAGTGTTAGTCTGTGTGTGTGTGAGTGTTAGTCTGTGTGTATGTGAGTGTTAGTCTGTGTGTGTGTGAGTGTTAGTCTGTGTGTATGTGAGTGTTAGTCTGTGTGTGTGTGAGTGTTAGTCTGTGTGTATGTGAGTGTTAGTCTGTGTGTGTGTGAGTGTTAGTCTGTGTGTATGTGAGTGTTAGTCTGTGTGTGTGTGTGAGTGTTAGTCTGTGTGAGTGTTAGTCTGTGTGTGTGTGAGTGTTAGTCTGTGTGTATGTGAGTGTTAGTCTGTGTGTATGTGAGTGTGTGTGTGTATGTGAGTGTTAGTCTGTGTGTGTGTGTGAGTGTTAGTCTGTGTGTGTATGAGTGTTAGTCTGTGTGAGTGTTAGTCTGTGTGTATGTGAGTGTTAGTCTGTGTGTATGTGAGTGTGTGTGTGTATGTGAGTGTTAGTCTGTGTGTATGTGAGTGTTAGTCTGTGTGTATGTGAGTGTGTGTGTGTATGTGAGTGTTAGTCTGTGTGTATGTGAGTGTTAGTCTGTGTGTATGTGAGTGTGTGTGTGTATGTGAGTGTTAGTCTGTGTGTATGTGAGTGTTAGTCTGTGTGTATGTGAGTGTTAGTCTGTGTGTATGTGAGTGTTAGTCTGTGTGTATGTGAGTGTTAGTCTGTGTAAGTGTGTGAGAGACTGTGTGTGTGTGAGTGTTAGTCTGTGTGTATGTGAGTGTATGTGAGTGTATGTGAGTGTTAGTCTGTGTGTGTGTGAGTGTGTGTGTGTGAGTGTTAGTCTGTGTGTATGTGAGTGTTTGTGTGTGTGTGTGAGAGACTGTGTATGTGAGTGTTAGTCTGTGTGTGTATGTGAGTGTTAGTCTGTGTGTGTGAGTGTTAGTCTGTGTGTGTATGTGAGTGTTTGTGTTTGTGTGTGTGTGAGTGTTAGTCTGTGTGTATGTGAGTGTGTGTGAGTGTTAGTCTGTGTGTATGTGAGTGTATGTGAGTGTTTGTGTGTTTCTGTGCGTGACATATACCCCCAACGCAACCCACACGAGCTATGCATTATTATCCTCTTACATAGGTAATGTAAAGTGTATCAAAGTCTTTACCAGGCTGAATGTAGCTCGTCAGTCATTTTGCTTTGCTGCCATCATCCCCCACCCCCCTCACCTAACCACCTGTGTGCGACCGCACGGTTGTGCTCGCTGACCAGGTACGAGGCCGGAGACCTGAACGGGGACATGCTCGCCGAGGTGCTGTCCCAGCGGCAGCAGGAGGCGACGGCGCCTGCCCACTCCCCGGCCTCCCCGCCGACGTTGCTCAACGGGGGCAGCCCCTACCACCACGTCGACTACAAGGTGCACCGGGTGAGCGCCGGCCAGCACTCCTGCGCGCGCTCGCTCGCCTAACCAACCCCCGCCCCAGGCTGAACACTCTTTTCGTACCCTGGGTTAACCAATGGATTGGTTCCCACATTCGTGTAAACATTCGTTAGTCCACCGGTCACGCCCGCAGTAGATAATCGTGCATTACTCAATCAGCTCTATCCTTTATTCATGATCATCTTAGTGCGCCAGTAAGCCAATCGAATTATTTGCCAATCCTCTGGCAAATAATTCCCCGTCGTCCCATCATCTCTTGAATGTAGGAGCCAGGTCAGCCTGGGCGGCCCAAGCGCAAGTACGAGCACCAGAAGCACCGCCCGGGCGCCGGCCGTGCCGCAGCAACGCCGCCGGCTACCAGCGCCGTCACCCCCGCGCCGGCCCCGACCTTCAACCTGAAGGACCTCAACCAATACGACTTCCACAGCTCCGGCGACGAGTCCCCGGTACCGGTGAGCCAGGCGGAGGCACGGTCATGGCGATGCCTACCAGCGAGTGAGGTGGTGTGGCGGTGCCGTGTGGTGTGAGCGAGTGTGTGTGGGGAGCGACCCAAGTTTGATTCCTGCTCACGGCCAACACCAGTGACGATTAAATTCACCGGTCCTGGTCGACTTGGCCTCATACGAGTACCTGGTGCGATTGTAAAACATCGCCACCGGGGAGACAAAGGCGGCTGGGTATTGTGCGGGCCACCCATCCCCTGGCGTGCTGTGGCGGCCTTCATAGGTGCTCACAAACAGCACTTGCCCCCAACAGTCTGTTTACGGCTACGAAGGGGATCGTCATCTTTGCTTGGTGACTGTGCAGCATAGCAATGTTGTGACAGGGTGTGGCAGACTTCCTGGAATCCCCCCGAGGCTGGTTTTGGAACCCTGGAGGCTTGTCCTGTGGATCTCTGATAGAGCCTAGTGGGCTGGCCCTGGGTGCCAGTGTGTTGGTTAAAGTGCGACTGACCGCTCATCTCGCTCTGCAGGTTCAGTCTTCGTCATCCGACTCGGAGCAGGAGAACGGTCCCGACGGGACGTTCACTTTCCGCCGGGTCGCTGGGTGCCTCTACCACGCGGTGAGATGCGCCCCCCACCCCACCACCACACCGTTACAAAATATATACGCACCGTGCATCACGGCACAACAATGCACCGCAACCGCATACACAAATACGCACCATGCTCCGCACACACCGCCATGCCTAACTCCGCACTCCACACACTTAGAGTGCACACAAAGCCGCACGGTCCACACTGTGCACCGCACTGTGCACCGCACTGTGCACCGCACTGTGCACCGCACTGTGCACCGCACTGTGCACCGCACTGTGCACCGCACTGTGCACCGCACTGTGCACCGCACTGTGCACCGCACTGTGCACCGCACTGCGTTCCTCCTGAGCTCACGACGCGCCGTGCTCGACGTGTCTCTGTGCCGAAGTAGTGGTACAGCAACAGCAGCGGATTGTCTCCGTTGCTTCTTGCCCCCTTATCACCCGTTCCCCCTCAGCGGTTCTCCTGTTTCCCCTTTCTCCCGTGAACGGTTCTCTTCTAAAGCGAATCCGCTCTCACCGATTCTCTCCATCGGTTTCTCCTGTTAACCAGTTCTCTCCCCCTTTTACCGGCTCTCCTGCTCGTGCCGCACAGCCCCGGGATTGCGAACCGAGCGGGCAGGCGGTCAGCGACGATGACAACGGCAGAGGCGGCGTGCGTGGGTACAGCCTCACGTCGCTGTCGTCGCCGCCGCGCTGCATGGGGCTCGCACGACGGCGCGTCGGGCGAGGCGGGAGGTGACCACCGCCGCCACCGCCATAACCACGCGCGCAACCGCCACCACCGCCGTCATAACCACACGCACAACCGCCACTGTCATATCCACACACAACCATCACCAGCACCGCTACCATCATCACCATCGCCAACGCCACCTCCACCACCGCGCGTGCAAACTCAGCAGCAGGTATGAAGTTCACCGTAACAAATAGGCACCCCAGAAGCACTCCATGGGCAACCTAGCCTGAATCAAACCTCCCACGTCAAACCCGATTGTACCGACCGCTCCCGCTCCCCCCCGTGCATTCAGGCTGCTCCTCGACCGCTTGCGCTCGCCGCTTGACGGCCTCCTGTGGAGGCTGAGCCCTGACGGCGGCGCGGAGGAGCGAGAGAAGCGGGAGGGGGAGGGGGAGCGGGCGACGTTGCCGAGTCCGGCCGAGCCCGGCGCGCCCTCGCCGCACCCGGCCCTCACCGATCCGCTCAGCTGCCTCCTCGCGGACATCCGCGCCGCGCGCTGCCCGCACTACCGCCCGCGGCACGGCGCCGCCGCTCACCCCGGCGCCGGCAAGCGGCCACGGCACGGCGGCGGGGCGCGGCACGTGGCCACGGACCACGGCGGTGAGAGTCACTGCCGCCGGGGTAGGAGGGGGCGGAGGTGGCGGGGGGGGGGGGGGGGGTGAGACGCCGTGGGAGGGGCAACGTGAGGGACGAGGTTCCCGGTTGGGGAATCTTTGGATCACCTCCGAAGTACTGCCGAGGTCAAGGCTCGTTTCCTGGGGTGGTCGGGCTTTTGCCAGTGCAGCTCCTAAACCGTGGAACAATTTTTCCTTTGCTTTTCCAGTCTCTTCTATAACGCGGTCGTTGTGTTCCTGAAGGATAACACCGCGTCATGGAAAAATGGTATTATAATGAATAATATTTAATGTAGGATAAAACACAGTCCGCGGTAACGCATGATATGCGTGCGCAGGCTGAACAAAGACTGAGGCTTGTGGGTAGCATCTCGCCTTGTGTGACGCTACGCCGAGGCGGCCGTACAAGCGCTGTGTCCGACTCGCGCGACGTGGTCCTGTTCACTCAATAGCGTTGCGTTCCCGATCACATTCATCGCGTTACATGCAATTCGCGTGATGAAAACACGCAACGTTATAGGAGAATCGACAGTAATCGTGAGATATATTTAAGTCCGTCTTGAAAGTTCACCTCTTTAAACCCATCTTTACCCCCGAGTTCTGCCCCTTTACCCTGCTTCTCGTTATTTCCTGCTTTCCGTGCACGGCGTGCATTGAGATCTGCGGATGAAACGTGCTTTACACGTGTAAATTATTATTATTATTACACAGGGCCACAGACTAACACACAGCTTCGTGTCGTCGTCTAAAAACCTTCATGACCGCGTGCCTGCCGACCAAGTATGAGGAGGCCCTTGCAGTGACAGGATTGACTGAGCGCACTTCCATTACACAGTGTTAGATGGATACCATTTGGGGTCTGTTTAAGGAAAATATCGCCTTATGGTGGGGGAAGCCGGATAATCCGGAGCAAACCCAATACACATACAAAATGGGTAATCAGATGATGGAGTAGATGTCACCCTTTCTGGCAATTAAAGAGGTGTTTAGATGTTCAAATACCACCAATAGATACCTTTTGCAAGGCGTCAAGTACTGCATCAATCACACGTACTTGTGGTAGAACATGCACACAAACATGCTCTGATAATATATGCATTAAACTTGATATAAACTTGATTTGAAGCCTTTGTGACTGCAGGAATTTCTCTGGTTCTTTCGGTAAAGTCACGTAGAAAGGAAATGATAAATGCATTGTTTTTGAAACTGATTGGCTTACACCAGAGACGGCCTTCTTTGTGGCCTTGTCTCACCAGTGTCAGAACAGAGAACGCCAAAAAGCGAACAGTACAAAGACAATGCCAGTAACAGAACACTTAAAGCTGAGGTCGAGCAGTTATATCTATGGGACCTTTTTGCTAGAATCCAAAACGATGCAAAATTTAATCTTAAAAGCTTTCGTGAGTGCAAACACATCAGGCGATAAATATTTCTCCTGCCTCAGCAGGTTCGCCTGCTGTATTTATTCACCTGAAGACGATTGCTTGTGTTGCCATCGAAACGTCGTGATTTAAAAAAAATACATTTTCTATCTCCGTGACTTTACCGAAAGACCCAAGGAGGATTAAAAATAAGAGAATAGGTTTGACCCTTTCTGGAAATAAATAAGATCATCACTGATGGCTTCTCGAACGAACCAACTTGCTGTGCCGCCATCTGCTGGTCAACTTGCCACCTGACACGTGTTTGCGGTTTTGAACAAATCTCTTAACGCTGAGTTTAACACGTAGTAGTAGTAGGAGGCTTTCCTGACCACTATTATCCACAATAGAGGTTTTTGAGTTAGAGTGCGTAAATATAAATGTGTCGTTAAACCCACCACCACCCGACACAGCCAATTAGTAAGGTTTAGTGTCACGTAAACAAAACATGCCAAATCGTTCCTAGTTTTTGGCGTGTTTTTGTTTACGTGACAAACCTTACCAATTGGCTGTGGGGTGGTGGCGGGTTTAACGTCACATATATATATCTCTTAACCATGTCCACCAATCCCCCCCCCTCCTCCTCCACAAAGCCGCCCCAATCACGGGCGTCCAAAGTTCTGCCCCCGGGGATTTGTTGTCAAACGGTGGAAGGCGCGAGTCGGCCTGTCGTGCACCAAATGCGGTGACCGTCGGGCGTGCCGACCACCCCCCCCCCCTCCGCCCCCTGTCCGCCGCAGGCTTCACGCAGGAGCAGTACGCGAGGCACCAGCAGCAAGTGGCGGACATGCAGCGCGAGCAGAGCGCCGCTCACTCACTGCACCAGCAGCAACAGGTACGGGGGGGAGGAGGAGGAGGAGGATTTGGGGGGGTGCTGATCACCGCAGCCGCCGTTTTGCCGTTGTCAATCGCGCGGCTCATCTTCAGTCTTCCCGCTTTGTTAGAAGAAAAAGGTAGATGTTTCTTCCCGCGCGCAGCTGTCCAGTTTAGCCTTAATGTTACGTTTAGCATATAGGTTGATAGTCATTTATATATAGATCAAAATCCTGGTATCCACGGTTATATGGGGGATCAATATTGTGGATCTTATCGTCTGCGATTTTACTCTTATCCACGTGGTATATCGTGGATTTAGGATGAATCTGCTGGGTAAATTTACTTGTCCGTGAAAGAAATTGTGTGCGTCTCATTCTGTCTCTGTGTCTCCTTAGTATGCATCTTCATGTCTGTGTCGACACATCTTTGTCTCAATATCTGTGTCTTTGTGTCTGTATGTGTGTCTCAAGGCGGACGGGCATGGTGCTGGCCACCCACCCCCTAGTGTCCCGTGCCGGCCTTCGTAGGTGCTCGCTAACGGCACTTGCTCCTACAGTCTGTTAAAAGGTTAAACGGACAGTCTTTGTACGTGTGTCTCCCCCATTATTAGTGTGTGCCTCTTTGGCTTTGTGTCGGTCTCTGTCTCCCTCTGTGTCTCTGTGGTCGTGTCTTCTTGTCTCTCTGTGTCTCCGTGGTTATGTGCGTGTCTGTGTTGACTCATTATCAAAATAAGTGCGGCGAACTTGCACTTGCTTTGATCACGGGATAGGTTTATTAATTAATTAAATTTCCGATAACCCCACGGATAACAAGTAATTTTCAGGATAATGAGTAATTTGGCGTGTGACTCTTACATGTGGAAAGTTTACGAGTGATCGGCATGGTGGATAATCGCAGATAATCTGAGTAGACCCACAGATGTCAGGCGTTTTTAAAGGACTCGACAGCCACGGATAAAAGGAGTTCAGTAGTATATCCTTATCATATGGTGATTGATCTTTGTAAATTTCTCACGTGTCCTCTGCCATCCCTGCCTCTCATGTCTGCTCCTCGTCCTCCCTGCTCTCTACTCTCCCATCCATCCCTCTCTTTTCTCCTGGTGTTCGCATCCCTTTTTAACCTCCATCATCTGCTGCCTTATCTGTCTCTCACACCCCCTTCATATCATACTCCTCTCTCACTCTTCCCCCTCCACCTCTCTCACCTCCATTCTTATCTCTCTTGTCTTCTGATCTCCCCCCCCCCCCCCCTATTAATTTCTCCACTCAACTCCCACTCTGCTCACCTCACCCTTCTCAGGGCCCCCGTTTGGGGAACACTCTGGACTCAGCCGGCGCCCTCTTCGCCGTCACGGCGCTGCTGGGCCCCACCGACCCACTGCCGCTAGCCTCGGGCGGCGCCGCCGCGGTCACCGGCGCGTCTGCAAGCGCCCTCTCTCCCGCACGCGCCGGCACCTTGGTGGGCACGGTGCCTCTCCCCGCCAGCCTCGCCAACTGCGTCCCGGTGGGCCCTGGGGCCTCGGTGGCGCTGGGCGGCGGAGGGCCATCGGCGCAACAGCCCACGGCACTGGCGGCCATGCGGCACGTGGCCCCGATGCACCAGCATCACCTCGCCGGCGCGGGCGGCGCCATCCCACAACAGCCGACGACCGTGGCTGCACTGCAGCACCAGCAGCAGTTACAGCAGCAGCAGCAGCAGTTACAACACCTTCAGCAGCAGCAGCAGTTACAGCACCAGCAACAGTTACAGCAGCATCAGTTGCAGTTGCAGCAGCAGCAGCAACTGCTGCAGCAACCGGGCACGATGGCTCAAACAGGAAGCTGCGTCCCAGCACAGCCGCTAGTGCGGGCTGCCATGGCAACGCACGCTGTCGGCAGCAGCGTGGCGATCGCTCACATCGCAAGCAAGGCCGCGGCGGTCGTGTCGTCGGCGGCGCAACCGGTGTACGCGAGGACGGCGACGGTGCAGCTCGCCGGCGTCCGGCCTCTCGCAGCCGTGCCGGCGCAGCACGCGCCGCGGCCCCACCACGCCCGCCCGGCGCCCGTGCCGGTGCCCGTGTCGGCGCCGGCGCCCTGCTCGCGCCCAGCCGGCTGCTCCTCGCCGCTGCCCGGCGGCGGCGCTCCCCTGCACGCCCACGCGGCGCCGCGGCCTCCGCACGGAGCGGCGGCCGCGGCGCCGCCGCCGCCTCGGGCGCTGGCTGTGGCGCCGGCGCCGTCGCCGGGGGCGCTGAAACTCGCCATGGCGGCACGGTGAGCGGCTCGCGCAGCGACAGGGGCGCGTGTCTACCGTCCGTACGGGCATGCCGTTCACGTGCGTGCACACGTGTACTGGTCCTGACGGTTACCGGTTGGTTGGGTTACACTCGACGTACTGGTCGGAACGGACGTACTTGTTGTACGCAAGTACTGAACGTAACATTTGGGTCTTGCACACGTACTGGTCTTAACACCTTTATTGCGTCGGTGACAATTGGGCATGCAAGGGTTCGTTTTGTTTTGGCTCGTTTGTCGAATTGTAACACTCCCCCGTCATGTCACAAAGAGCTTCACTCATCTTTGCTTTAATTAAATTGCATCGCTCACCTTCATTTACCTCTCTCTTTCTCTCTCCTCTGCGCCTTCTCAAAAGAACATTACACCATCGCTCACCTCGCCAACGCACCCCTCAAGTCACGAGCACGCAGAGTTGTGATGACGGCCGTGTGTTCGTGCAAGCACATCAACGCGCCTGTGTGCGAGCATCCGCGCGCTGTTTGGGGTATATGTGCGCTTGTGCGTGTGTCCGTGCGTGTGTGTCTGTGTGCATGCGTGGGGAGCGGTAGTACAGTGGTTATCGCACTGCGCTACGGACGTGGCAGAGACCTGAGTTTGATTCCCGCTCATGGCCGACACCAGTGACTTATCTGAACCGGTCCAGGGCCTTCCTTAGGTCGACTCAGCCTCAAATGAGTACCTGGTGCAGGATTGTAAACATCGCCACTCGGGAGACAAAGGCGGCCGGGCGTGGTGCTGGCCACCCACCCCCTCGTGTGCCACGGTGCCGGCCTGCATAGGTGCTGCTCGCTAACAGCACTTGCCCCCAACAGTCTGTTAAAACTACACGGGGGATCTTCTTTGTGTTTTGTGTAGGGAGAGCCACGAGGCCGACCTCGGCTCCCTGAGCAGCCTCGCCGACAAGCCTGCCCCCATGGAGGTGACGTGACCTCTGACCGGGTCGCCGCACCTCACCCCCCCCACCACCAACCCTGCGACCTCCCAGAGTTGTGGGGGGTGGGGGGAGGACACCAGCCAACTACAGCGCACTGCCGCGCCATCAGCCCCGCCCGCCTCCTTCGCCCGCCTCGCTGCCACCCAGGCCACCGGGCCTAGCGACTTGGTCAACGCCACAATACCACTACGCCACACTGACCGCCGCTCGGGATTTCCAGCCAATCGGGGCGGCCCTGTGAATCGCTTAGCGTGGCTGGGGCGCGCCCCCCCCCCACCCCCCTCCCTCACACTTGAGCCGGACCGCACGACTGGAATTGGACTCTGCACACCGAGACGAATCCAGATCTGGAACCAGACCGAGATGGCATTAAAGACGCGTGAGGAGCAGAGGTCGTGATGATGGAATTAACATAAAAGTCTTTAGTAGGGGCACTGCTTCGAATCCAGCATTTGATATTCGTTTTAACCTTTTTTTTTGCTCCTGAACAGGTCCACTTTGATTTCAATTTGTTGTCGTTTGGTTTGGGTTCGGTGGGTGACATTTTGCCCACAGTCTTATTGTTGCGGATTGTGAAATACTTCCCGGAGATGGCTCCCAGTCCGGTTTCTGCGTTCCCGGGTTCCAGATTCTGGGTTCTTGCTCAGTGGAAATTCACCTGCCCCACGCTCCGCTGCGACGTGGTTTATTTTTTCTGGGCTGCGTGGGAGCGCCGGGTCTGGCCTCTTGCCGCCCGCACCTTCGTCCGTCTCGTCTGTACGGACGCGCGCAGATTTCGCACCGGAACGCTCGCCTTTGTAATATTGTGTACATATATAAATGTAGAAAATATAAACAAACCGATTCATCCGTTCGTTGGTAACTTGAAATTCGGAAACCTCAGCCTGTTATGCTTTGCACTTGAAACACGTTGGGTTTGGAGAGTGGGGGGCGAGATTGAGACAGCCAAGTGTGAGCAGGAGGGGGGCGTAGGCTGGGGGAGGGTACTAACGGGGGGGGGGGGGGGGAGTCTGTGAGGTCAACTTGGTGGGGGAATCGGCTGATGGGGGATGCGCGAGGGACTGCAGCAGGGAATTTCGATGGCGAATCAAGCGCGGCTTTTTACCCCCCTCGCTCCCCACCGCCAACCCCCCTTCATCGCCGCCATCGCCACCGCTGGTTTCTCGTGGGGGGGGGGGGTGTTTATCTATTTATTGTACCGTGTTTACGAGATTTCTATTCCCTTTATTTTTGTTCTTTTTGTATCTTTTAATAATGGGTTTGCTGTAGTGACGTCGCCCGAGAAGGGGTGGTGGGAGCGGGGGGGGTCCTGCAGGTCTCTTCGCTGCTCCTTGTAAATTGTAAAGTTAAAAAAGGATTCAAAAACAAGAAGAAGAAAAACTAATGTTTCTCAAAAAAAGTTTCTTCTGTTATTATTATTGTTGACATTGTTATTTTGGGCCTTACAAAATGTTTAATGGTTTATCATGGCGCAGAGGCTGCAACACAACACACACACAAATGTATAGAGATGTATAGAATTATATGATTGTATATGTATATGCGAACCTAGGGTGAAAGAAGAGAGATCTATTTTGTACGGGGTGTGGCTATAGCCATCTCGCACTCCTCCCTCACACACGCACACACACTGCGGGTGCTAAGCTCGGCTGATCCATGGGTACCTCTTTAACCCCTGACCCCCGAGTAGCCATGCCAGCCACCTCATACCCCACTGCCAATCTCTCTCTGCCCCCTTCCCTCAACTCTCCCCCTGTTCCTTTACCCCCTCCCCTCTTTACCCATCACCCTCAGTCCTCGCTGTAAATTCGGGTGGGGGCGGGGGGTCACGACTGAGCGATCGGTTGCGCTAATAACGAGAGTCGTCGGGTCGTACCTCGTCGCTCCCAAGTGGCTACGCCGAGCGAGCGAGCGAGTTCATTGGCATGCGGGCCAATTATCGCGACTGGTCGCTCAGGGCGTGGGTCGGGGAGTAATTGCTTGCGTCTCCCGACAAACTGATTGCGACAGGTTTTTTTTTTCTTCAAAATCTCTCTCCAAAAGGGCGTTTCGTGTGGCGACTTAAACAAAAGTGAAACATCGTCAAGTTTGGTTTTGTTTCTCTTGCTGCAGCCCCAAACACAACCCACACCGTTCACCCGCCGTTTGCAAATGATGCACCCTTGCTGCTGTTGTTGTTGTTGTTTGGGAATATTTAGCGTGGGGAAGGCGCCGCCGACGGCGCCACTCCTTTTTTCTTCAGGAGGGTCCTGCATGGGATGTTTCGGCCAGTTATCTTATTCAAGCGTTTAAATAATCTCCGTTGGGAGGGACTGCAGAGGACGGAAAATCCTCAAACGCTGCGCCCGCACGCACGGGGCCTGCCACAGATCTGCTTGCCGTACCGCCTCGTGGAGCCGGAGTGGTCGGTCGGCTCCCATCTGTGCGCGATCCGTAAACCCTCCCACGCAGCCGGACCTACTGCACGTGCGTCTCCTGGGTTGTTTGGGAAAAACCCGCGCGGTGGCTTGCAGATGGTATGGCTCGCGGATGGATGGATGGACAGACCCCCCCCCTCCCACTCATTCCCACCACCCCTCACTCCCCCCCCCTCACCGTCTCAATGTCCCGCAAACTCGGGGCACTCCCCTGCCAAGCGTTACGTTCCCCGAATTGTTTCATGCAAAAAAATTAACATTTACAATAAAACGGCAGGCGAGGGAAAATAAAAAAAAGTATGGACGCGTTTTAGACGACTCTCTACCCACCCACCACCACCTGTCTTGACTCCACGTGGCGTCGCACTGAGGGAGGGGTTCACCGAGCGAGCGAGTGACCAGAGGGCGAGACAGACGGTGGTGGTGGGTGGGTGGTGGGTGGGTGGGTGGTGGGTGGGTGGTGAACTGCCACTCGGTTTATTTTGAAGGAGGGGCGGCGGTGCTGCAAACGCGCCGTGGTGGTTTTGTGGTGCTGGTGGCGAAGCGCCGCCGCTGTTGGAACGGCGTGAGGACACCCCGGGACCGCGTTCCTCCTCCTCCTCGAGACGGGAGCAGTCCGTCGTGTGAGAGCGGTGATGGGGGCTTCGTGAATGCGTTCTGAAGGCTGCAGACGAGGACACGGATTGAAGTGCAAAACCGGAGTGGGCGGTTACCGCGTCACCTAGCGTCACCTCTCGTCACCGGCTCTGCTGCTGCTGCACGCTTCATCCGTACTTCACCGCCACCACTTCTCTTTTTCTTTCTTTGGCTCCTTCACCTCCTCTTGTCTCCTCTTCTTCACTGGCCAAGTTGCGTCACCCGTGCCTCCAGACTGGCGAAGTTTGTCTGCACAGAGGCCACGTTCTCCTTGAGCGACTGCTCCATCTGTGGGCGAGAGGAGTGACGGTGGTGTGACGTGGTGTGACGGTGGTGGTAATGGTGGTGTGACGGTGGTGTGATGTGGTGTGACGGTGGTGTGATGTGGTGTGACGTGGTGTGACGGTGGTGGTAATGGTGGTGTGGGGAGCGGCTGCACAGCGATCAGCACGCTGCGCTCCGGGGTCAATCCAGGGCCTCCCCTAGGTCGACACGGCCTCAAATTAGTACCTGGTGCAGTGTGTAAACGTCGCCACGAGGGAGACAAAGGCGGTCGGGCGTGGTGCTGGCCACGCCCCCTCGTGCGCCGTGCCAGCCTGCATAGGTGCTCGCTAACAGCACTTGCCCCAACAGTGTTGAGGCTTTACTGGTGGTGGTTAGCGGACGCTGTTAGACCTAAGACTGACAGCAGTCTGGCTCGCGCCAGCGTGATGAGATTGGAGCTGCATAGTGGTGAGTTCTAGGCGTTGGGCTTAGACTTCGCCTGGGAGCAAATGACAGGCTGTTGTTAGGGCTGTGAGACGGGGGTGTTATGGCTATGGCGGACTGTTAAGGCAACGAGCTGTGATGGCATGGATGTGTGTGAGAGCTTTGATGGGGGTGTTGTTTGGATGATATTGGAGGCGGAAACGGGGGGGGGGGTATGGCAAGGACGGTTGTTCGGGGCCTGTTATGGGGTGTTGTGCCGGTGTGTGGCTCACGGGAGCAGCAGGTGTGTGTGTGTGTGGTGGTTGTCAGGGGAGCGGTAGTGTAGTGTTTAGCGCGCTGTGCTACGAACCAGGTAACCCGAGTTTGATTCCTGCTCACGGCCAACATTAGTGACGATTATCTGAACCGGTCCCGGGGCTCCCTAGGTCGACTCAGCCTCAAGTGAGTACATGGTACGGTGCGTAAAAACGCCACTAGGGAGACAGGCGGCTGGGCGTGGTGCTGGCCACCCACCCCCTCGTGTGCCTTGCCAGCCTTCATAGGTGCTGCTCGCTAACAGCACTTGCCCCAACAGTCTGTTCAGGCTATGGGGCGGGGGGGGGGCGTGTCTTTGTTTTGTTGTTTGTTGGTGGCCGTGCGTGCGTGCGCGCGCGCGTGGTGCCACCTCAAGCAGCAGCGCCACGTTGTCTCTGAGGGTCCCAGCCCGGCTCTGCTGCGCTGCCTCCATGCCATGCAGCTGCTGCCCAAAGCGGAGCGCTGGGGGCACGCGCAGAGTGAATGGGGCCCAGGGAGGCGGCGGTAGTGGTGGTGGTGGGGGGTGAGAAAGAAAATTTTCAACATTGAGGTCGAGAAACTGTGGCCCCCAGGTCCTGCCCACAGCCCCACAACTCACCCCGACGGTGAGATGAGCAATCCCATCTGCCTCGAAACGTATGGAGTGTGGAGCGGTCAGCGCTACGAACCCGGCGATCCGAGTTCGATTCCCGCTCACGGCCAACACCCAGTGACGATTATCATAACCGGTCCTGGGCCTCCCCTAGGTCGGCTCAGCCTCAAATGAGTACCTAGTGCGGTGTAAAACCACATCGCCACTGGGGGAGACAAAGGCGGCCGGGCGTGGTGTTGGCCACCCACCCCCTCGTATGCCGTGCCGGCCTCCATAGGTGCTACTCGCTAACAGCACTTGCCCCAACAGTCTGTTAATAATTTACTGAGGGATCTTTGTCTTTTTTGTGTGTGGCCGTATGGTGGAGTGGCTAGCGCACTGCGCTGTGGAATCTAGCGACCCGAGTTCAATACCTGGCTCACGGCCACTAAGCCCTTGCCCCAATAGTCATTCGGCTATACGGGGGATCTTTGTGTTGTGTGTGGGGAGTGGTCTAGTGGAGCGGTTCGCACGCTGTGCTATGAACTCGGCAGAATTCGATTCCCGCTCATGGCCACCAACACCAGTGACGTTTATCTGAACCGGTCCTGGGCCTCCCCTAGGTAGAATCAGCCCGAAATGAGTACCTGGTGCGGTGTGTGGTAAACATCTCCACTGGCGGGAGACAAAGGCGGCCGGGCGTGGTGTTGGCCACCCACCCCCACCTCGTGCGCCGTGCCGGCCTTCATAGGTGCTGCTACTCGCTAAGTCTGCGCAGGCTACACGGGGGATCTTTGTCTGTGTCCCCACCGTGGTCGTGTTCCGACGCTTGCACCACCAGCCTGTGCACGATGCCGGGCACTGCCTGCACCACCCACTCGAACCTCTCCAGCACCGCGCGCAGCGCCTCCACCTGGCAGGTCTCGCGCACAGCGCTCTTAAATAGCGGAGCAACTGATGGGAGGCACACCCACCCACCCACCACTCACCCACCACCACTCACCACCACCCACCCACCACTCACCCACCCACCACTCACCCACCACCACTCACCCACCACCCCGCATCATCTACTCCAGGGGTGGGGAACCTTTTTTCTGCCAAGGGCCATTTGGATATTTGTATAACATCATTCGCGGGCCATACAAAATGATCAACTTAAAAAATAGCCTGTTATATTTGGTCAAACATTTAATTAACTCGCCCCTAATGTGATGGGCTGGAACTGCTTCTCTTTGACGAGGCATGAGGTGATGTTAGCCGGTATTGATGTTGTTGCTACTCGCAACTGCTTTTCCAGGTTTTGCACCTAGATTTATTGAATTTCGAGTCCCGCCTGCGGTTGCCTTGGCAGGGCCAGAGACCCAATGATTTCGCGGGCCTCATACGACCCGCGGGCCGGACGTTTCCCCACCCCTGGTCTACTCAGTCAACAACAACAACGGCGTTCAGAGCAGCGGTGGACGACTTGTCTCCCGAGCTCCACGCGGCCACTGTGCAAGGGGCATAAACGTCGAACTCGCTTGCCACGCTAGCAAAGAATAATGAATGTCTCCCGTGCTGTGCCGAAAACTGTCAAACGCGCAGGGCGCTTAAAAAAAAAAAGATGCTGACGCTTCAGATAATTTGCAACAACGCCGCAATAATTGTTGTGAGCTCCGGGCTCTGGAAACCACCTGGAAAAGATTCCAGGCGCGCGTTGACGACGATGGCGAACAAGTGGAGACTTTTTGAAGCGATTAACATCACATTTGCTATCATGTTAACAGTGCAATATTCGTTATTCTTACATAAAAAACGATAGTTCCATATAAGTGTCAACGTTTTTTTGAAGCGCCCTGCATACCCATACAGCGTGCTTCAAAAAAATGTTAACGCTTACATGGAACTTTTCGTCAACGCTACGCTTGGAATCTTTTACAGGTGATCTTCAGAGTCCGGAGGCGGCGCGTTTCTTGTGGCGTCGTTGCAAAACCCCGGAAGTGTCCACGTTTATTTGAAGCAGCCTGTGTGTGTGTATATAAAATTATACACACATGGCTGTGTTCACAACTCATGGGCACGCTTTGACCTCTTGGGCCTGTCACAAGTTGGTCACCCCCCCCCGTTTCAAGGGGTTCCGCAATTAATTAATTAATTGATCGATCAATTCCTCATTTGGGTTTGACATTAAATCACGAAACTCTCCCCCCCTCGTCTGAGTTGAAAGACACGGGCCGCGCTGCTGTAGTTTGCGAGCAAGTCTCGGATAAATAACACATACAATTCCTCCCCAAATCCGCGGCGCACCGAGAAATCCTGAACGCTCGTTGCGGGGAATATGCAGTGTGGTTTTGTCTTTGAGGTTAAATTCTTTTTTTTTTGCAGTGCCTCGTGAATTACAGAGCCCCCCCGTAGGGGGTCACGGGCAGCCGACTGCATACAACAGAAACAATTCACTCGCCACACGTGCGCATGTATCTTGAGCATCACAATCAATTGTAATCAATCCACCGATTCGTTCTCGTATCTGTGGTCATAGAGGAACCCTGGCAGTCACTCTCCCCCTCCCCCACCTCCCCCCAGTCCGCCCTGAGGCTCACCTCGCCTGTGACGCTGGGTTCATCGAGAGCCGAGCGGAACGTGTCTAGCTCACTCATCTTGACCAGGAGACCCTTGGGCGACACGGGGAAACGCAGCGCAGCGGGGGGAAAGTACGTGTGTGGAGGAGGCTCGTGAAGGACGCGACCGGGGGCAGTTGGGGAGGCAGTCGCCCTCCCAAAAAACAGTGCAGAGGGCAGACGAGCGACGCTCGCAACGGCGTGCGGATAAAATGCAACGAGTTGGCACAGTGGAGGGCACAGTTGTTGCCTCTGCCACTCATCTCGGTCGAGCTCGTGGCGCCTGGGTCTGTCTCGTGACCTGCCGTCAGCAAGCCTTCGACACTTCACGTGGCCTTGGAGTGCACCTAGCCTGGCACAAGCGCCGTCGTGACGTCACCGCCACTTGGTGGCGAATGGCGGCTGTTGTTTGTGTGTGTATGTATGTGCGGTGCTTACTAACAGAATTTGCCCCAACAATCTGTTAAGGCTCTATGGGGGATCTTTGTCTGTGCACTCACCTGGAGCTGAAACTCCACGTGGTCCAGTGTCGATGTCTGCAGCAATCCGATCCTGCACTGCAACACCTCCACAGCCCCCTGCACACAGACAGCGCCTACTCACATCACTGCCACTACTTATTCTGCTCCTGGACTACTGCCATCACTGCCACTACTTATTCTGCTCCTGGTCTACTGCCATCACTGCCACTACTTATTCTGCTCCTGGTCTACTGCCATCACTGCCACTACTTATTCTGCTCCTGGACTACTGCCATCACTGCCACTACTTATTCTGCCCCTGGTATACTGCCATCACTGCCACTACTTATTCTGCTCCTGGTCTACTGCCATCACTGCCACTACTTATTCTGCTCCTGGTCTACTGCCATCACTGCCACTACTTATTCTGCTCCTGGTCTACTGCCATCACTGCCACTACTTATTCTGCTCCTGGTATACTGCCATCACTGCCACTACTTATTCTGCTCCTGGTCTACTGCCATCACTGCCACTACTTATTCTGCTCCTGGTCTACTGCCATCACTGCCACTACTTATTCTGTTCCTGGTCTACTGCCATCACTGCCACTACTTATTCTGTTCCTGGACTACTGCCATCACTGCCACTACTTATTCTGCCCCTGGTATACTGCCATCACTGCCACTACTTATTTTGCTCCTGGTCTACTGCCATCACTGCCACTACTTATTCTGCTCCTTGTCTACTGCCATCACTGCCACTACTTATTCTGTTCCTGGACTACTGCCATCACTGCCACTACTTATTCTGCTCCTGGTATACTGCCATCACTGCCACTACTTATTCTGCTCCTGGTCTACTGCCATCACTGCCACTACTTATTCTGTTCCTGGACTACTGCCATCACTGCCACTACTTATTCTGCCCCTGGTATACTGCCATCACTGCCACTACTTATTTTGCTCCTGGTCTACTGCCATCACTGCCACTACTTATTCTGCTCCTTGTCTACTGCCATCACTGCCACTACTTATTCTGTTCCTGGACTACTGCCATCACTGCCACTACTTATTCTGCCCCTGGTATACTGCCATCACTGCCACTACTTATTTTGCTCCTGGTCTAGTGCCATCACTGCCACTACTTATTCTACTCCTGGTCTACTGCCATCACTGCCACTACTTATTCTGCCCCTGGTCTACTGCCATCACTGCCACTACTTATTCTGCTCCTGGTCTACTGCCATCACTGCCACTACTTATTCTGCTCCTGGTCTACTGCCATCACTGCCACTACTCACCCTGGTCTTGGTCTACCAGCCCTAACCACTCCACCGCTTGTCAGGCCTTGTGTCAGATGTCATCACTGAAATTTGCTCAAAACGTGCATGGGCAGGTGTGTATTCTGGTTGGCGGCCCTGAGCCCGTGGTGGATATTCCACATTCCCATGACAGGGCCCAGTCTGCCTCACCTACCAGAATGTTGCTCCTCTGGAGATTGGCCAGCAGGGCGTTCTAAATCACACAACAGAGTTTCAGAGCGGTCAGCATCTCACAGGTCTCCACGATCCAACACTTCACATCGCCAAAGTGTTGTGACGGTGGACGCGTCAATGATGGTGGAGTTGATAGCAAATGAAGGTGGGATGTTGTGATAATGGTTGATGGTGGTGGTGGTGTAAATGGTTGTTCATGATGGTGTTGGTGAAAGTGGACAGTATTAGGGGTATGGCGGTAGTAGCAGTGGTGATTCATTTCGTAGTGGTGGTTAATGTTCAAGTGATGTTGGCGGAAGTTAGCGGTATTGACTGTCGTGATGGTGGCAGTGATGGCGAATATCAGATAAACAGTGTTGGCGGTTGTGGTGGCGATGGCGCTTGTGGTGGCGCTTGTGGTGGCGCTTGTGGTGGCGATGGCGCTTGTGGTGGCGCTTGTGGTGTGAATGGCGCTTGTGGTGGTGATGGCGCTTGTGGTGGTGCTTGTGGTGGTGATGGCGCTTGTGGTGGTGCTTGTGGTGGTGATGGCATCACTCGCCAACTTCTGCAGGTTGCCGTCGGGAAAGATTCCCATCATCGTTTCCAGATCTCCCAGCCTCTTCTCCAGAATCTCCAACTACACACGACACAGAGCATCCCATACAGAACCCTCATCCCATACAGAACCCTCATCACATATAGAACCCTTATCCCATACAAAACCCTCAACCTATACAGAACCCTCATCCTGTACAGAACGCTCATCTCGTACAAAACCCACATCCCATACAGAACCTTCATCCCATACAGAACCCTCATCCCATACAGAACGCTCATACAAAACCCACATCCTATACAGAACCTTCATCTCGTCCCATATAGAAACTTCGTCTCGTCCCATACAGAACCATCATCTCGTCCCATATAGAACTGCACTCACTCTCAAACACAAGACAAAAGTCTCCCGTATGACTGTTAGGGTAAGCGCTGTCAGCGAGCATCTATGAAGGCTTGCACAGCACACGAGGGGGTGGGTGGCCAGCACCACGCTCGGCTGTCTTTGTCTTCCTTTTGGCGATGTTTACACATCGCACCAGGTACTCACTTGAGGCTGAGTCGACCTAGGGGAGGCCCAGGACCGATACAGAGATAATCGCCACTGGTGTTAGTGGCGGTGAGCGGGAATCAAACTCTCTGGTGGCCGGGTTCGTAGCGCTACGCTACCAACTCCGCAGTCAGCTGAGCAACAACGGCCGCTACTCGCCACTAAGTGGCGGTGACGTCACCACGGCGCTTGTGCCAGGCTAGGTGCACCTTGAGGCCACGTGAAGTATCGAACACCCGCTGACAGGAGGTCACGGGGCAGACCCAGGTGCCACGGGTCGACTGACTGAGATGATTGAAATTACTGGCTGATGCACCACCTGTGCCCCCTACTGTGCCAACCTGCTGTGCTTTAGCCACCCGGCGCTCCGCTCGTTGTGAGCGTCGCTCCTCCACCCTCCCTTGTTGTTGGAGGGCGACTGCCTCCAACTGCCCAGTAGCAGCGTCCTTCACGAGCCTCCTCCACAGAGGCCGATCTTGACACCGCTGGTACCGGTCATCAGCAAGTCCACTCAGCTCCACGTCCTCCTGTACCACGTCACTCCATCTCTTCTCTAGCCCGTGCCGCGCCCGTTTAGCCCCCTCGATCCGGCCGAACAAAAGCTGTTTCGGCATGCGGTGGCTGGACATGCGGGCTACATGACCCAGCGGAGCGCACACACCCACACACTCCGTCTCTCTGTAGAACAGGCTGAGGGAACACACAAACTCCACTCGAACCAAGGCGCCCAAGTTGGGATATCGAAGCGAGGCCCTTCACGCTGTGAGGCCACGCGAGGCGTAGCCCCAGCGTGGCCGCCTCACCCGCTGCCCGTGCTGCGAGGCGTGCTGGTAGAGGTGGTACTGGTGCTGGTTCTGGTACTGGTGCTGGTATCGGTCGCCACTCCGGCCCCCGTCGGCCCCAGGAACCACCTGGGGCACTCGCACCTCGGGGGGTTGCTTCGCCAGGGCCGTCAGCTGGGCGCGAAGGCGTCTGCGTGTGTAGTGTGTGTAGTGTAGTGTGTGTGCGTAGTGTGTGTGCGTAGTGTGTGTAGTGTAGTGTGTGTATGTAGTGTGTGTATGTAGTGTGTGTACGTAGTGTGTGTGTAGTGTGTGTGTGTATAGTGTGTGTGTGTATAGTGTGTGTGTGTATAGTGTGTGTGTAGTGTGTGTGTACGTAGTGTGTGTGTAGTGTGTGTGCAGTGTGTAGTGTGTGTAGTGTGTGTAGTGTGTATAGTGTGTATGTAGTGTGTGTGTGTATAGTGTGTACGTGTGTGTACGTAGTGTATGTGTAGTGTGTGTGTAGTGTGTGTGGTGTGTGTAGTGTGTATTGTGTGTGTGTAGTGTGTGTGGTGTGTGTAGTGTGTGTAGTGTGTGTAGTGTGTGTAGTGTGTGTGTAGTGTGTGTTTGTAGTGTGTAGTGTGTGTGTAGTGTGTGTGTAGTGTGTGTGTAGAGTGTGTAGTGTGTACGTAGTGTGTAGTGTGTGTAGTGTGTGTGTGTAGTGTACGTAGTGTGTGGTTGTGTGTAGTGTGTAGTGCGTGTAGTGTAGTGTGTGTACGTAGTGTGTGTACGTAGTGTGTGTAGTGTGTGTACGTAGTGTGTGTACGTAGTGTGTGTAGTGTGTGTGTGTAGTGTGTGTGTGTAGTGTGTATGTAGTGTATGTGTGTAGTGTGGTGTGTGTGTGTAGTGTGTGTGTGTGGTGTGTATGTGTAGTGTGTGTGTGTGGTGTGTATGTGTAGTGTGTATGTAGTGTGTACATGTGTGTACGTAGTGTGTAGTGTGTGTGTAGTGTGTATGTAGTGTATGTGTGTAGTGTGTGTGTGTGGTGTGTGTAGTGTGTGTGTACGTGTGGTGTGTATGTGTAGTGTGTGTGTGTAGTGTGTATGTAGTGTGTACGTGTGTGTACGTAGTGTGTGTGTGTGTGTAGTGTGTGTACGTAGTGTGTAGTGTGTGTGTAGTGTGTGTGTAGTGTGTGTACGTAATGTGTACGTAGTGTGCGTAGTGTGTGTGTAGTGTGTGTGTAGTGTGTGTGTGTAGTGTGTTTGTAGTGTGTGTGTGTAGTGTGTTTGTGTAGTGTGTATGTGTAGTGTGTGTAGTGTGTGTAATGTGTGTGTGTAGTGTGTATGTAGTGTGTGTGTGTAGTGTGTACGTGTGTGTACGTAGTGTGTGTGTGTAGTGTGTGTAGTGTGTGTGTGTACGTAGTGTGTGTGTGTAGCATGTGTAGTGTGTGTACGTAGTGTGTGGTGTGTGTGTGGTGTGTGTGTGTAGTGTGTGTAGTGCGTAATGTGTGTAGTGTGTGTACATAGTGTGTGTAGTGTGTGTACGTAGTGTGTGTAGTGTGTGTGTGTGGTGTGTGTGTGGTGTGTGTGTGTGGTGTGTGTAGTGTAGTGTGTGTAGAGCGTAGTGTGTGTGTGTAGTGTGTGTAGTGTGTGTGTACGTAGTGTGTGTAGTGTGTGTGTAGTGTAGTGTGTGTAGTGTGTGTGTAGTGTGTGTGTGTAGTGTGTGTAGTGTGTGTACGTAGTGTGTGTAGTGTAGTGTGTGTGTAGTGTGTGTGTGTAGTGTGTGTACGTGTATGTAGTGTGTGTACATAGTGTGTGTGTGTAGTGTGTGTACGTAGTGTGTGTAGTGTGTGTGTGTAGTGTGTATGTGTAGTGTGTATGTGTAGTGTGTGTGTGTAGTGTGTGTGTGTGTAGTGTATGTGTAGTGTGTGTGTAGTGTGTGTGTGTAGTGTGTGTGTAGTGTGTGTACGTAGTGTGTGTAGTGTGTGTGTAGTGTGTGTGTAGTGTGTGTGTGTGTACGTAGTGTGTGTGTAGTGTGTGTATGTAGTGTGTATGTGTGTGTACGTGTGTGTGGTGTATGTGTGTAGTGTGTGTAGTGTGTGTGTAGTGTGTGTGTGTACGTGTGTGTAGTGTGTATGTAGTGTGTATGTAGTGTGTGTACGTGTGTGTGTAGTGTGTGTGTGTACGTAGTGTGTGTAGTGTGTGTGTAGTGTGTGTGTACGTAATGTGTAGTGTGTGTGTAGTGTGTACGTGTGTGTAGTGTGTGTATGTAGTGTGTAGTGTGTATGTAGTGTGTATGTACGTGTGTGTACATAGTGTGTGTGTAGTGTACGTGTGTGTGTATGTAGTGTGTACGTGTGTGTAGTGTGTGTGGAGTGTATGTAGTGTATGCGTGTGTGTACGTGTGTGTGTGTACGTGTGTGTGTACGTGTGTGTGTAGTGTGTACGTGTGTGTGGAGTGTGTGTGGAGTCTCAAATAAGTATCTGGTGCGGTGTGTAAACATTGCCACTGGGGAGACAAAGGCGGTCGGGCGTGGTGCTGGCCACCCACCCCCTCGTGTACCGTTCCGGCCTTCATAGGTGCTCGCTAACAGCACTTGCTCCTACAGTCTGTTAAGGCTACACGGGGGATCTTTGACGTTGGTGGCGGTGATGCTGGTCATGATGGTGGTGTGAGCCACTCAGGTGTGGTTGTGGTGGTGGTGCAGGTAGTGTGTACAGGTGTAGGCACAGGCGTGGTGGTGGTGGTGTGTACAGGTGTAGGCACAGGTGTGGCAGTGGTGTAGGTGCTGTGTACAGCTGTAGACACAGGTGTGGTAGTGGTGCAGGTGGTGTGTACAGGTGTGGTAATGTGGTGGTGTAGGTGGTGTGTACAGGTGTAGACACAGGTGTGGTGGTGGTGGTAGTGGTGGTGGGGGTGTGACAGGTGTAGGCACAGGTGTGGTAGTGGTGGTGGTGTGTACAGGTGTAGGCACAGGTGTAGGTACAGGTGTAGTAGTGGTGTAGGTGCTGTGTACAGGTGTAGGCACAGGTGTGGCAGTGGTGTAGGTGCTGTGTACAGGTGTAGGCACAGGTGTGGTAGTGGTGTAGGTGTGTACAGCTGTAGACACAGGTGTGGTAGTGGTGTAGGTGGTGTGTACAGGTGTAGGCACAGGTGTGGTAGTGGTGTAGGTGGTGTGTACAGGTGTAGGCACAGGTGTGGTAGTGGTGTAGGTGTGTACAGCTGTAGACACAGGTGTGGTAGTGGTGTAGGTGCTGTGTACAGGTGTAGGTACAGGTGTGGCAGTGGTGTAGGTGTGTACAGGTGTAGGTACAGGTGTGGTAGTGGTGTAGGTGTGTACAGGTGTAGGTACAGGTGTGGTAGTGGTGGTGGTGTACAGGTGTAGGTACAGGTGTAGGTACAGGTGTAGTAGTGGTGTAGGTGCTGTGTACAGGTGTAGGCACAGGTGTGGCAGTGGTGTAGGTGCTGTGTACAGGTGTAGGCACAGGTGTGGTAGTGGTGTAGGTGCTGTGTACAGGTGTAGGTACAGGTGTGGTAGTGGTGTAGGTGTGTACAGCTGTAGACACAGGTGTGGTAGTGGTGTAGTTGCTGTGTACAGGTGTAGGCACAGGGGTGGTAGTGATGTAGGTGCTGTGTACAGGTGTAGGCACAGGTGTGGTAGTGGTGTAGGTGCTGTGTACAGGTGTAGGCACAGGTGTGGTAGTGGTGTAGGTGTGTACAGCTGTAGACACAGGTGTGGTAGTGGTGTAGGTGGTGTACAGGTGTAGGCACAGGTGTGGTAGTGGTGTAGTTGCTGTGTACAGGTGTAGGCACAGGTGTGGCAGTGGTGTAGGTGCTGTGTACAGGTGTAGGCACAAGTGTGGTAGTGGTGCAGGTAGTGTGTACAGGTGTAGGTACAGGTGTGGTAGTGGTGTAGGTGCTGTGTACAGGTGTAGGTACAGGTGTGGTAGTGGTGTAGGTGTGTACAGGTGTAGGTACAGGTGTGGTAGTGGTGTAGGTGCTGTGTACAGGTGTAGGCACAAGTGTGGTAGTGGTGTAGTTGCTGTGTACCTCGCGTTGCCCCCTGCCGGGGTCGTTCCCTCCCCGGGTGGCCCTGCCCCCAGGGCGCCCTCCAGCCGGCTCAGCTGTTCCCTGAGGGCAGACAGCTGAGCTGGAGATGGCTCCTCTCTAAGTGTGGAGCCAGGAACGGTGGCCTGTGTGGGAGAAATGATACCAGTGATCGTGATTATGGTGATGCGTTTAGGAGGATTTTGAGTCTAAGAGAAACTAAACTACACAAACTAAACTTTTTTTAAAATTAAATCTTACCAGGTAAGGACCCCACTGAGCTGTGTATCTCTCTTTCAGAAGCGACCTGGCCAACACAAATGGTAGCCCAACGAAGTGGCTCATCACGTGGACACTTACTGCAGTCGCCAAACACCCCAAACGCGTGGTGATGTTGATTGTACAGTGAGGGAAAAAAAGTATTTGATCCCCTGCTGATTTTGTACGTTTGCCCACTGACAAAGAAATAATCAGTCTCTAATTTTAATGGTAGGTTTATTTGAACAGTGAGAGACAGAATAACAACAAAAAAAATGCAGAAAAACGCATGTCAAAAATGTTATAAATTAATTTGCATTTTAATGAGGGAAAAAAGTATTTGACCCCCTCTCAATCATAAAGTTTTCTGGCTCCCAGGTGTCTTTTATACAGGTAACGAGCTGAGATTAGGAGCACACTCTTAAAGGGAGTGCTCCTAATCTCAGCTTGTTACCTGTATAAAAGACACCTGTCCACAGAAGAAATCAATAAGATTCCAAACTCTCCACCATGGCCAAAACCAAAGAGCTCTCCAAGGATGTCAGGGACAAGATTGTAGACCTAGATAAGGCTGGAATGGGCTACAAGACCATTGCCAAGCAGCTTGGTGAGAAGGTGACAACAGTTGGTGCGATTATTCGCAAATGGAAGAAACACAAAAAAACGGTCAATCTCCCTCGGCCTGGGGCTCCATGCAAGATCTCACCTCGTGGAGTTGCAATGATCATGAGAACGGTAAGGAATCAGCCCAGAACTACACGGGAGGATCTTGTCAATGATCTCAAGGCAGCTGGGACCATAGTCACCAAGAAAACAATTGGTAACACACTACGCCGTGAAGGACTGAAATCCTGCAGCGCTCGCAAGGTCCCCCTGCTCAAGAAAGCACATATACATGCCCGTCTGAAGTGTGCCAATGAACATCTGAATGATTCAGAGGACAACTGGGTGAAAGTGTTGTGGTCAGATGAGACCAAAATGGAGCTCTTTGGCATCAACTCAACTCGCCGTGTTTGGAGGAGGAATGCTGCCTATGACCCCAAGAACACCATCCCCACCGTCAAACATGGAGGTGGAAACATTATGCTTTGGGGGTGTTTTTCTGCTAAGGGGTCAGGACAACTTCACCGCATCAAAAGGACGATCGACGAGGCCATGTACCGTCAAATCTTGGGTGAGAACCTCCTTCCCTCAGCCAGCATGACAATGACCCAAAACACATGGCCAAGGCAACAAAGGAGTGGCTCAAGAAGAAGCACATTAAGGTCCTGGAGTGGCCTAGCCAGTCTCCAGACCTTAATCCCATAGAAAATCTGTGGAGGGAGCTGAAGGTTCGAGTTGCCAAACGTCAGCCTCGAAACCTTAATGACTTGGAGAAGATCTGCAAAGAGGAGTGGGACAAAATCCCTCCTGAGATGTGTGCAAACCTGGTGGCCAACTACAAGAAACGTCTGACCTCTGTGATTGCCAACAAGGGTTTTGCCACCAAGTACTAAGTCATGTTTTGCAGAGGGGTCAAATACTTATTTCCCTCATTAAAATACAAATCAATTTATAACATTTTTGACATGCGTTCTTCTGGATTTGTTGTTGTTGTTATTCTGTCTCTCACTGTTCAAACAAACCTACCATTAAAATTATAGACTGATAATTTCTTTGTCAGTGGGCAAACGTACAAAATCAGCAGGGGATCAAATACTTTTTTCCCTCACTGTAAATGTGGAGGGAAAACCCGGAGGACCCAGAGAAAAATCCGTGCAACCACAAGGAGAGAGAGACACCCAAACTCCAAATATACAGCAGCAGGCGTCAGGGCCGGGATCGAACCCACGACCTCCTATATACCAGGCGAGGTAGTTAACATCTAGCCACCGTGATCATGATGAGAGAGAGAGACACGCAAACTCCAAATATACAGCAGCAGGCGTCAGGGTCGGGATCGAACCCACGACCTCCTGCATACCAGACGAGGTAGTTAACATCTCCTAGCCACCGTGGCGACAGGTAGAGGAGAGAGGGTAGGATGGTGATTATGTGGTGGTGATGATGATGATGAGACAGTGATGGAGATAAGGCGAATATAAGTACGTGATGGTAATCATGATAACGATGACGAAGACACTGACAAGACATCAACATCATCACAAGACGACAGTGTTCATGACGACATTGGTGATGATGACAACACTGACAATGACGAGGATGATGATGGTGGTGACGATGACGACTCTGATCATTATGATTATGATCGTATTAATGATGATAATGATGGCGCTGGTGGAGTTGATAGTGACTGCGAAAACGACGTCGATTATGATGTTGAAGACGATGATGATGATGATGACCATGATGTTGACGATGATATTGATGACGATGACAACGATGATGACGATGTTGTTCACGATGTTGACGATGATAACGATGATAACGATGATGACGACGAAGACGATCTTGACGATGATGACGAAGACGATGTTGATGATGACGATGATGACGAAGATGATGTTGATGATGACGTTGATGATGTTGATGATGACGATGATGACGATGATGACGAAGACGATGTTGACGATGTTGATGATGTTGATGTTGACGATGTTGATGATGACGATGATGACGATGATGACGAAGACGATGTTGACGATGATGACGATGTTGATGATGACGATGATGACGAAGACGATGTTGACGACGATGATGTCCCTTACCTCGAGCTCCAACACTTCCCTCCGCAGGTGCTCGCATCGCTGGTGCAGGCTCCCGCCGGGCTGCCTGCCCCACGTTCTCAGCTCGCCTGCAACTCACAGAGCGACACGGCCCCCCAAAGTCCCTGCCGGGCCCCCCAAAGTCCCTGCCGGGCCCCCCAGTGTCCCTGCCGGCCCCCCAAAGTCCCTGCCGGCCCCCCAGTGTCCCTGCCGGGCCCCCCAGTGTCCCTGCCTGGCCCCCCAAAGTCCCTGCCGGGCCCCCCAGTGTCCCTGCCGGCCCCCCAGTGTCTCTGCCGGTCCCACAGAGTCCCTACCTGGCCCCCCAGAGTCCCTGCCGGGCCCCCCAGAGTCCCTGCCTGGCCCCCCAGAGTCCCTGCCGGCCCCCCAGAGTCCCTGCCTGGCCCCCCAGTGTCCCTGCCGGCCCCCCAGAGTCCCTGCCGGCCCCCCAGTGTCCGTGCCGGGCCCCCAGTGTCCCTGCCGGTGGGAGGGGGGAAGGTGGGAGGGGGGGGAAGGTGGGAGGGAGGGTGAGAGGGAGGGGTGAGAGGGAGGGGTGAGAGGGAGGGGGGTGAGAGGGAGGGGTGAGAGGGAGGGGTGAGAGGGAGGGGGGTGAGAGGGAGGGGTGAGAGGGAGGGGTGAGAGGGAGGGGGGGTGAGAGGGAGGGGTGAGAGGGAGGGGGGGTGAGAGGGAGGGGTGAGAGGGAGGGGGGTGAGAGGGAGGGGGTGAGAGGGAGGGGTGAGAGGGAGGGGTGAGAGGGAGGGGGGGTGAGAGGGAGGGGTGAGAGGGAGGGGGGGTGAGAGGGAGGGGTGAGAGGGAGGGGAGGTGAGAGGGGGGGTGAGAGGGAGGGGTATGCACGATCGGGGTAGTCAGGACGAGTCGTTATAACAAACGAGGACCCCGGAGTGTAACGAGAGGGCTTCCCCCTTCGCTGTAGGAGCGGCAGGTCAGCAGCACTGCTTCAAACGAGCTTGAAGCTGTTGCTGGTGAGACGCCAGCAACAGCCGTGCGACTGGCTGATGTGATGTGTAATAAACACAGTGCCATGATGTGTAATAAACACAGTGCCATGATGTGATGTGTAATAAACACAGTGCCATGATGTGTAATAAACACAGTGCCATGATGTGTAATAAATACAGTGCCGTGATGTGATGTGTAATAAATACAGTGCCATGATGATGTGTAATAAACACAGTGCCATGATGTGATGTGTAATAAATACAGTGCCATGATGTGATGTGTAATAAACACAGTGCCATGATGTGATGTGTAATAAACACAGTGCCGTGATGTGATGTGTAATAAATACAGTGCCGTGATGTGATGTGTAATAAATACAGTGCCATGATGTGTAATAAACACAGTGCCATGATGTGATGTGTAATAAATACAGTCACTTGCATGTTTACGCTGTGTGTGTGTGTGAAGGAGACATTGTCTGCTCGTGTATTGCTTTAGCGCAAAGTTGCTGTTCGGAATCAGAACATTTATTGATACTGGAGGAATCCGATGAGCTATAAAGCTCTTTTGTCGCTATTACCGGAGATAATTCGGCCAAATTGATCAAGGAATTTCCGAGAAAGCCTTCCAATGACACTCGCGTATTAGAAATCAGAACAACGTGGTTCGCGCTTACACAATGCACGACTTTACCAAGTTGTTCTCATTATTAATGCTGAGTCTACCTAGGTGACTCCCAGACCACCTTTGTCTCGAATGCCGTTCCAATCAGATGTTGTTCACGACTGCTTCCACCACCGTCATTCCGTGCGCGTGATCCTTCTTCCTGTTGTCGTGCCTATTGTTTAAGGCTGAGTCGACCAGGGCGTGGCCCACACTGCACCAGATAAATGCACTCCCATGCACTCATCAACAACCAGGAGAGCTGAATACCTGGAGGTGACCGCTGGTTCTTCACCGTGACCTGGTCCACACCATCACCAACGCCATCGCCACCGCCATCACCACCGCCACCACCATCACCACCATCACCACCACCACCATCATCTCCCTAAGGGCAGGGATGGCAGACTGCATGTGTGACCCATCACCACCACCATCATCACCACCATCATCACCACCACCACCATCATCACCACCACCACCATCATCACCACCACCACCATCATCACCACCGCCACCATCATCACTGCCACCGCCACCGCCACCACCATCACCACCATCATCACCACCACCATCACCACCACCATCATCACCACCATCACCACCACCATCACCACCACCACCATCACCACCACCATCACCACCACCATCACCACCACCATCATCTCCCTAAGGGCAGGGATGGGAGACTGTGTGTGTGATTCACCAACCCCTAGCCTCCACATTGTCTGTATTACAGGTCCACAGACTGAGGTGGCTTTATGATTCTGTATCAGTGCCCCGGGTCGTATGTGGACTATTGATGAGATTTTAAGCTAACCATTTTGTAAATGTAATACTTTTTTAATAGTCTATATATATGTTTGTCTGTTAAACTGTTGTTCTTAAATACGCTATCGTTAGTTGTAATGCTGGGTTAGAAAAAGGCTTAGGTCTGTGTTGCTCTCCACTTTGCATGGGTAAAAAGTGGGTTTACGTTTTGCCTATTCCTGGCCCAGCTGGTTCAACAACTTAATGAGCTAACAAACGAACCTTGTGAAGGACTGTGACTCGCAGAGCAAGAAGAAGGCACCTTCAGGATTGTTAAATAAATGTGTGTCGTTAAACCCGCCACCACCCGACACAGCCAATTAGTGAGGGTTGTCACGCAAACAGAACGTGCCACAATTGTTGTGGGTTCACTCTCCAACACACGAGTGTGCTCAACTAGTAACGGATTAAATACTGACTTAGTGACTGGAGGAATTCATATTGTTTGGGTCTTTCGGTAAAGTCACTTAGATAGAAGAAAAAAATAATAATAAAAATAATAAAAAAATATCACGACGTTTCGATCGCAACACAAGCGGTCGTCATCAGGAATAATAATAATAGTAACGGATTGGCATGTTTTGTTAAACATGATTATTACGTGTTACAAAAGATGATGAGATTTCGTGGTTAATGGACGAGGGTCATAGCCAGGCAGAGGTGGTGGTGGTGGTGGCTACGCTGCTGCACGCGGCTGCCTGTAACCCAGCGCTATGGAGGCAGCAGCAGCAGCAGCGAGGGTTGGTGGATCACCGCGCAGATGGGGTGTGAAACTCACTCCCCGTGGGCGTCGATTAGCCCCGAACCCCCCTGGCCCTACCAGGAGAAGGCAGTAGGCAAAAGTGCGGACTAATCTACATCTGTTCCACACTACCTTCCCGTGGGCATAGATCATGAGCCCTACCCCTGGCTCTAGAAGGCGGCGGAGCAAACGCACGGACTCCTCCACCTGTTCCACCTGCATGGGATAACGAGTTGCACCTGCTCCCAGATGTTCACACTCATTGGTTGGCCGATGAATCCCATTCGTTAAGACAAAGAGGACGCCAGAGCTTGGGGCAAATGTTTTGGCATTGCCGGCCTCCCCCGCCACGTGACTGCCTCCCCCGCCACGTGACTGCCTCCCCCGCCACGTGACTGCCTCCACCGCCACGTGACTGCCTCCCCCGCCACGTGACTGCCTCCCCCCGCCACGTGACTGCCTCCCCCGCCACGTGACTGCCTCCACCGCCACGTGACTGCCTCCCCCGCCACGTGACTGCCTCCCCCCGCCACGTGACTGCCTCCCCCGCCACGTGACTGCCTCCCCCACCACGTGACTGCCTCCACCGCCACGTGACTGCCTCCCCCGCTCCGCTGTGATCCCGACGCCTCGTGGCGCCTGAGGATCGTTACACGTTGACATTATTATAATTCTGGTAATAAATTAATAATTATAATTCATGATTATAAGTAATTATAATTAACAATTAAGCAGTATGATTATAATTATATTAATTATGCTTTTTAATAATATTATAATTATTATTCTTTGGCTCTTTCGGTATAATAATTATTATGGAGCCGGACAAGGCACGGTTCGGATTTTTCATGGTTAATCGTGCGATCAGCGACACCTGCGTCTCTCTGGTCGCCTCGTGCGAGCGAGCCGATTGAGGCGGTGCGCGTCGTCTCGACGTGCACCTAGCCTGGCACCAGCGCGTCGTGACGTCATCGCCTCAAAGTGGTGGCAAATGCGGGAGTCGAATCGGTTCCAATCGTACCTCGCCAGATGAACGCAACTTCGATTCGCCGGTCTCATAGACATCAGGCTCCAGATTCTGCAATGAAAAAGACAAAGATCCCCCGTATAACCTCAACAGACTGTTGGGGCAAGTGCTGTTGGCGAGCAGCACCTGTGAAGGCCGGCACGGCACACGAGCACCACGCCCGGCCGCCTTTGTCTCCCCAGTGGCGATGATTATACACACCGCGCCAGGCACTAATTTGAGACTGAGTCGACCTAGGGGAGGCCCAGGACTTGGTTCAGATAATCGTCACCGGCGTTGGTGGCAGTGAGCGGGAATCGAACTCGGGTTGCCGGGGTTCGCAGCGCAAGTGCGCTCACCACTGCGCCACCGCTCCCCGCACACAACAACAACAGCCGCCATTGGCCACTAAGTGGCGGTGACATCACCACGACGCTTGTGCCAGGCCATGTGCACCTTGAGGCCACGTGAAGTGTCGAACGCCCGCTGGCAGGAGGTCACGGGGCAAACCCAAGTGCCACGGGTCGACTGACTGAGATGGCTGGCTGATGCACCACCTGTGGCCCCTACTGTGCCAACCTGCTGTGCTTTAGCCGCCCGGCGCTCCGCTCGTTGTTGTGAGCGTCGCTCCTCCGCCCTCCGTTGTTGTTGGAGGGCGACTGCCTCCAACTGCCCAGTAGCGTCCTTCACGAGCCTCCTCCACAGAGGCCGATCTTGACACCGCTGGTACCAGTCATCGGCAAGTCCACTCAGCTCCACGTCCTCCTGTACCACATCACTCCATCTCTTCTCTAGCCCGTGCCGCGCCCGCTTTGCCCCCTCGATCCGGCCCAACAAAAGCTGTTTCGGCATGCGGTGACTGGGCATGCGGGCTACATGACCCAGCCATCGCAGCCTTGCCTGCCGGAGGAGCTTACCGATGGGACATGGTCCAGATCTTTCAAGGATTTGTGAGCTCACACAATCCAGCCTGCAGGTGAAACCCCCAGGGTAAACGTTCTTATTTTTTATACTTCGATATCGGCAAAAAAGGTATCCCACGATACATCTGCTGCTGCTGCTTTTAATACTACGTTAACGAAGCGAAACACGTGACGTTACTAGGAGATATATAATCATAAATAACCTGCTAATTGGTTTTCATTCCATTCGGTTATCGGTAATTAACCCTCCTCCCACCACCCCCGATTTTAAAAGGCAAAGAGATCTTACATTTGTCCACGTACGAAAGATGTGTTTCTGTGTATCTGTTGACACATTGTACGCGGCTGTAATGCATGTGTCCATAATAGAGGGGGCTTTTGGTGGTTTGATCGCGTAAATATATAAATGTGTCGTAAAACCCGCCACCACCCGACACAGCCAATTAGTAAATCAATTATGGGTATTGGTCACGAACGCCTACGGCTTATACTGCATGTCTGTGTAGACTGTACTGTGTATCAGTGTGTGTGTGTGTACTGTGTGTGTATGTACGTGACCCACGTGGGTATGCGCGTTATCTGAACCGGTCCTAGGCCTCCCCTAGGTCGACTCAGCCTCAAATGAGTAACCTGGTGCGGTGTGTAGTAAACATCGCCACTGGGGAGACAAAGGCGGCCGGGGCGTGGTGCTGGCCACCCACCCCCTCGTGTGCCGTGCCGGCCTTCATAGGCGCTGCTCGCTAACAGCGCTTGCCCCTACAGTCTGTTACAGGCTATACGGGGGATCTGTGTGTTAGTATTTTCGTGTAAGTCCGTGTATATATGTCACTACATGTGTGTGTATGTGCATGTATGTATGTGTATGTATGTGCATGTATGTATATATGTGCGTGTGTATGCGTGTCTTTTAACGCTATATGGGGTATCTTTGTGCGTATGTATATGCATCCATGATACACACATACGCAACACTACTAATAATGTGTAATGCATCTCTCTGTGTGTGTGTGTCCATGCACATGCGCTGTTATCCGTACCGTGTCACCAAACATTCTCCGTCCCATCCCGACAACAGCAGCAGCATCAGGAGTCTCTCCATCCATCATCACCCCCCCTCCCTTCACCTCTTCACGATCCCAAATTAAAACAACGAACAGATCTCAAAGCGCCAGAGCAGAGGCAGACGGCGACTGTGACAGCACGTGACGAGTTGACTCGGGGAGACAGGACGGGGGTGAGCTTGAGAACAACGCCTACTCAGAGACACACACACACAACGCCTACTCAGAGACACACACACACACACAACGCCTACTCAGAGACACACACACACAACGCCTACTCAGAGACACACACACACAACGCCTACTCAGAGACACACACAACGCCTACTCAGAGACACACACACAACGCCTACTCAGAGACACACACACACGCAACGCCTACTCAGAGAGACACACACAACGCCTACTCAGAGACACACACACAACGCCTACTCAGATACACACAGACAACGCCTACTCAGAGACACACACACACAACAACAACCGCCATTCGCCACTAAGTGGCGGTGAGGTCACCACGACGCTTATGCCAGGCTATGTGCACCCTGAGGCCACGTGAAGTGTCGAACGCCCGCTGGCAGGAGGTCACGGGGCAGACCCAGGTGCCACGGGTCGACTGACTGAGATGACTGGCTGATGCACCACCTGTGCCCCCTACTGTGCCAACCTGCTGTGCTTCAGCCACCCGGCGCTCCGCTCGTTGTTCTGAGCGTCGCTCCTCAGCCCTCCATTGTTGTTGGAGGGCGACTACCTCCAACTGCCCAGTAGCAGTGTCCTTCACGAGCCTCCTCCATAGAGGCCGATCTTGACACCGCTGGCACCAGTCATCAGCAAGTCCACTCAGCTCCACGTCTTCCTGTACCACATCACTCCATCTCTTCTCTAGCCCATGCCGCGCCCGCTTAGCCCCCTCAATCCGGCCGAACAGAAGCTGTTTCGGCATGCGGTGGCTGGGCATGCGGGCTACATGACCCAGCCATCGCAGCCTTCCCCGCCGGAGGAGCTCACCGATGGGACCTTGCCCAGATCTTTCAAGGATTTGTGAGCTCCTCACACAATCCAGTCTGGTTAAACCTAGGATGGATCGTAGGCAGGCCAACCTAAATGTTTCTAACCGGCGAAGATGTTCCATTAGGGGGGTCCACGTTTCGCAAGCGTAGAGAAGGGAGGGAATGACCGTGGCCGAGAAGACCTGAAGCTAAGTGCGGAGCGACAGACCAGGTAGCTTCCACACAGCGTTACGCAGCCGATGAAAAGATATTGCCGCTCGACTGATTCGGAGTGAGACCTCTGCTGTTAAACTGGAGCCAGTCATAAGCACACTGCCCAGGTATGGGAAACTCTCCACTCTCTCCACAACTGCCCCATCACCGATTGGGAGTTGTGTGGGTGGAGTGTCCGATGGTACAAAATACCCAGGCAGGTGCTTAGTTTTGGTGGGGTTGATGGTAAGGCCCCACCTCTTAGTGGCACGCTCCAGTCTCAGCAGCAGCATCTCCAACTCTTCCTCTGAATGAGCAGCTATTTCCAAATCATCAGCATACATAACGTGGTTGAGCAATAGGTAGCCATCCCTTGACCACACCCGGGCATCGATCAGCCTCCCATTATATCTGTACCATATGGAGATTCCCCCGGTACAGCTATTGAAGGCTTCACGAACTACGTGGTCAAAATAGATGTTAAATAATGTGGGAGCCAGAGGACATCCCAGTCGCACCCCAAGGTGTACAGGGAATGGCTCTGACTCCCGGCCACGGAGTTTTACCCGGGCCCGCTCACCATCATGAAGGTTCTTAATGATCTTGAGCAGAGGGTCAGGTACTCCAAAAGCACGAAGAACAACCCAGAGCCCAGGCCTACTGATGGTATCATAGGCCTTGACCAGGTCAATAAAGCAGAGATGTAGGTCTTGTTGGAATTCCCTACACCTCTGCTGTAGCAGACGGACAGAAAATATGGCATCTGTGCAGGACCGCCCTTTCCCGAAACCGCATTGGGGCTCTGGAAGCCTCTCCTCAGCGTGCCTTGCAAGGCGATGTTGAATAATCCTTGCCAGGACCTTTCCCGGCACACTGAGGAGTTAGATGCCCCTGTAGTTGTTACAGTCTGTGTGGTCCCCCTTCTTAAAAAGGGGGACCACCAGGGCATCCTTCCAATCCTGCGGAACCCGTCCAGTGGTCCAGACTGTTGTTATGATGTCATATAGGGCAGTCTGTGCACAAACGCCGCCCTCCCTCAGCATTTCGCTTGGGAGATCATGTCTGCCCGCTGCCTTTCCTGGTCTCAGACTCTGGATCGCCTTCAGTACTTCCTCAACAGATGGCACTTCAGCCAGCCACTCACAGGGGGTGACTTCTTCCAATATTTGAGGCTCCGCAGCCTCAGCAGGGTCATCCTCACTTTGTGCCACGATGTTTTCCTGGCTGAGGGATTTTCCCTCCCCCAGGACCTCACAGAAATGCTCAGCAAATCTGCAAACCTGTTCCTGGGGGTCGGAGATTGGATCACCGTTTTTTCCCCTAATGATGGTAATAGGTGTGGCGCTGCAGGTTACTTTTTTGATGGAGTTAAATAGAGATTTGTGATCACGGGCAACTGAGGCAGACTCCATCTCCTCAGCAACCTGTGACCACCACCCATCCTTGCAGCGCCTCACGGCTCTCCGAACCTCTGAGCGAAGGCTGCGGTAAGCCTCCTCATTCTCTGACGTGGGATTCTGTAGCCGATGACAGTGGGCCTGTCGCTTCTTCTCAACCATCCTGAACACCTCCTCTGTCAGCCAGGGTCTCTGGGGAGGTCTGGACCGCGTACCCAAAGCAGCCATTGCAGCTGCATGAGTCACAGTCCTAAACCTCGCCCATTTACCCTCGACATCAGGAGAAGTCGGGGACGATGCCAATCCCAGCCGCAAGCGATGATGAAATTCTCGCTTGCAACTTTCATCAGATAACCGAGACCAGGCCACTTTAAGTTGGAATGGGGTTCTGGGTGTACACCCACCACTGGAGTGGAAGAATGGCAGGCGCATCTTACAGATGACTAGTTGATGGTCAGAGGGCAGATCAGCTCCACGGTAGGTCCTGGTGTCAAGGATATGGGCTCGCATCCGCTGGTCCCTCACTATGTAGTCCAGCAGATGTTCTTGCTTGGACCCGGCATGCATCCATGATGTTGTGTGGATGCGCCGATGCCGGAACAGCATGTTGGTAATTACAAGCCCATGGGCTGCACAAAAATCTAGCAGCCTCCTACCGTTGTTATTGAGCTGATCTGGCTCATGCCCTCCAATCACTCCAGACCAGGTGCCAGTATCATGACCAACTCGGGCATTGAAGTCACCCAACATGATGACTCTATTCCGAGGGGCCACTTTAGCCAGCACCTGTGACAGGAGGTCATAGAAGGCATCTGACTCATCGGCTTTGCCTGCATCCCTCCAAGGATGTTCATCTTCGGTGGGGGCATAAGTAACCACGACCACCATTCCTCGCCTCCGGTTGATGGGAAGGTGAGCCCAAAGTAGCCTGGGGCTTACAGCTTCCCACACCTCACTGCCATGCTCCCACGCCCCCTTCATTCTTTTGTTCAAAAGAAGAGCCACACCCTGTTGTTTGGCAGTCTGCTGCCCCGAGTAGAGGACTGTCCACCCCTCATGGTGGCAGGAGCCAGAGCCGGTCCACCGGACCTCCTGAATGCCACATAGATCCAGGCGGTACCGGTCCAGCTCCCGACAGAGGAGTGGCAGCCTCTCCTCTGCAGTGAGCGTTCGAACATTCCAGGTGGCCACCCGTAGTGGTTTTTCGTTGTTTCTGGAGGAGCCCCGAGGGTAGATATTCAATCTCCTGGCTCCGATAATTGGGGTTTGGCCAGGAGACGTCATAGACGCCTGGCCCCCTGGGGCCTCCGGCACAAGCTTATTAGTTATATACTTAATTCGTGGTTTAGTGGTAATTAATTGAAGGTGGAGGGGTAACCTGCCCCTCGCACCCGTCCAGAGCCCCCGTTTAGCCCCTGTGGTGGTCACAGACGCCATGAGGGGAGGAGCCAATCAAAATTGGCCCTCCCCCCACAGCACTGTCCACGACAGAGTTGCCCGTCCGGCACCGCGAGGAGGTAGGGGGTTGTTTTGCCTGACCAACACAACGCCTACTCAGAGACACACACACAACGCCTACTCAGACACACACACACAACGCTTACTCAGAGACACACACACATACACAACGCCTACTCAGAGACACACACACACGCAACGCCTACTCAGAGACACACACACACAAACAACGCCTACTCAGAGACACACACACACAACGCCTACTCAGACACACACACACAACACTTACTCAGAGACACACACACACAACGCCTACTCAGAGACACACAACGCCTACTCAGAGACACACACACACACAACGCCTACTCAGAGACACACACAAAACGCCTACTCAGAGACACACACACAACGCCGACTCAGAGATACACACACACACAACGCCTACTCAGAGACACACAACGCCTACTCAGAGAGACACACACACAACGCCTACTCAGAGACACACACACACAACGCCTACTCAGAGATACACACATACACAACGCCTACTCAGACACACACACAACGCCTACTCAGAGACACACACACAAAACGCCTACTCAGAGACACACACACACAACGCCTACTCAGACACACACACAACGCCTACTCAGAGACACACACACAAAACGCCTACTCAGAGACACACACACACAACGCCTACTCAGAGACACACACACACAACGCTTACTCAGAGACACACACACAACGCCTACTCAGAGACACACACACACAACGCCTACTCAGACACACACACACAACGCCTACTCAGAGACACACATACAACGCCTACTCAGAGATACACACACACACAACGCCTACTCAGAGACACACACACACAACGCTTACTCAGAGACACACACACACAACGCCTACTCAGACACACACACACAACGCCTACTCAGAGACACACACACACACAACGCCTACTCAGAGACACACACACACAACGCCTACTCAGACACACACACACAACGCCTACTCAGAGACACACACACACAACGCCTACTCAGAGACACACACACACAACGCCCATCATACACACTCACCCTGTCACTCACACACAACACACACCCATCAAACACTCTCACACTCACCCTGTCACTCACAACACACACCCATCACACACTCTCACACTCACCCTGTCACTCACACACAACACACACCCATCACACTCTCACAGTCACCCTGTCACTCACACACAACACACACCCATCACACTGTCACACTCACCCTGTCACTCACACACAACACACCCATCACACACTCACCTATCACTCACAACACACACCCATCACACACTCACACTCTGTCACTCACATACACAACACACACCCATCACACACTCTCACCCTGTCACTCACAACACACACCCATCACACACACTCACACTCACCCTGTCACACACACACAACACACACCCATCACACACTCTCACACTCACCTTGTCACTCACTCACAACACACACCCATCACACACTCACACTGTCACACACAACACACACTCTCACACTCACCCTGTCACTCACACACAACACCCATCACACACTCTCACTCTGTCACTCACAACACACACCCATCACACACTCACACTCTCACCCTGTCACTCACACACACAACACACACCCATCACACACTCTCACACTCACCCTGTCACTCACACACAACACACACCTATCACACACTCTCACACTCACCCTGTCACTCACACACAACACACACCCATCACACACCCATCACACTCACCCTGTCACTCACACACAACACACACCCATCACACACTCTCACACTCACCCTGTCACTCACACACAACACACACCCATCACACACTCACACACTCACCCTGTCACTCACACACAACACACACCCATCACACACTCTCACTCTGTCACACACACAACACACACCCATCACACACACTCACCCTGTCACTCACACAACACACACCCATCACACACTCTCACACTCACCCTGTCACTCACACACAACACACACTCATCACACCCATCACACACAACACACACCCATCACACACTCTCACACACAACACACACTCACCCTGTCACTCACACACAACACACACCCATCACACACAACACACACTCATCACACACTCACACACACTCTCACACACACCCTCACACACACTGATATAAACGGACTGTCACACACACGCACAGCTGCCACATTTCCCACACCAGATAGGGACAGCGTGGGAAGACGCGCGCTTTCTTATACGAGCTGCCAAATTGCATTGACACGCACGGACAATAATTGCGTCATTACGCGCGCGAGACAGTGCGATGACGTCATAATTGTGTCCAGTCACTGACAATTCGCTGACACAATATCAGTAGCAGCGCACTATAATCAAATTACATAATAATTTCATACAGCCTCACGCCCGGCCGCCTTTGTCTCCCCAGTGCGCGACGTTTAACGCACCGTGACAGGTGCTCGAGGCTGAGTCGACCTAGGGGGAGGCCCAGAACCGGTTCAGACAATCGTGATCACTCGTGGTGGTTGTAGTGGTGGTTGTGTGAGTCGAACTCGGCTCGGGGCCAGGTTCGGAGTTCAAACGGGGTGACGTCACGCAACGTTTAGCGCGGTGACGTCACGCAACGTTCAGAGCGGTGACGTCACGTATTGTTCAGCGCGGCAACGTTGAGCGCAGTAATGTTACGTAACTTAGAGCGCGGTCACGTCACGCAACGTTCAGCGCGATGACGTCGCGCAATGTTCAGAGCGGCGACGTTGAGCGCGGTGACGTCACGCAACGTTCAGTGCGGTGACGTCACGCAATGTTGAGCACGGCGACGTCACGCAACATCGAGCCCGGATTGCGTCACCCGGAAGCGGGGCGAATCGCAATTGCGTAGTTCACATAAGCCGCCGGGCGGCCTCTTGGCCAATGGCGTCGCAGTATCGCCCGACCGCGTGCTCGAGCTCGACCAATAAGCGAGCCGGGCGCGGTGTTGTTGGTCGCGCGTTCACGCTAGGGAATTTGAAGCCGGCGTGCGTCCGATCCTTAGGTTTCGCCTCTGCGTGGGTTCGACTCCTGTCGCGGCTTCAGCGATGGATTTGTACCAGGAGGAAGGGAATCCCGGTAACCTCAAGGTGGCCGCCGCTTCAGAGTTCGTTGGGTTCAAGCTCAATGTCCACGAGGTCAATGCTGACGGTGAGAGAGAGAGAGAAGGACCTTGAGGGCACCGGTTAATTGTCCGGCTTTGGCCGCCTCGAGACGCCCCTTTCCCGGCTGCGAATGCAGGCGAGCACCGAGGCTTGGGCCTAGTCTTCGGGTGCCACTTTTTAAGATGAATACTGTGCAAGTTACGGCGTGTTATTATTACCCTAAACACGTTCAATATAGAATTACTGTTACATAATACAACCTTTTAAACAATATATTTATTTTCAAGTTACTGTGGAGTCGTATCACGTTTTCCGTATGTTAATGTGTGTTAGTTCAGTTGGGTTATGCTGAACGAAGGGTCTGTAACCAAAGTAACAAGAGGCAGATTTTTGTTTAAATTCTGTAACAACAACAACAAAACCCCGCGCTGTGGTGCATTGCTTTCCTTAGTAAGTAACTGTCACGAAGCGGCACGCGGCCGACGAAAGCCCCTCGGTTAGGCCCTTTGAGCTCAGCAGCTGTTTCTCGTTGGCGACCCGGCCGACGGAACGGGCAATCGAATGCAAGCACGCCTGGCCGCCTTTGTCTCCCTAGCGGCGATGTTTTCACGTCGCACAAGGTACTCTTTTGAGGCTGAGTCGACCTAGGGACAGCCGTGTCTCTCTCAGTGGGTCCACGTGTGGGTGGGGGAGGTCTCGGGGACAGCCCGCTGTGCTGCTGCTCCTATTGTCTGACTGTTGTCTGTGTCTGTTGCTGCTCCTGTTGTCTGTATCTAACGGATCCAGCTACAGCAGCTGCTACAGCAACTTCTACAGCAGCAGCTACAAGTATAGATATTTTTGTTCTTTACCGCTTGTGTGTTAATCTGTGTTAACCCCGGATATTTTAGAGATGGCAATTCTCTTGCTGTGTATCCTACTGCTGTCCTTCCCGGCCATATCTCGTGCCACACTCAACTCTACAAACAGCTACCCTAATTACTTTGCGTCCATACTTGTTGCTCGATTTGCCACTACACCTGCAAATGAAACAGCTCATAGACACTTCTACACTCCATCATTGTATCCGTTTAAACCCTATCTTTGTCCCATTACTTCACCAGCACTCCTTCCAAACTTCATTCTGCTCTTAAAAATAACACCATCTGCGAGCTGCTGCTTATCGTCCAAGGTTCGCCGCTCTTCATCCTTTCACACAAAATGCTTGTGCAAACTATTAATTCTACTTTTCTTATTTCTGGGTGGTATTGAGCTTCATCCTGGCCCAAATGTAAAGAACTCGTATAATTCTGCAGATTTTTCTGGCAGAAAAGGTGTTGGTGTTCTACATGTCAACATCAGAGGGCTTGTGACTAAATTAAGTCAACTAAAACTAGAAGTGGCAAATCTTGACCCGGACATTTTTTGCCTAACAGAAACATTTCTCACTCCTGCCGTCAATGACTTTCAGATTATGATTGACAACTACAACTTTTTTCGGCTTGACCGAGGATCTAAAGGAGGTGGAATTGCCATCTATGTTCGTAATACTATTGTATGTTCACCAGCTCACTCCTTGTTTAAAAAATGTTGCTTTGAAGGTTTAGCTCTCAGAATAACTCTCCCAAATAATCAACAGATATTGGTAGTGTGCTGCTATAGACCGCCTAGTGGGAAGGATGTTGAAGTTGCATCTGCACTGAGGAGAGCTTTTTGAGGGCCTCCCAAAAGGTTAAATAGTTTTAGTGGGTGATCTAAATTGGAATTGGCTAAACCCGCCGGCCATGGCCACAAATTTTACAGATGAATTTAACTTTTTTCAATTCATAAATGTCCCCACAAGACCCAACCTAAAAAATCCGGGACAGTCAACTCTGCTTGATGTCCTATTGATAAATGCCCCTCACAATTTCGCACTGACTGGTGTTCTGGGAAATAACCTTAGTGATCACTCCTTCATTTTTGGGGTGAGATCATCAGCCAGACCCAAAGCCCCCCCTAAAATTGTTGAGAAGCACTCTTTGAGGCACTTCAGCACTCAGGCATTTACTAATGGTGTGCTTCACTTGGATATTGACAAGGTCTGTGATATCCCCAACCTGACTACGGCTTGGGAGACTTTCAGGTACACGTTTCTCCAAATTGTTAACAAACATGCTCCTTTGGTTAGATTTAAAACTAAAGATAACCGCCCACCATGGTATGATCCTTTGATTACAAAGCTCATGAAAACTAGGGACAAGGCTTGGGCATGTGCTCAGAAAAGTAATTTGGTAAATGACTGGCTAGAGTACAGGATTTTAAGGAATAGATGCAGGATTTTTTGGAAAACAATCAAATGTATCGAAAAGGCATCCAAAACAGACAATCTGCCTGTTGAGCTAAACCGAAATGGGGAATATTTTTCAGATCCCAAAAAAATAGTTGACAATTTTAACCTTCATTTTTCTGAAGCTGGTAATCTTTTTGGTAATGTATTGGGAGTCATCCCTGCTCATGAAAATTCCTACACCCCTGTCGAAACATTAAACGAATTTAGTTTCCAGCCAATCCACGAAAGTAATGTTCTGAAACAGCTGTCCTACCTCAAAGGGTCCTCCTGTACCGGAGCAGATAGTTTTCCCGTCTTTGCTCTACAAACTGTTGGTCACCTAATATACAAACCTATAGCCCATAAATTTCGATTTAAAGCTTTCGTGACTGCAATGATTCATCTTATTTGGTTCTTTCGGTAAAGTCACGTAGAATGAGAATAAAATAATAAATTGATAAATTAAAATAACACAATAATATTCTCACGACGTTTCGGCCACAACACAAGCGGCCTTCATCAGGTGAAGGGGCGAGACTGTCTGGTACCACTCCAGCGCTGTCCTACCAGACAGTCTCGCCCCTTCACCTATAGCCCATAATTTCAACCTGTCCATCAAAGAAGCATCAGTTCCTCTAGAATGGAAACATTCCTATGTCCGTCCACTTCACAAAGGGGGCCCTAAAGATGATCCCAATAACTACCGACCTATCTCAATTTTGTCCCCACTGATGGAAATTTTTGAAAAATTATTGAACTACCAAATTAGCAGTTTCCTCTTCTTTGGTTCTTTCGGTAAAGTCACGTAGAATGAGAAGGGCGAGACTGTCCTACCAGACAGTCTTGCCCCCTTCACCTGATGAAGGCCGCTTGTGTTGTGGCCGAAACGCCGTGAGAATATTATTGTGTTATTTTATTTTATCAATTTATTATTTTATTCTCATTCTACGTGACTTTACCGAAAGAACCAAAGAAGATGAATCATTGCAGTCACGAAAGCTTTAAATCGAAATTTAGCAGTTTCCTGTCCACCAACAATCTATTACATCTAAAACAATCTGGGTTCCGAAAAAAATACAGCACCACATCTGCTGCATTAGACTCTCTGAATCAAATTTACAGTAGCCTTGATAATAAGCAGTACTGTGCCTGTCTTTTTCTAGACCTGTCCAAAGCTTTTGATACAGTAGAACACAACACCCTGCTTAGTAAACTAAGTTGCCTCGGTTTTTCCAAAAACACAGTAAAATGGTTAAAAAATTACCTCTTTTCTCGCACCCAAACTGTATTCACAGATGGTTGGAGGTCAAACAGTGTTAAGATAACAAAAGGGGTTCCACAGGGTTCCATCCTCGGCCCCCTCTTATTATCTCTCTATGTCAATGACTCGGGCACTGACCTGGATCATTCCAGGGTAAATCTTTTTGCAGATGACACGATACTGATTACTGCTGGCCGCTCTCCAGATGACGTGATTGCTAAGCTCCAGGGTGATTTCAACAAACTACAACATCAGCTAGTTGCTCTTAAACTAGTCCTAAATACCTCCAAAACCAAGGTGCTATGCTTCTCACCCAGACTAAAGCAGGAAGTTATTTTTCCCAAATTACATTCCTTAAATAATGATCAAATAGAGCAAGTCAAGTTCTATAAGTATCTTGGGGTCATCCTGGATTCAAAACTGAATTTTGAAGATCACATTGATTATATTGGTAAAAAGACAAAAATAAAAATTGTTTTTCTGTATCGACACAAGCACTGCTTCCCCCCTATGTTCCGTTTGGAATTTATAAAAGCTACCATACTGCCTCTACTTGACTACTTTGACATCGTGTATAAATCAGCCCCAAGTACTGTACTGAAGAAGCTTGATTCCATCTATCACTCGGCCTTAAGATTTGCATTGAACTGCCCATATAGGACTCACCACTGTGATCTCTACATTGGGTCAAACTTAACATCTCTTAATGTTCGACGGCTTGTGCACCAGATCTTATTTATTCACGATGTACTTACAAAAAAAATCCGCAGACTACCTGCTGGATCTCCTCTCTGTTTCAAAGAACAAATTTGACCTCAGGTCTTCGCTCATTTACCAGCTTCACATTCCCTATTGCCGTACAAAAACTGGAGGAAGGGCCTTTGCTATTGATGCCTCCAGGGTCTGGAATGCTATTGTCAATAAACTGCAACTTGAATAGCTACCTATGAGATCTTCTCTTAAAACTGCTCTAGAGGAGTTGTACACCCCTAGCTGCCGCTGCTATTCAGTGGCCTAAAATAAAATGTTTCGCTCCGGATGACCGCTGCAAATTATTATCTGTATTTTGATTTAGTGTGCTGATCTTAAAGGTGCATTAAAACATGTTGATACTCCGACTGATGCTTCTGTTGTTGTGGAGTGACTCATGCAGCCAGCTGTGCCTCTAGGGTTTGGTGTTACATATTATTTATGTAGTTTATTGTTAAAAATTCGGTTACAGTTCCTATGATCACTGTTACATTGCATTTGTGGCTTTATTTTGGTGATTTCTAAAAGTTTTTTGGTTTGGCCATGTTTTTGTTTGTTGTAGTACGGAGTTAGACTGATGGCCTAAATCTAAGTTTTCTTGTTGTTGTTTGACTTGCATCCCACTGGGATTTTTGCACACAGCGTTGGTGTACGGTGCTATTTCAGGAATATTTTGATGTTTTTTCCTGGATTTTCTGTTTACACAGTGACACAAAGTCACTTTAAGATGTTTTCTTGTTCATGTTTTTTGTTTGTTGCGGTTGCACCCGATTCAAGAGCCGAATGGCTCACAGGGCTATACCAAAATAAATTAAACTATGAAAACTATGGCTGCTGCTGCTGTTGTCTGTGTATGACTGTTGCTGCTCCTGATGTCTGTGTCTGACTGTTGCTGCTCCTGCTGTCTGTGTATGACTGTTGCTGCTCCTGATGTCTGTGTCTGACTGTTGCTGCTCCTGCTGTCTGTGTATGACTGCTGCTGCTCCTGATGTCTGTGTCTGACTGTTGCTGCTCCTGTTGTCTGTGTCTGACTGCTTCTGCTGTCTGACTGCTGCTGGTGTCTGACTGCTGCTGGTGTCTGCTGCTGGTGTCTGACTGCTGCTGCTCCTATCGTTGAGGGGGGGGGGGGGTCCCTGTCCCCTCCCCGTGCTCTCGCGAAACTGAGCGACGCGGAGACCCCCGCAGGCTCCCCCCGTGGGTTTTCGAGGAAGTTTTAACCGAAACCTTTCACGTCTGTGGTTCTTGCTGCCTCCTCAACTTCGTTGTGCCGAAACGTCAACAAACGCGATGCTCAAATCGATGTGCCTGCGCGTTTGACTCCGTGCTCTACAGATGGAACACTCTTTCATCTGAATTCTGCCAGTCGCTACCAAGCGGCTGTGTATAAATAGATCGTGATATTGCCCTCGCGGTTGTCATTGCTATCCTTCCACCACATACACACACCTCCGATTAGCACGGTTTAGGCCTACGTACGGTGCGAAAGGAGTTCAACATACATCATCATCGTCATCGACGGTTAGTTCTTGTTAACCGATAAGTAACAACTATTGCCGGTTGAATGTAACGTCGGTCTCGCCTTGACTGTTGTTCACCGTCCTCATGGAGCTCATGCCTCTACCGCTGTTGGTTCCCCTCCCCCACCCTCAGTGTGGCCGCCTGTGCTACCCTCCTGGTCGAAGCTGCCCGCCCTTCAGCTGCCCAGCGGCACGGTGCTCTTCTCGACCAACGCCATCTGCAGGTGCGGCGAGCCAGAGTCACCCTCACCACCTCACCAGAGTCACCCTCACCAGAGTCACCCTCACCAGAGTCACCCTCACCACCTCACTGCCTCACCACCTCACCAGAGCCACCCTCACCACCTCACCAGAGTCATCCTCACCGCCTCACCAGTCACCCTCACCACCTCACCAGAGTCACCCTCACCACCTCACCAGAGTCACCCTCACCGCCTCACCAGTCACCCTCACCACCTCACCAGAGTCATCCTCACCGCCTCACCAGTCACCCTCACCACCTCACCAGAGTCACCCTCACCACCTCACCAGAGTCACCCTCGCCACCTCACCAGAGTCACCCTCACCGCCTCACCAGTCACCCTCACCAGAGTCACTCTCACCACCTCACTGCCGCACCACCTCACCAGAGCCACCCTCACCACCTCACCAGAGTCATCCTCACCGCCTCACCAGTCACCCTCACCACCTCACCAGAGTCACCCTCACCACCTCACCAGAGTCACCCTCGCCACCTCACCAGAGTCACCCTCACCGCCTCACCAGTCACCCTCACCAGAGTCACTCTCACCACCTCACTGCCGCACCACCTCACCAGAGCCACCCTCACCACCTCACCGGTCACCCTCACCACCTCACCGGTCACCCTCACCACCTCACCACCTCACCAGTCACCCTCACCAGAGTCACCCTCACCGCTTCACCGCCTCACCGCCTCAGACCTGCGCGCCAGATGAGGGCCGTTGTCTTTCTGGAGTAATTTACCCTCCCCAGTTTTAGCGGGTAGTAGTCGCAGTTGGCTTTCGCGACAAATATTATCGTGAGAGTGTTTCTTTGGGACGTACCGTTTCCTTCGCCCCGGGCGCGGGGCCCTGCCGTCAGTGTCGCCAATGGACCCTTTCCCGCTCCGGGATGTGCCTGCAAGTCGCGGGGTTTCCGTTGTCCCGTTCACCTCTGAATCTCGGAACGCCGCAAGCGGCTCGGCGTTCATTTTATTTCGAGAGGCGTGGTAGCGGCGCCGTTGTTTTTAAAGACGTCGTTGCTCACCGCAGAGACCCGGAGCGACACGTCGGCCGCACTCTACGATAGATAGCCGGCGCCAAACTGTGTCGCACGCCCTCCCGTATGGACTTGTGGGAGCCTCGGTACCGATTAAGTTTAAATTTTTCTCCCGGGAAAGGGGTTCAATTACCTGTGAGGACAAACGCACGTTGGAACGAGTTGCGTAATCCACGCATAGCCTTGATTCTCCTTCCTTGTTTATTTTATTCTGTGTGTGTGTGCGTCTGTGTGTGGTTTTATTTTCCACAGGTACATGTTCGAGAGCACTGGGCAGGAGCTGGGCACGGAGACCGATCAGTGTCTGGAGTGGGAGCACGCCGAGCTGGAGGTGAGAGAGATTTGTTGCACGTGATTGAACTCTGACCTCAGATCTCTTTCACACACGGGTGTACAGCCCTGTTTGTCCATCCACTGCTGGATGACGGCCTGCCCACGCCGTGCGGGTCGTTCGTTATTTGACCGTACTTCAGGCTGGTCAGTGCAGGTTCGTGGAGGCCGGGGAGCCATAGATGGAGAACATAAGTACACTGTGCGGCCCCGACCACAATAGGGCTGCAACCTGTAAAATCACCCGCCATGCGTGGCGGTCGTCCCATCTGATCACTGTCCAGTCTCGGCCCTGATTTGCTTCCGAGATCTCATTCGATCGGTCGCGTTACCGGGGCGATTCCGAGATCTCATGAGATCAGTCGCGTTACTGGGGCGATTCCGAGATCTCATGAGATCAGTCGCGTTACCGGGGCGATTCCGAGATCTCATGAGATCAGTCGCGTTACCGGGCGATTCCGAGATCTCATGAGATCATTCGGGTTACGGGATGATTCCGAGATCTCATGGGATCGGTCGCGTTACCGGGGCGATTCGGCATCCTAGGTCGCTGTTGTCTAGCCCGCGGCTGCGCCCGCGTCATCGTCGCCGCCGGTGCCGTCCAACTCCGACGTCGTGAACTTGCAGTCGTTCACGCCTGGTGCGTGGCCGGCTCGTCGATGGGCGATCGATCCGCAGACGGTCGTGTTTCTCGGATTGGTGATCCATCCCACAAACGTCACGGAAAACGAACCGTTGAATCCGGCTCGCTTGCAGCCACAACGGCGTCGATGGGGCAACGCGCGGACGTTGAAACCGCGCATGGAGCGCGTCCACGACCGGTCGAGGGGCGGCCAAGGCGCCAGCGGCGGGGCACGTCCATAGTGTGTAGTGTATAGTGTAGTGCATAGGGTAGTACGTGTAGTGTATATCAATGCAGTGTATGGTACTGGTGTGTATAGTGTAGTACGTATGTTGAACTTGTTTCATAACCTCTGTAGCCAACCGCGCTAATTGGAGGTGCAAAAAGCAGTTTAAAAAAAAGAGTTTTCAATCTCTCTCTGGAAAGGGCTTCTTCCGAAGGCGCGCGGCTCGACTTTTATATTTCACCACCGAGAGATTTGTCCGCGTTGGGTGCCGAACCGATACGATTGCTACCGATGGCGCTAAAAGACTGAACTTAAGCCTGCGTGCGTCCGTGCTCGCAGCCGGCGACGCTGGCATTGCTGCACGTGACGCTGGCGAAGGACCGCACTGGCGCGGAGCTGGCCGGCACCCAGGAGGCCGCGATGGATCGCCTGCGCCAGATGGACGGCGCGCTCCGCTCAAGCGAGGGAGACTTTCTCTTGGGGGTGCGGAGTGCACGCGCAGACGGCAAAACCAATAACAACAAAGACCCCCCCCCCCCCCCCCGTATAGCTCCCACCGACGGTTGCGCGAGTGCCGTTAGCGAGCAGCACTTACGGAGGCAAGGGGGGGGCGGAGTGGCCGGCACCACGCCCGGTCGCCTTCGTCACCGCAGTGGCGATGTTCACGCGCTGCGCCCAGGTACTCATTTGAGGCCGAGTCGACCTAGAGCGAGGCCCAGGACCGGTTCGGACAATCGTCACGGTAATTGTATCGCTTTCGACAGCACTTTCCCACGTTGCTCCGGTGATCTTTGTCTTCGAATTTATTTGTGGATGGGTATTTGTACGCGTCTGTATTCACATGTAGGTCGACTGAGCCTCAAATGAGTACCTGGGTGCGATGTGTAAACATCGCCACTGGGGAGACAAAGGCGGCCAGGCGTGGTTGCTGTGCCACCCACCCCCTCGTGTGCCGTGCCGGCCTTCGTAGGTGGTGCCACACGCTAACAGCACTTGATAAGTTTATTGGTGGGGGTAGGGGGGGTCTTTGTTGTTGTATTCACATGTGTGTGTGTCTTTGTTGTTGTATTCACATGTGTGTGTGTGTTTGTTGTTGTATTCACATGTGTGTGTGTGTCTTTGTTGTTGTATTCACATGTGTGTGTGTCTTTGTTGTTGTATTCACGTGTGTGTGTGTGTGTCTTTGTCGTTGTATTCACATGTGTGTGTGTGTGTGTCTTTGTTGTTGTATTCACATGTGTGTGTGTGTCTGTCATTGTATTCACATGTGTGTGTGTCTTTGTTGTTGTATTCACATGTGTGTGTGTCTTTGTCGCTGTATTCACATGTGTGTGTGTGTCTTTGTTGTATTCACATGTGTGTGTGTCTTTGTCATTGTATTCACGTGTGTGTGTCTTTGTTGTTGTATTCACATGTGTGTGTGTCTTTGTTGTTGTATTCACATGTGTGTGTGTGTCTGTCATTGTATTCACATGTGTGTGTGTCTTTGTCATTGTATTCACATGTGTGTGTCTTTGTCATTGTATTCACGTGTGTGTGTCTATGTTGTTGTATTCACATGTGTGTGTGTGTGTCTTTGTTGTTGTATTCACGTGTGTGTCTTTGTTGTTGTATTCACATGTGTGTGTGTGTCTGTCATTGTATTCACATGTGTGTGTGTGTCTTTGTCATTGTATTCACATGTGTGTATGTGTCTGTCATTGTATTCACGTGTGTGTGTCATTGTTGTTGTATTCACATGTGTGTTATTGTCGCTGTATTCACATGTGTGTGTCTTTGTCATTGTATTCACATGTGTGTGTGTCATTGTTGTTGTATTCACGTGTGTGTGTGTGTGTCTTTGTCATTGTATTCACATGTGTGTGTGTGTCTTTGTCGTTGTATTCACGTGTGTGTGCGCGCGCTTATTCATGGAGGACGTGCGTTTGTTTTTCCTGCGTGTGTTTCCGTTGTGCGTGTGCAGACGAAGCCAAGCCTGGCCGATCTTGTATTCTGGTCAACGCTCTTCCCCGTGTTTAGCGATCGTGTCCTTCCGCTAGGTCAGGCCTCGCCACTGCAACTCACGCTGCCGCCCGTAGCTGCACCGCACCTACGTTCACTCGGCATCGTTCAATCTCTTTCGCACGAAAAGCAGCTGTAACCGAGTAATCGCAGGTATTTTTTTTTTCAACAATTGGGGGTGTTGTTTGGCCAGTACCAGTGACATTGTTTATTTAGCTATGAGAGGCAACTGGAGCCAACCCATGCTGAACAGGGAAAGAGAATACAAACTCTAATACACACTCACGCTCACTCTCGTACACTCTCACACACTCGCACTGCAGAACAGGGGGAGAGAACATAGCAACTCCACACTCGCACCCCGCTTTACACACTCTCGCACCGCACCTCCCGTTAGCACGGTTGGCTACGTAAGGTGCGAAAGGCGTCCAACATGCATGCATGCGTGTAGCATGCAAACGGCCACACGGCAAGGCCGTCCCGAGTCGGGAGTGGAACCCAGGTCCCCCTGGAGCTGCGAGGCACCGGCCTCACAAAGGCCTGACCTCTATCGTCATCTAACCCCCAGCGGAGGAAGCGGACTCCGTGACGAGGCTGCGGGCGTGGTTTCACGCCGTCACGTCGCACCCGCGCCTGCGGGAGACCTCCGACGTCGCCGCGCGGAAGTTCGACTCCGGGCCGGCGGCCGCCTGCGGCGACTGGATCTCGAAGCGCCCGCGGCAGCGGCCGTCGCCGCGGGCGCCCGGGCACGTCCTGCACCTCGGAAAAGCCGCGGTGAATGAGCCGGCGGTGGGCGGGGCTGCTGCTGCCGAGATTTAAAAGTCTCGTGCTGGGGTTGAGCGCCGCTTTAGAGTTGGCCTCCACTTGGGGTTGGAGCGGTGTGAATTAGACCACGGGGGTTTGTGAACATTTACCTTACTCGGGGCCGAATGTGTTATTGGAGTTGGGAGTTGGGGGGGGGGATGTGTGGGGAGGGGACTGTTGACCATATTTCACCGTGCCGGTCAGTACAGTTTGACTGATGGCAGCACTCGTAGTGTGATTGTGTGTTATGGTTCAACTTTGGGGGAAGCGGTGGTGTAAAATGAACAAGACAAACTCCACACACACACACATATACTGCGATGTGGAGCTGGCGACCCGAGTTTGGTTCCCGCTCACGGCCGAGATCGGTGATGAATATCTGAAGCTGTTCCGGGCCTCCACTAGGTGAACTCAGCCTTTAATTAGTTCCTGGTGCGGTGTGTAAACATCAGCACTGGGGACGACGAAGGCTGCCGTACGTGGTGTTGGCCACCCACCCAGGATGCCACTGGAGCTATGCACTTTTAAATCCAGATTTAAAATTAATTTCTTAAGAACTGTTTTTTGTCCATTAAATTAGTTTTTTTGTGTTAGATTATGTAAATATATAAATGTGTCGTTAAACCCGCCACCACTCGACACAGCCAATTAGCAAGGTTTGTCACGTGAACAGAACGTGCCAGTTCGTTACTAGTACAGCACTAATCGGTGTGTCGGAGAGCAGATCCACAACATTTTTCCGAGGACTCGGATTGTAAATGTTGTGGATTTGCTCTCCAACACACAACCGGTTAGTGCTGTACAAGTAACGAATTGGCCACGTTCTGTTTACGTGACAACCCTTACTAGTCGGCTGGTCGCGAAAGCCTACGTGTTAAACTGCTTTTTGGATTTCGTTTGTTGTCCTTCCCCTGCACCTCCGATTAACACGGTTGCCTACGTACGTACATACACACACGAGTGCAACTCGCGAACAGCACTTGCCCCGAACGTCTGCTGAGGCTATACGGGGGGTGGGGGGGGGGGATCTTCGTCTCTGTGTGGGGCGTAGGAGCCGCAGAATCAGAGCAAGATGACCCCGCAGTTGCCCCTGGAAGGGGCCCCGGAGGCCACGCAGGAAGTGAGCGACGAGGAGGCGAGCAGGGCAAGGGAGGCGTTCCTGCAGGGCTACGCGGGGCTGCCCAAACCGCGAGTCGCCACTCACCCCATGTGAGCGAGCGCCAGACGGCGGTCTAGAGAGCGTGCTGCGCGGTTTCCACTGGAATCGCGTTTGTGTGTGCGAGTGTGTGTGTGTCAGTATGTGTGTGACGATTATCTGAACCGGTCCTGGGCCTCCCCTAGGTCGTCTCAGCCTCAAGTGAGTACCTGGTGCGGTGTGTAGTAAACATCGCCACTGGGGAGACAAAGGCGGCCGGGCGCGGTGTTGGCCACCCACCCCCTCGTGTGCCGTGCCAGCCTTTATTGGTGCTCGCTAACAGCACTTGCTCCTACAGAGTATGGATCCTACAGTCTTGTTAAGGCTATATGGGGGATTTTTTGTGTGCGTGTGTGGGGAGCGGTAGTGTCGTGGTTAGTGCGCTGCGCGATGAACCTTGTTACCCAAGTTCGATTTCCGCTCACGGCCAACACCGGTGACGATTATTTGAACCCATCCTGGGCCTCCCCAAGGAAGAGTCGGCCCCATGAGCACCTGGTGCAATGTGTAAACATCACCACTAGGGAAACAAAGGCGGCCGGGCGTGGTGTTGGTCACCCACCCCCTCGTGTTATGTTCTGGCCTTCATAGGTGCTGCTCGCTAACAGCACTTGCCCAACAGTCTGTAAAGGCTATACGGGCAATCTGTCTTTTGTGAGTATGTGAGTGTGTCAGTGTGGTGTGTATGTGAGTGTGTGTGTGTGTCGATCCATGGCACCTGGGTCTGCCCTGTGACCTCCTGCCAGCGGGGGTTCGACACTTCACGTGGCCTTAACGTGCACATAGCCTGGCACAAGCGCCATTGTGACGTCACTGCCACTTAATGGCGAATGTTGGTTGTTGTTGTGTGCGAGTGTCGTGCCGACCTTCAAAGTCTGTTACAGGCTACGCGGGTGACCTTTGTCTTTGTGACCCTCACCTGAGTTTGCCTCTCCGGCCTTCATAGGTGCTGCTCGCTAACATCACTTTACCCCAACAGTCCGTGGAAGGCTACACGGGTGACCTTTTGTCCTTGTGTGTTCCCCAGTCTGCCGCAAAAGGGCGAGAAGAACATTCTGATCACGAGCGCTCTGCCGTACGTCAACAACGTGCCGCACCTCGGCAACATCATCGGCTGCGTGCTGAGCGCCGACGTCTTTGCACGGTGACCTTCCGGCATCAGAACATTCACCCTGGAGAAATCCGACGGGCCAAGAAGCTCTTTGTCAAAGGGGGCGAATCGGCCGGCAGGCAACATCAAAGCGCATCACGGGACCCCCCTTGCCAGTATCAAAATATAAAAATAGGTTTTACCCTTTATGGCAATAGAAAGGTGTTAAGAAGTTTTAACATCAAAGCGTTACACAATTACAGGTTAAAAACAAACTCCATAATAATAGCTGTGACAGTAATACACCCGATTGATAATGATGATGGTGTTGACGAGGGTGGTGAGAATGACGACGATGATCCATAATATATATTTTTTTGGGTTGGATCGCGTAAATATAAAAGTGTCGTTAAACCCGCCACCACCCGACAGCCAACCAGTAAGTTTTGTCACGTAAACAGAACGTGCCAATTCGTTACTGTTACAGCACCGCCGGTGTGTTGGAGAACACATTCACAACATTTACAATCTTGAGTACGACATTTCACCAGTAATTACAACGAGCTTCATCAGGCGACAGCCAGATTTGTGGATGATATTGGTCGCCCAATGATGATGATGATGGTGACGATGATGGCGATGATGTCGATCATGGCGGTGACAATGACGATCACCGTGATCGCGATCACGATAATAATAACAATAATACCGCGCCGACGCCGGGCGCGACCAGGTACTGCCGCCTGCGTGGCCGGAACACGCTGTACGTGTGCGGCACGGACGAGTACGGCACGGCCACCGAGACCAAGGCCGTGGAGGAGGGGCTGAGCCCGCGGGAGATCTGCGACAAGTACCACGCGCTGCACGCCGATGTCTACCGATGGTTCGGCATCTCCTTCGACTACTTCGGCCGGACGACCACGGCGCTGCAGACCCAGTGGGTCGTCGCGCGTCCGCCCCTGACCTCCGTCGCCACCTCCTCGTGCCACCTCGTGCCTCCTGTTACACCTCTTCACATCGCTTACCTCCTAGCACCTCCTCGCACCCGACTCTCTTCCGCGCTGTCCTTCACCTCCGCCGCGTTTCACTGTTGAGTCCGCCTCTCGCTCTCCCCCCGGCAGGCCTACACGCGGCCTGTGACGCCTGCCGCGCCCTCTGTTCACCCCAACTATTGCGTCTGCCCCCTCTCTGCGCTTCCCACTCCGATGTTCCCTCCCTCCCTCCCCCCACCCCGCCCTCACCGCAGGATCGCGCAGGACATATTCTGGCGTGTGCGTGAGCGTGGCTTCCTGCTCACCGACACGGTGGAGCAGCTGCACTGCGAGCGTTGCTCTCGCTTCCTGGCCGACCGCTTCGTCGAGGGCACCTGCCCCCTGTGCGGCTACGGCGACGCCCGCGGGGACCAGTGTGACAAGTGTGGGCGCCTCATCAACGCCGTCGAGCTCAAGGTGCGCGGGTGGGGGGCCTGGGGGGTGGGGGCCTGGGGGGTGGGGGCCTGGGGGGTGGGGGCCTGGGGGGTGGGGGGGCGTAGGGAGTAGGGGGGGCCTGGGGGGCGGGGGGGGGGGCCGGTGTGATTTTTCCGAACTGCCCAGACGTGCGAGTGCCTGGCCCCGCGTGTAACGACGACGGTCTCCCCTCGCCCCGCCAGAACCCGCAGTGCAAGATCTGCAGGGACACGCCAGTGGTCAAGTCGTCAGAGCACCTCTTCCTCAACCTCCCCAAGGTGACACACCCCCCTCCCCCCTCCCTCCTCCCTCATGCTCCCACCTCCATCCCTCTCTCCCCCCTCCCTTCCTCTCCCCCCCCTCCCCCCTCCCCTCTCCCTCATGCTCCCACCTCCCTCCCTTCCTCTCTCCTCCCTTCTCCCTCCCTCCCCCCCTCCCTCCCTCCCCCCTCCCCCCCTCCCTCCCTCCCTCCCCCCCTCCCTCCCCCCCTCCCTCCCTCCCTCCCTCCCCCCCTCCCTCCCTCCCCCCCTCCCCCCCTCCCTCCTTCCTTCCCCCCCTCCCCCCCGTCCCCCCTTCCCCCCCTCCCTCCCATCAGTATCATCCCTGAGCTTTACTCTCTGCGTGTTCTCCCCCCCCCCCGTCCCCCCCTCCTCCCCCCCCCCCCCGCCGCCCTCCCAGCTGGAGGCTCCGCTGCAGGCGTGGCTGGAGGGGGCGTGGGCGGGCGGCGACTGGACGGCCAACGCCCGGCTCATCACACGCTGCTGGGTGCGCGACGGCCTCAAGCCACGCTGCATCACCCGGGACCTTCAGTGGGGCACGCCGGTGCCACTCGAGGGCTTCACTGACAAGGTGGGGGCTGGGTGGGGGGTGGTGGGGGTGGGTGGGGGGTGGGTGGGTGGGGGGTGGGTGGGGGTGGCCACCCGCTAGCGTACCCTCCACGTGACTCCCACCCCCATCTCTCACTACCCCTGCCACAGAACTAAATCCTCCCCCCCCACCTCCCGATGTTGTAACCCTGCCTTGACCCTGCCTTGACCCTGCCTTGACCCCGCCTTGACCCCGCAACCCAAACACTCGGCCTCTATCCCCTGATGCCTACCCCTCCCTCTATCCCCTGATCCTACCCCGGCCTCTATCCTCTGATGCCTACCCCTGCCTCTTATCCCCAAATCTCATCGACATCCCATTAACCTTATCCCCCTAACTCCATGCTGAGTCGTGTTTGCTAGCTCCCGTCTGAACACGACCCCTAACCCTCCACACTTGTCTATGTTACACAAAGACAAGTGGTAGTCGTAATGAAGTTGATTTATTTTCACGATGAAGCTGCACCTGTCCCCGGTTCCCCGTACCTCCCTAACCGCCCACCCCCGGCGCCGCGCCCACGGGCTGCACCCACCGTGCCGCCACCCTTGCCGGCCGCTCGCAGGTGTTCTACGTGTGGTTCGACGCGCCCATCGGATACCTCTCCATCACGGCGAACTACACACCGCACTGGGAGCGCTGGTGGAAAAACCCCGACGAGGTGAGCGAGGCGTGGGGGGGGGGGCCGGGTGGTGGGGGGGGGGCCGGGTGGGTGGGGGGGTGGTTGGCGGGGGAGGGGGGTGGGGAGGGGTGGCAGGACGCGGTAGCGAGGAACTGAGGACCCGGGGAAAAATCGACGCGACCACGGTGGAGAGAGAGACGCGCAAAATACAGCAGGCGTCAGTGGTCGGCATTGAACCCACGACCCCCTGCTACCCCCCTCTGCCACCGCCCCACCTTGCAGGTGACGCTCTACAACTTCATGGCCAAGGACAACGTCCCCTTCCACAGCGTCGTCTTTCCCTGCTCGCTGATCGGCGCCGACCAGAACTTCACGCTCGTCAACTCGCTGATCGCCACGGGTAACCCCCCCTCCCCTCCCCTCCCCCGCCCCCTCCCCCCACCCTCCGTCATCGCCATCCTTCCCCGTTCCCCTACCGACCTCCTCAATCGGAGGGACGGAACTGCGTCCCTGGCTGCCGTGGACGCGTGGATTTTTCTCCGCATCCTCCGGTTTTTCCCGTGCACGTCTCGGTTCGTCGTCGCGCGTTCACGGTGTCTGGCCGCCGCTGGACACTTCCACGCGACGAGGATGAGCCGCTGGACACTTCCACGCGGCGAGGATGAGCCGCTGGACACTTCCACGCGGCGAGGATGAGCCGCTGGACACTTCCACGCGACGAGGATGAGCCGCTGGACACTTCCACGCGACGAGGATGAGCCGCTGGACACTTCCACGCGACGAGGATGAGCCGCTGGACACTTCCACGCGACGAGGATGAGCCGCTGGACACTTCCACGCAACGAGGATGAGCCGCTGGACACTTCCACGCGACGAGGATGAGCCGCTGGACACTTCCACGCGACGAGGATGAGCCGCTGGACACTTCCACGCGACGAGGATGAGCCGCTGCTTCGTTGAGGAGGTCGCTTTTGAAAAAGAGCTACACACAGCAGCTCAGGGGGGCCTTAGCTCGTAAAGTAATACATAGTTTCAATCTTCACTTAAAGCTTTCGTGACTGCAGGAATTCATACTGTTTGGGTCTTTCGGTAAAGTCACGTAGATTACCTACGTAGATAATCTGCGTGACTTTACCGGAAGACCCAAAGAGAATAAATAGTTTAGTTTATCGTATGTTGAACTTCTTTCACACCTTACGTATTGTGATGTATAGTGTAGTATGTGTAGTGCGTAGTGTAGTGAATAGTGCAGTATGTATGTATGTATGTTGAACTTCCTTCGCACCGTGCAGAGCCAACCCTGCTATTCTGTGTGGGGGAAGGACAGCACAGCTCCTAGTGGGCTTTCTAATATCGGAAGGAAGAGCATTCCAGATGGCCGCAGAAGCGCTTCTGCAAGCACGAGATGCAGTGACCGTCTTTGTTTGATGGTTAGCCAGAAACCGCTCTGAGGATGGTCGGAGTTTGCGTGATGGTGGTTTTCTGCCCCTTGACGAGATGGGCAGTATTGTGGTTCGGCAAGGTGACATCGCGTGAGACCCTGGGCCCCGTGACATCGCTGGGCGTGCGTGTGTGTGTGTGTGTGCGTGTCGCAGTTCATTCATAGGTGCTGCTCGCTAACCGCACTTGGGCCAACAGTCTGTTCAGGCTACACGGGGGGGGGGAATGTTTGTGGCGGTCAGCGCTACGCCGTGGTACAAACCGGGCGGCACGAGCTCGATTACCGCTCACGGACACCGGCGCCAGTGACGATTGTCTGAACCCCTCGGTGAACTCGGCCTCAAATGAGTACCTGGTGCTGTGTGTCGCAAACGTCGCCACCGGGGAGCTAAAGGCGGCCGGGCGTGGCTCCGGCCACCCCCCCCCCGCCTCCTTCCCATGTGCCATGCCGGCCTTCAGAGGCGCCACTCCCTCACAGCACTTGGCCCCAACGGTCTGTCGAGGCTACACGGGGGATCTTTGTCTTTGCGCGCCGCCCTGCCGCAGAGTACCTGAACTACGAAGACGGAAAGTTCTCCAAGAGCCGCGGCGTCGGCGTGTTTGGCGACCAGGCGCGCGACACCGGCATCCCCGCGGACGCGTGGCGCTTCTACCTGCTGCACCTGCGGCCCGAGAGCCAGGACAGCACCTTCAGCTGGGCCGACTTCCTGCTCACGCACAACGCCGAGCTGCTCAACAACCTCGGCAACTTCGTCAACCGGTGCGGGCGGTAGTGTGCGGTAGTGTGACAATGGCGAGATGTTAACTACCTCGCCAGGTATACAGGAGGTCGTGGGTTCGATCCCAACCCTGACGCCTGCTGCTGTATATTTGGAGTTGGCGTGTGTCTCTCTCTCTCTCATCATCACTACGGTAGGTAGGAGATGTTAACTACCTCGCCTTGTATACAGGAGGTTGTAGGTTCGATCCAGACCCCGACGCCTGCTGCTGTATATTTGGAGTTTGCGTGTCTCTATCTCTCATCATTATCACGGTGGCTATGAGATGTTAACTACCTCGCCTGGTATACAGGAGGTCGTGGGTTCGATCCCGACCCCTGCTGCTGTATATTTGGAGTTTGCGTGTCTCACTCTCTCCGTGGTCGGGTGGATTTTTTTCCGGGTCCTCCTCTTTTTTCCCTCCACGTTTAGAATCAACATCACCACGTGTTTAGAGTGTTTGGCTGTCGCTATCAATTTCCACACAATATAGCTCAGTGGGCCTTACCTGTTAAAACAAAAATAGTTTGGTCCAAGTGCGCTATTAATTCGATGGGCCTGAGTTGGCGGTGGCGTGGGGAGCTGTTCATCCAGCAGTGGATCGACCATGGCTGACGACGCTGTTGATGGGAATGTGTACAGGTACGCGTGTACTCTTGTCTGTGTGAGTGTGTATGTATCTGCCCGTGTGTGTGTATCGGTGTATGTGCGCACGTATGTACATGTATGTGTACACGTGTGTGCGGGCGTGGTGCTGGCCACCCACCCCGTGCCGGCCTTCATAGGTGCTCGCTAACAACACTTGCCCCCAACAGCCTGTTAAGGCTTTGGATGGGTGAGTGGGTGAGAGGGTGAGCGAGTAGCTGGGTGGGCTAGCAGGCGGGTGGTCAAACGAGGTGGTGAGCGATGGGTGAGCAGACATGGAGGCACGTGGGAAGGAGTGAGTGGGTGAGCGAGTTGGTGAGTGGGTGGTGTGGGTCAGCCAGCTGGCTGGGCGCGTGGGCGAGTGGATGAGCCGGCGGACATCTGTGAAAAAGAGCTTCATAGCTCATCGTATTTCCTCCAGCATTAATAAATACTCTGATTCTGAACGAGTGAGTTAATCAGTACGCCCCACGGAAGCGTGTCTCGCAGAACTACCTGTAAGATCCCTTTCCAAGTGACCTCCGTTCCGCACAGCCGGTGCGCTTTGCCCACCTTCCTTGCCGCCGAGAGTGACGCTCATCGCGGAGTCGGCAATCGCGGGAGTTGAGCCAAAGGAAGAGCGGTGCGCAGATCCCGATTTGAACGCGCCGCGGTCATCTGCGACCGGGCCGAGACCACCGACTCGCCTAGCTCGAGGTACCCGGCTCGGCGTCTCTGACATGTGACCTGGCCCACCCACCCCCCCCCGTCCCCCCCCACCGTCCCCTGCGCCCCCTCCCTCCCGCTGTCCCGCTGTGTGCGTGCGTCGCCCGTGCCGTGCGCAGCGCCGGCGTGTTCGTGGTGAAGTTCTTCGAGGGGCGAGTGCCGCCCATGGAGCTGACGGCGGACGACGCGCGCCTCTTGGCGCTGGTGACGCGCGAGCTGCACGCGTACACACGCCTCCTCGACAAAGTGCGGTGAGCGCACGCACGTGTCTCTGGCTTTGTCTTTACGTGTCTGTGCGCGTGTGTGTGTCTGTGCGTGTGTCTTTGTGTGTCTGCGCGTGTGTGTGTGTGTCTGTGCGTGTGTTTGTGTGTCTTTGCGTGTCTGTGCATGTGTCTGTGTCTTTGTCTTTGCGTGTCTGCACGTGTGTGTGTCTGTGCGTGTCTTTGCGTGTCTTTGCGTGTCTGTGCATGTGTCTTTGTCTTTGCGTGTCTGTGTGTGTGTCTGTATGTCTTTGTCTTTGCGTGTCTGCGCGTGTGTGTGTGTGTCTGTGCGTGTGTCTGTAATGGCTTTTCGTTGTTTCTGGAGGAGCCCCGAGGGTAGAGATTCAATCTCCTGGCTCCGCCAATTGGGGTTTGGCCAGGAGACGTCATAGACGCCTGTCCCCCCGGGGCCTCTGGCACTTGAAACAAGCTTATTAGTTACATATTTTAGTCGTAGTTTAGTGGTAATTAATTGAAGGTGGAGGGGTTACCAGCCCCTCGCACCCGTCCAGAGCCCCCGTTTAGCAACTGTGGTGGTCACAGACGCCATGAGGGGAGGAGCCAATCGGAAATTGGCCCTCCCCCCACAGCACTGTCCACGACAGAGTTGCCCGTCCGGCACCGCGAGGAGGTAGGGGGTTGTTTTGCCGGACAACGGAGGGTGGAAGAGCGACGCTCACAACGAGCGGAGCGCCGGGTGGCTAGAGCACAGCAGGTTGGCACAGTAGGGGGCACAGGTGGTGCATCAGCCAGTCATCTCAGTGATCTTAGTCAGTCGACCCGTGGCACTTGGGTCTGCCCTGTGACCTCCTGCCCGCAGGCGTTCGACACTTCACGTGGCCTCAAGGTGCACATGGCCTGGCACAAGCGTCGTGGTGATGTCACCGCCACTTAGTGGCAAATGGCGGTTGTTGTTGCGTGTGTTTGTGTGTCTTTGTCTTTGCGTGTCTGCGCGTGTGTGTGTGTCTGTGCGTGTGTCTGTGTGTCTGTGCGTGTGTCTGTGTGTCTGTGCGTGTGTCTGTGCATGTGTCTGTGCGTGTGTCTGTGTGTCTGTCTTTGCGTGTCTGCATGTGTGTGTGTCTGTGCGTGTGTCTGTGTGTGCGTGTGTCTGTGTGGGGAGTGGTAGTGTAGCGGTTAGCGCTACGCTGCGCTATGAACCCGGCGACCTGAGTTCGATTCCCGCTCACGGCCAACACCAGGTGACGATTATCTGAACCGGTCCTGGGCCTCCCCTAGGTCGACTCAGCCTCAAATGAGTACCCGGTGCGATGTGTAAACATTGCCACTGGGGAGACAAAGGCGGTCGTGCGTGGTGCTGGCCACCCACCCCCGCGTGTACCGTTCCGGCCTTCATAGGTGCTGCTCGCTAACAGCACTTGCCCCTACAGTCTGTTAAGACTACAGGGGGGATCTTTGAACTTTGTGTCTGTGTGTCTTTGTCTTTGCCTGTCTGCGCGTGTGTGTGTCTGCGCGTGTGTCTTTGTGTGTGCGCCTCAAAGTGCACCCGGCCCCACAGGCGCCGTGGTGACGTCACCACCACTTAGCAGTGAATGGCGGCTGTTTTTGTTGTGTCTGTGTGTCTGTGTGTGGAGAGCGGTGGTGTAGCGGTTAGCGCTACGCTGTGCTTCGAACCCGGCAGCCCGAGTTCGATTCCCGCTCACGGCCAACACCCAGTGACGAATGTCTGAACCGGTCCTGAGCCTCCCCTCGGTCGACTCAGCCTCAAATTAGTACCTGGTGCGATGTGCAAACATCGCCACTGGGGAGACAAATGTGGCTTGGCGTGGTGTTGGCCACCCACCCCCTTTGTGCACCGTCCCAGCCTTTACAAGCGCTGTTCACTCACAGAGCTTGCCTCAGCAGTCTGTTATAGGCTACACGGGGGACCTTTGTCTTAAATGCAGCCGGGCGTGGTGCTGATCGCCCACCCCTCCTGTGCCAACTTTCATAGGCGCTGCTCACTCGCAGCACTTGCCTCAATAGCCTTTGTGGGCTACACGGGGGATCTTTGTCTCTGTGCGTGCAGGATACGGGACGCCCTGCGCTGCATATTCAACATCTCGCGCCATGGCAACCAGTACATTCAGCTGCACGAGCCGTGGAAACGCGTCAAGGGCTCGGAGAGCGAGAGGTACGAATGTGCGCGTGACGCTTTGGGCTGGAGAAGAGATGGAGCTGATGCGGCACAAGAGGATGTGGTAGCCGAGTGGACTTGCTGATGACTGGTAGCAGCGGTGTCAAGATCGGCCTCTATGGAGGAGGCTCGTGAAGGACGCTGCTGCTGCTGCTGCTTACTGGGCAGTTAGAGGCAGTCGCCCTCCAGCAACAATGGAGGAGCCACGCTCACAACAACGAGCGGAGCGCCGGGCGGATAAAACGCAGAAAGTTGCCACAGTAGGGGGGTACAGCTGGTGTGCATCTGCCAGTCATCTCAGTCAGCCAACCCATGGCACCTGCTGGGTCTGTGCCGTGACCTCCTGCCAACAGGTATTCGACACTTCACGTGGCCTCAAAGTGCACCTAGCTTGGCACAAGTGCCGTGGTGACGCCACCGCGAATGATGGTTGTTCTTGGCGTTTCGGGTAATGGTCCTTCATCATGTGCTGTGAAGAAGAGTGATTCTGTCGAGTACTACTCTATGTACTATATGGAGTACTCTGTCTCTATTCCATTGCCTCTCTGCTCTATAGTCGTACGGGCCCTGTCCTCGTCAGGGATTGGAAGCGGGGCTTCTTCCTTTCCACGTCGGCACCCCGAGGAAGCAGCAGCAGCAGTCGTAGTAGTAGCAGCAACAGCAGCAGTAGCAGCAGCAACAACAGCAGTAGCAACAACAGCAACATCAGTAGCAGCAACAACAGCAGTAGCAGCAGAAACAACAGCAGCAGCAGCAACAACAGCAGTAATTACAACAGCAACATCAGTAGCAACAACAGCAGCAGTAGCAGCAACAGCAGCAGCAACAGCAGCAGCAACAACAGCAACAGCAGCAGCAACAACAGCAACAGCAGTAGCAACAACAGCAACAGCAGTAGCAACAACAGCAGCAACAACAGCAACAGCAGCAGCAACAACAGCAACAGCAGTAGCAACAACAGCAACAGCAGTAGCAACAACAGCAGCAACAACAGCAACAGCAGCAGCAACACAACAGCAACAGCAGTAGCAACAACAGCAACAGCAGTAGCAACAACAGCAGCAACAACAGCAACAGCAGCAGCAACAACAGCAACAGCAGTAGCAACAACAGCAACAGCAGTAGCAACAACAGCAGCAGCAACAACAGCAACAACAGCAACAGCAGTAGCAACAACAGCAGCAACAACAGCAACAGCAGCAGCAACAACAGCAACAGCAGTAGCAACAACAGCAACAGCAGTAGCAACAACAGCAACAGCAGTAGCAACAACAGCAGCAACAACAGCAACAGCAGCAGCAACAACAGCAACAGCAGTAGCAACAACAGCAGTGGCATGCCGACGATCGTGCGGTTCCGCTTCCTCTCAGTTCTCCGCTCGTTTATTGTCGTCGTCGTCGTCCTCCCTCTCCCCTCCCCTCCCTGCCCACTCCTTATTTTCTTTTTGGTTTCTATTTGGCTTTCATGCCCCTTTTTTTTTACACTTTCAATAAATATATAACACAGGTCACACTTTGCCGTGTGACATCAACCCCCCACCGTGTGGCCCCCTCCGGTCGCGTGCCAGGTCGCGCGCCGCCACGGTGACGGCCGTGGCGGTGAACGTGGCGGCGCTGCTCTCGGTGATGCTTGGCCCCTTCATGCCGACCGTGGCGGGCGCCATCCGTGAGCAGCTGCTGGCGCCGCCCGACCGCGACGTGCTGACCGACAGCTTCGCGTGCGCCCTCCCGCCGGGCCACGCCGTGGGCACGGTACGCGCGCGGGCACGGGGTGTGCCGCGGGGTGGGGGCCCGCCCACCGGCTGGGGAGGGCGAGGGCTGCGAGCGAGCGGGCGCGCCCAATGTGAAGGCCGGAGCGGAGCGGCGCGGCGCCGTGCCGTCGGCTCCTCGCCCGGCCGCCTTTGTCTCCCCCTCCCCTGATGTTTGCACACCGTTCCGTGGGAGCTGTTGGCTACCCGTGCGTAGGCATAGCACATGCGCACGCACACGCGGGGTGCACGCGCACACACAGGGTACACACACACAGGGTACACACACAGGGTACACACACATACAGGGTACACACACACAGGGTACACACACATACAGGGTACACACACACAGGGTACACACATACACAGGGTACACACACACACAGGGTACACACATACAGGGTACACACACATACAAGGTACACACATACAGGGTACACACACACACAGGGTACACACACATACAGGGTACACACACACACAGGGTACACACACACACAGGGTACACACACATACAGGGTACACACACATACAGGGTACACACACATACACAGGGTACACACACAGGGTACACACACATACAGGGTACACACACAGGGTACACACACACAGGGTACACACGCACACAGGGTACACACACACACAGGGTACACACACATACAGGGTACACACACATACAGGGTACACACACATACAGGGTACACACACACACAGGGTACACACATACACAGGGTACACACACAGGGTACACACACACACAGGGTACACACACATACAGGGTACACACACATACAGGGTACACACACATACAGGGTACACACACATACAGGGTACACACACATACAGAGTACACACACATACAGGGTACACACACATACAGGGTACACACACATACAGGGTACACACACATACAGGGTACACACATACACAGGGTACACACACAGGGTACACACACACACAGGGTACACACACATACAGGGTGCACACACACACAGGGTACACACACATACAGGGTACACACACACACAGGGTACACACACACACACAGGGTACACACACACAGGGTACACACACATACAGGGTACACACACACACAGGGTACACACACATACAGGGTACACACACACACAGGGTACACACATACAGGGTACACACATACACAGGGTACACACACATACAGGGTACACACACATACAGGGTACACACACATACAGGGTACACACACATACAGGGTACACACACACACAGGGTACACACAGACACACACGGGTACAAAGATCTACACCATAGTATGTAGCAGACTGTTGGGGAAAACTTTATTGGCGGGTAGCACCTATGAAGGCGGGCGGACGACACGGCGGCACACGAGGGAGTGGTGTGGCCACTCCCTCGTGTGCCGTGTCGCCACACCCGGCCGCCTTTGTCTCCCCACTATTGCACACCGCAAACAGCTACTCGTTTTAAGGCTGAGTCGAACTAGGGGAGGTCCAGGATCGGTTCAATTCGTTTGCCGCCGTTATTGGTCGTGAAGCTGGCGATACACACGGTACGTGTGGTGATGCGGTTTCGGTGATGCGCTGTATTGTGGTGTGGATAGTGGTGATAAAGTGTTGTGGCGGTTGTGGTGGGGCGGTTGTGGCGGGGTGGTTGAGGCTGTGTGGTTGTGGCGGGGCGGTTGTGGTGGGGCGGTTGTGGTGGGGCGGTTGTGGCTGTGTGGTTGTTGTGGCGACGCAGTTGCGGTGAGGGGCGATTGTGACGGCGTGGTTGTGCCGGTGTGTTTGCGGCGGGCCAGGTGAGCCCACTGTTCCAGAAGCTGGAGATGGCCCACATGGACGAGCTGAAGAAGAGATTCGCTGGCAAGCAGGTGACACCTCGCACCGCGCCAAAACAAACAAAACAAGGATCCCCCGCGTAGCCTCAACAGACTTGTGGGGCAAGCGCCGTTTGTGAGCACCTATGACAGCCGGCACGGCACACGTGGGGGTGCGTGGCCAGCATCACGCCCGGCCACCTTTGTCTCCCCAGCGGCCATGTTTACACACCGCACCGCGTACTCAATTGAGGCTGAGTCGACCTACGGGAGGCCCCGGGACCGGTACAAATAATTGCCACCGCTTTTGGTCGTCGTGAGCGGGAATCGAACTCGCGCCGCCGAGTTCTTAGCGCTGCGCGCAAACCGTTACGCTTCCACTCCCCGCACATCACACGCCAGCCTGCACCACAGCCTGCACCACAGCCTGCACCACAGCCTGCACCACAGCCTGCACCACAGCCTGCACCACACCGTGTTTCTGCACCACACCGTGTTTCTGCACCACTCGCTTCACCCATCGCCGGTTTTGCTTTCTCACCAGAACGGCTCCCCCTCCGTGGTTGCCAATGGACCGGCGGCAGCCACGGCAACCGCGGAGACCGCGTCCTCAGCAACCGCTGCCACGGCTGTTGCTACGGCAACCGCTGAAGACGTTCAACAACTCGCGGAGGAGGTCGCCAAGCAGGTACGGGGGTCAGGGCGGGGAGGGGGTGTAAGGGTCTGAGGTCAAAGGTCGATATTTTCCCCCATGGTTTTTCCTCCGGACTAGACTCGGTGCTCCGACACGGCCATTATGAACCCTCTTTGAGACAGAGGTGCCCAATGCGATGAGGGCATGAACACAGGTCCCACTCGTGCCAGGGCTGGCTCGGCCATTGTCTTTGATGTTGCCGCAGGGCCTGCGCGTTCGCGAGCTCAAGGCGGCCAAGGCGGACGCGGCGCTCATCAAGGCCGAGGTGGCCACCCTCCTCGAGCTCAAGCGGCGCCTCGGCCCGCTCGGGGTCACCGACGGTGCCGCCGCCACCGCTGCCGGCAAGGCCAAGGGCGGCCGCAAGAAGCGGTAACCGCGCGGCGGTGACGACGCAGTTAACCGGGGACGACGCGCGTGCGACCACGGCAACGGCGGTGACCGTGGGAGCGGTACCCGGAGAGCCGCCCCGTTGGTGGAGAAGAGATGGACTGATGCGGTACGAGAGGATGTGGAGCTGAGTGGACTCGCCAAAGACTGGTACCAGCGGTGTCAAGATTGGCCTCTATGGAGGAGGCTCGTGAAGGACGCTACTGGGCGGTGTCAGGCTAGGTTCACCTTGAGGCTACTGGTAAGCTGGAGGCAGTCGCCCTCCAACAACAACAGAGGGCAGGCGGCGAAAACGCAGTGAGTTGGCAGTGGGGGGGCCCAGGTGGTGCATCTGCCAGCCATTTCAGCCAACCCATGGCACCCTGGGTCTGTCCCGTGACCTCCTGTCAGTGATCCTTAAACACTTCACGTGGCCTCAACGTGCACATGTCCTGGCACGGGCACCGCGAATAGCGGGGGTATTGGTGGCAGGATTGTAAAGTAATTTAATTACTTTAAACACTCGGTATGAGCGTTTTAAGTAATTGAATTACTTTAAACACTCGGTATGAGCGATGAGAAAACCCGATAATCGCATTAGTTCACCAACAGGCACTGACCAGTGTGGTGAGAGCGTCACGCAGCAGTGGACTCACGCAAGAGGGTCTATATTTTTTATAGACAGAGCCTCCTCTGTCGCCTTCAAACTGTCGGAGCAGGTAGTGATGAGCACTCTACAGACAGGACAAACGCGCCCGCCGACATTCAAGGAAAGCCACGCTGGAGTGCATTTTAAACTTAGCGATTTTTATTTTGGGGTTACCACTGAAGCACCACCACATGAAGCCGTGCGTGTTGATGTCGCAGACGGCCTTCCCCCTTGGCTCATCTGCACATCCCTCCTCACCTCCCTCCTCCTTCTCTCTCTCGCACTTGGGCGTCGTCACAGCTCACAAACGTCTCACCTCCAAACGTCTTTGCAGAATCAAAACATGGGTATTCATAAATGCAATACGTGACTAATGAACTAACGTCCTGCAATGAATCTATATAAGGTGCTCGTGTTCATTTTGTGGTGAGTGTGTGTTCGTGGTTGAGTGGGGGAGCACAGGTGGTGCATCTTGCCACTTGCCCAATCGGTGAACCCATAGCACCTTGGAGTCCATCCCATAACTTTCCTGGCCAGTGAGCCTTCACCACTCTTTCAGTGGCCTCAGAATGCACCTAGCCTGGCACAGGCAGCGTCGTGGTGACATCACTCACTGGTGTTGTTGGTGTGTGGCTCTTGCATTGCACTACAGCCCAAACCATCTGGGTTTAATGCCGTCATCCATTGCCCATTGATGGGCAATGGATGACAATTGACATAAGGGTGCCGGTGTGTGCGGCTCTCTGCGCATGCAAATATTTTTGACAGCGATTCCACCAATTGTCGCAACTCCGGAACCCCTTAGAAAAATCAGCCGACACCCTACTGATGCGACGTCATGTCCAGCCACATCAATTACAGATGGAATAATTGCACGGACCCGGGGCGGGGGGGGGCAAGGGCACAGCTGACCACGATGTCACGGCCACCTACACCCCTGGCAATGTCGCGCTGCCACGCACAGCCATGAGAGTGGCGGAGATTGCTCAAACACCGCCCCCCATAACAACACGAATCTGCTGTGCATTTACGTGTGTGTGTACACGTGTACGTGTATGCATGTGTGTACATGTGTGTGTGTGCACACGCGTGTCTGGATAAAACGCCCCGGGGATTCCACTCGGCCTCGCCCGCCCGCTCACACAATCTGCGATTTTGACATCTAGCGGCATATCCAAGCGCCCACGGCGACAGCAACTGGCACGACTCTTACGCCCCCTTTTAACTGGCGGCTCTTGAGAAAACCAGGTGGTGGAAATTCCACGTTGCTGTGGCACGACGGGGGGAGGGGGGGGGGGATGATGGGAACCGGAATTCCATCTCTGATGGAGCTCCGGCGAGGGTTGCCGTGTGTCACTTCCACCCACGTTTGGTAATCTGGGGAATAAAATCGAACAAAGATCTCTTTTTAAGCTGGTCGGTCGGTCATTAACGACCGTTGCCAGCTGTAAATTATAATCCACTGCCTCCCGCTAAGCAAGTATGAAGCCCATAAATCGTACGGTTTAATGTTCCGCTGGGGATTTGCGGGCGGGCGGGCGGGCGTACGGGCAGCAATGAGAATGAAATAAAGACTTAACCAGGCTTACGCAAAAACTAAACAAAATCACTACTCGAGTACAGACATGCGATTGGGAACGCTACGCCGAGAAGCCTACTTAGAAGTGTTATCGTTGGGAATTAAAAGTTGCCGTCGAGTCTGCGGCCTGAAGCTTAGCCCAACCCTGGTCCACATCCCCACAGCTAAATCGGGACTCTGCAACCCCACTCTCGTCTGGATCTAAATTATGCTTGCGTCCACTCCAGTCTGAGAATTGATCCCCTCCTCCTCTCCCCCCCACCATCGTTTTGAGTTTGAATTGCTACATCAATTGGTCTTATTCCCACCAGAGATTGAGTTATGTAATCCCACAATTACGGGAGTCTTAATCCCACACTGATCAGCATCTTGATTCAACTAGAACACGGGCCTTGATCTCACCACCCAAGCTGAGGTCTTAACCAATGCCACTGCTAGACTATCAGTATCAGTGTCACTACGAGACCATCATTGTCACTGCTAGGCTGTCAAGTGTCACTAACAGTGTCAGTGCTAGACCACTAGGATCTCGACTAGCTGATTGGAGATACTGCTATTTCCACAGTGTAAGTGCGAGACCATCGGTGCCACTATCGTCAGTGTCAGTGCTGTTGTGTCAGTGCTAGACCACTAGGATCACTGCTAGCCTATCTGGTGGGGGGGGGGGGGAGGGTCTCGGCTACAGCCACAGCGTCACGGCTACCGTCACAGCGTCACGGTTGCCGTCACAGCGTTACCGTCATCGTCGCTACCGTCACGTCGTCATCGTAGTCGCTACCGTCACAGCGTCACCGCCGTTGGCGCCAGGGCGGCGGCGTCGTCGCTACCGTCACAGCGTCACCGCCGTTGGCACCTGGGCGGCGTCGTCGTCGTCGCTACCGTCACAGCGTCACCGCTGCTGGCACCTGGGCGTCGTCGTCGTCGCTACCGTCACAGCGTTGCCGCTGCTGGCACCTGGGCGTCGGCGCCACGCTCAGTGGCGCACGCGGTGCCAGCCGTCGTCGTTGGCAGCGAGCAGCGCCGGCACGACGGCGTTGAGGTCGCCGGCGTGCTCCTGCAGGAGACGGGCGTTGAGCGTGCGGTCGCCGAATCCCATCTCCAGCAGCGTCCTCATTGCAGTTGGCGTCACCGCCACGGGGCTGCCCTGGCCGCCCTGGCCGCCGCGGACGACACGGGGGAGAAGAGACGGGGAGACGGGACGTGGGGGAGATGGGGAAAAAGAGGGGTCGGAGAAAACGTGGAGACACGGGGATACGGGGGGCAGAGAGAGGCAATGAAATAGGAGTATGGTGGGAGATGGAGAGATGGGGATACGGGGAGGGATGGACAGAGGGGGGGAGACGGGACGTGGGGAGACAGGGATAGGATGAGAGGGGATATGGGGCACAGAGACCGTGAGATGGCGAGACAAGATGGGGAGAGAGGGGGACAGGCGAGATACAGGGACGCGAGGGCAGACGGGGGACAGGGGAGACAGCAACAGGGGAGGCAGGTCGGACATGGGGAGAGACAGGGACACGGGGAGAGAGGGGGACACCGCGAGAAGACACGGGGACAAGGTGCAGTGGTTACTCTTGAGTGGCCGGCCACGGCTAACACCAGGGCCGAGTTGTATGTGAACCGGTTCTGGGCCCTCCCACCGCCTTTACCAATCTCACATTACACACGTATCATATAATACGATACTATAACACACTTATAATAATACAACACACAACTGCTTTTATGTGTTTGTTGTCCTTCCCCCGCACCTCCGGTTAGCACGGTTAGCTACGTACGGTGCGAAAGAAGTTCAACACACAACGGTAAAAACTATTTACTTGGCGATACTGCGTTAGCAGTGGTGCAAAATCACACAGAATACAAACACGCCACGTTTGTCAACACCGCGGCCACATCATCAATATCGTGCTATGAAGAAGGGTCATTGCCCGAAACGTCGCCTATTATACAACTTAAAAGCCACACACACAGAGTGTTGGTATTGCCGAACGTGATCAGTGTGTATATATACAGTGATGCCCATAAGTCTGGAATCATGGGTAAAAAATAATTAATTCATATTTTTTTGTAGTAAGGAGGAACGAGTCCGGATAATTCTCCTAGTAGGAAATCGGAGTCAGAGGGAGGTCGCTGTTGAACTTTGCAGAATGCATCCAGACCGCGAGGCAATGACACAGAGCTGTGTTTTTCCTAGGATTCCAGACTCACGTGACACCCTGTATATAGATTGAGACGACTCTCTCTCGAGACACCAACATCCAGCGGCGGACAGGTCCACGGCCGACGGCGGCGACGCGGCGAGCCTCACCTGTGCGGCGGGGACCCTCAGCATGGCCCGGATGGCGCTGGAGGCGAGAGTCAGGGCGCTGTTGATGTAGCGGGGGGCGCCCAGAGGCTGCCCCTCCGGCTCCGCCCGCTCTCCGCCGGGTGGCCCCGAAGCACCGTCACCGTCGCCCCCCGGGAGCCGGGCGCTGTCGTCGGTGGGCACAGGGTGGGAGCGGACGGCGTGGACGTTAACGCGGCCGCGAGGGTCTCCACCGAACGGCTTCTGCCTCCTTGCCGCCGCCCCCCGGCCCAGGAGCGAGTGTCCGTGCGTAAGCGCCGTCCGTCCCGTGAGGCTCGTACGTAGTGTCGTGTACGGTGCACAGTGCGGAGTATGCATGTTGAACTTCTTTCCTATGAAGTGTAGTGTATAGTGCAGTATGTGTGTCGTGTACAGTAGTGTATTGTGTACGGTAGTGTAGTGTATCGTGCAGTATGCACGTTGAACTTCTTTCGCACTGTACGTAGCCAACCACGCTAACCGGAGGTGTGTGGGGGGGGGCGGGGGAAGGACAACACCACTCAACACACACAAAGCAGTCCTGGAGAGGCATGCACGGCGGGAGGGCCGGGCAGAGGCCTCCTTAGACTTGGGACGGGGAGTCGACAGCACGGATGGCCGGGGAAAGAGGAGTTCCGATGACACCGACCAGAACCGAACGGTTGCTACGCTGGCCACGCAACAAGACGGACCTCTGAATCTGGAGACAAGCAGGGCCCAGGGGCGGGAGCGAACGACGCGTTCACCGCGTGTGACGTCGGTCGGCGCCCGCCACTGGGGGCTCCCCCTCCTCGCTTGGGAGTTGCCGAGTGGATTAAGCCACTCACGGCAGACCGTTATCGAGGCGGCGCAGCGGACGCTCCACTCACCCGTCGGGTCCTCCGTGCAGCGACAGCGGCGTGAGCGGCACCGCTCCGCCGGCGGGCGGCCCCCACAGCATCTCGTCCACCGTGCCCTCCGCCGGCGCCTCTGCCATCGCCCCACCGGTGCCCGCGCCGCCCTCCTCCGCGACCTCCGACCCATCCTCCGCCACCGCAGCCGCCGCCGCCCCTCCCACGGGACCGGCACCACCCGCCCCCTTTTCCTCCGCCACCGCAGCTGCCGCCGCCCCCCTAGAGCCCCGGCCACCTTCCTGCTCCTCCTCTTCTTCTTCTTCGTCATCCTCCTCCTCCTCCGCCTCTGGCGGTGCATTGTGGGAGCTGCCCGGGGAGATAATCTCGAGCGAGAGAGGGCGACTCGTGTCGAAGCACTCGGGAAGCACCACCACAAAGTCGTCTGAGGACTGGCTGGCGCCGCCATCCTCCTCCTCCTCCTCGCGTTCGTCCCGTGCTTGTCCCTCCTCCTGTCCCTCCTCGTGGCCTCCTCCGCCGCCAGTGCCACGCGCCACCAGTACGGCGGTGCCACCCGGAGGGCCGGCCAGCGCGTCGTGCCAGCATTCGTCGTCGTCGGCGATTTTGGTCGCGGCCGGGACTGGCGTGGGGCGGAGGAGAGGTGCGGGGGCGGAGCCTGATGGGTCGGCGTACACAGAGACAAAGATAAAGATCCCCCCCCCGCCCGTCCGTGTAGCCTTTCACAGGCTCTCGGGGCAAGTGCTGTTCGCGAGCAGCGCGTGTCAAGGCCGCCACGGAGCGGCTAACGAAGGGGCGGTGTAGCCGACACCACGCCTGGCCGCCTTTGTCTCCCCAGTGTTGATGGTTAGACTCCACACCAGATAATATTTCAAGGATGAGTCGACCGAGACATGGCGTGCATGCGATGTCTTCATAACACAGATAAATCTTCGATCTGTATAAACCCACAGACAAAATAATGACTTATCCACTCGCTAACACGTAGTCACGCACTCTCATTCACACACTCACACTGACCCAACACACGCTCACTAACACAACAACCGCTATTCACCACTAAGTGGTGGTGACATCACCGCGGTGTTTGTGCCAGGATAGGTGCACCTTGAGGCCACGTAAAGTGTGGATGGCTCGGTGTTGGCAGGTGACAGAACAGACCCAGGTGCCATGGGTTTACTGACCGTGGACGTAACAATCATCTGTGAAACAGCTTCAGAGCTCATCAAATATCTCCAGGATAAACATACAGTAAAACCTTGGATTGCGAGCAGAATTCGTTCCGGAAACGTGCTTGTAATCCAAAGCACTCGTATATCAGTTGTGTGATCACGTGACGCTCGGCAGACAAAGTGTACAGATGTACACTGCTTGTATTACAAGACCCTCGCTCGTTTATCAAATTAATATTTATTTAAAATTTTTGCTCGTCTTGCAAAACACTCGCAGACCAAGTTACTCGCAATCCAAGGTTTTACTGTTTCTGATTCTGCTTTTTACTGTGCCAACACTCACGCACTAAACCCACACACACGCTCTCCCACACGTACGCTCACCTACACATGCTCTCCTACGAATATACTCTCCCACACTCTCACACACACTCTCCCACACACACACACGCTCTCCCACACACACGCTCCCCGACGCCCCAACCCACCCACCGTGGCGCGTGTCCCTGCGGGGCTGTGGCCGTGGCTCGGGCGACTCCTCGAGCGTGAGCGAGCGGATGACCGTCTCGAAGACGAAGTCCGTGCCGCTCAGCTCCTCCTCGGCACGCGGCTCGTGCGGCGACTCCGACTCCAGCAGCACCGCGTCGTCGTCGTCGGGCAGAGGGGAAGCACGGGGGCTCACGGCTGGGGGTGAGCGAGGGTGAGCGAGGGTGAGCGAGGGTGAGCGAGGGTGAGCGAGGGTGAGCGAGGGTGAGCGAGGGTGAGCGAGGGTGAGCGACGGCTGCCGATCCAGCCATGGGAGCGATCGCCCCCCCAGACCTGATGGACCATTCCCCCCCGCCACCCCTCTTGATAAGATCTGCTACCATCACCCAGTGGTGATGGTGGTGATAATGATGAGTGCGACGGTGATGATGGTGGCGATAGCGGTGATGTCGATAATGATAACAATCACAGAGTAGGCAGACGATGGTGGTAAGTAACATGATGGCAGTGATGATGGTAGTGATAATGATGAGTGTGATAGTGATGATGGTGGCGATAGCGGTGATGTCGATAATGATAACAATCACAGAGTAGGCAGTGACGATGGTGGTAACATGATGGCAGTGGTGATGGTAGTGATAATGATGAGTGTGATAGTGATGATGGTGGCGATAGCGGTGATGTCAATAATTATAACAATCACAGAGTAGGCAGTGACTATGGTGGTAAGTAACATGATGGCAGTGGTGATGGCTCCGATGGCTCTGGTGACGACAGTTGTGGTGATAGTGGCGGTGAAAATTACTGTAGCGATCACTGTAGCAAACATCGTGGAAGGTGATAATGGTGATCGTGGTGGGAATGCTGGTTAGAATCGGTGACGTTGCAACGGTGGTGACCGGGATCATGCTGGTGATCGTCATTGGTGACGGCAATGACTGCGATGATTGCCATCGCAGTGATGATTGTGACGACTGTGGTGATGATTGTGACGACCGACGACTATTGTAATGACGACCGTGATGACCGCGACGATTGCCGTGTCGTCACCGTTCCCGGCGCCGTGCCGTGCCGCTCACTCACCGACCGGCGTGTTGCTCGGAACCTTCTGCTCCTCCACCGGCAACAGCAGCTCGAACGACAGGTCCTGCGACAGCACGCACCCAAGACAAAGACACCCCCGGTAAGCCTTCAGCAGACCGTTGGGGCAAGCGTTGTCGGCGAGCACCGATGAAAGCTGGCACGGCGTACGAGGTGGTGGCGTGTACCAATACCGATGCCGGTGTATACGCAAACCGCGCACAGCCGAGCTGACCAAGAGGAGGGGGCCCCCCCCCCGATTGGTTCTAGATGTCGCCCGCGACCGACGTTGGCCGTGGCTGGGAATCGAACTCGGGGATTTTCGAACTCGGAGCCGCTGGGTTTTGAAGCGCAGTGCGCTAACCGCTGCGCCGCCGCTCCGCACGCAAGCGTTCAACACGGAGCGCACAGACACGCGCCCAACACACCTCGGCCTATCGCCTGCGTCTCGTACACACAACAAAGATCCCCCGTATAGCCTTGGAGCAAGGGCTACTGGCGAGCGCCTACGAAGGCCGGCACGGCACGCGGGGAGGTGGGTGGGCCAGCGCCACGCCAAGCTGCCTTTGTCTCCCCAGTGGTGATGTTTTACACACTGCACCAGGTACTCATTTGAGGCCGAGTCGACCTAGGGGAGTCCCATGACCGGTTCAGAAAATCGTCAATTAAGTCACCACCACACGCGTACATACACGTCACACGCACGCACCACACGCACCACACGCACCACACACGCGTACATACACGTCACACGCACGCACCACACGCACCACACGCACCACACACAGAATGCGGCGGCGGCACCTTGCGAGTGTTGCGCACGGCGCTGTAGAGGGAGTGCGTCGGGGAGTTGGGGGCCTCGGGGCCCATGGGCGGGTCGGCCACCACCACGGTGACCCACACGCGGGGCCCAAAGGGGCGTCCCTCGTGCGCCAGCCGCCAGTGCGACGTGTAGGTGCCCTCGGCCGCGGGCGCCACGAACTCCACGGAGAGGGTGCCGGTGCTGCCTGGCGCCAGGAAGGGCACGCTCACCTCGCGGCCCGTGCTCACCGCCACGCGAAGGTTCCCCCAGAGCAGCTGCAGCTGTCGCGGACGCGCACCCACGCACGTACACACACACGCGCACGTACACACACACACGCGCGCGTACACACACACACGCGCGCGTACACACACACGCGCGCGTACACACACACACACACACGCGCGCGTACACGCACACAGGCGCGCGTACACGCACACGCGCGTACACACACACACGCGCGTACACACACACGCGCGTACACACACACACGCGCGTACACACACACGCGCGTACACATACACACACAAGCGTACACACACGCACGCGTACACACACAGGAATTTAAGGACGGATGTACACCGACGTATGAGCATGTGGAGGGACACATACATACGCATGGACACACAGGAATGTAAGGATGGACGGATCCAGGCCTACGTATGTCCAGAGACAGACAGATAAAAGAGACAAAGATCCCCTGTATAGCCTGAACACAGTTGGGGCAAGTGCTGTTAGCGAATAGGATCTATGAAGGGCCGGCAGGCTACTCGAGGGGGGGTCGGTGGCCAACACCATGTTGGCTGCCTTTGTCTCTCCAAATGTTGATGTTTACTGCACAGGGTACCAGGTACTTTTGATAGCCGACCTCGGGGAGGCCCAGGGCTGGTTCAAATATTTGCCGCTGTTTTTGGTTGTGTTAAGGAATTGTCAACATCAAGTGACGGTTATCTGAACCAGTCACTGTGCCTCCCCTAGGTCAACTCAGCTTTAAATGAGTGCATGGTGCATGGTGCACACAGTGTAAACATCAGCATTGGGGAGTCAAAGGCAGCAAGGTGTGGTCCTCTGGCCACCCACCCCCTCGTGTAGCATGCTGGCCGTCATAGGTACTCGCTAACAGCCCTTGCCCCTCCAGTCTGTTCAAGGCAATATTGACGCTGCTGCTGCTGCTACTGCGCAGTTGGAGGCAGTCGACCTCCAGCAACAACGGAGGGCAGAGGAGCGACGCTCACAACAACGAGCGGAGCGCCGGGTGGCTAAAGCGCAGCAGGTTGGCACAGTAGGGGGCACAGGTGGTGCATCGGCCACTCATCTCGGTCAACCCATGACACCTGGGTCTGTCTCGTGCCCCGCTGGCAGTAGCGGGCCATCCGCACTTCACGTGACGGCCTCAAAGTGCACCGAGCCTGGCACGAGCGCCGCGGGGTGACGTCACCGCCACTTAGTGGCAAACGGCGGCTGTTGCTGCTGTTGGTGTTGTCGCTGTACCGTGGTGCGCGAGTCCCAGGCCATGTTGCCCGTGTTGCACATGCGCCAGTGCTTGATGAAGCGCATCTCTGGCTGCACGTGCGTGCCGTCCGGCAGATTCTCCTCCACGAACACGGCGTTCACACACGCCAGCGCCGGGCTGGAGGGGGGGGGCGGGAGAGTGGGGGGCGCATGGTGGGTGGGGGGTGGGCGGGCAGTGCATAAACCATCACGCGGAACTACGCCCATCCTCGCAGCAGCGGCGGCTTTTGGCTGCGAGCCATCGAACGAAGGCGGCGGTGGTCACCGCATCATCTGAAACGCTCTTCCTTCCGATATGAGGAAGCTACTTGGGAGCGGATCATCGAGATTGACAAACTCATTTCTTCCTCCCAACTGCTTTTTGTGTTTACTTTGCTGTCCTTCCTCCCGCACCCTCGATTGGCACCGCGCGAGAGCACTTTCACGCAGCCACGCACGACTTGAAGGTGCACTCGCGCAGTGCCTCCGCGACATCCGCTTCCGCGGGCCGGTCCCCGACAACACGACCGCGGCCGCCCGCCGCCCGCCGAGACTTCCCGCAAGGGGGGGTTCTACATCTCACGATGGCGTGACGCAACCGCAGCAACCGCTCACATGTGAGAGGGCGCGACCAGCTGAGTCGCCGCCGCCGCCGCCGCGGCCTCCTCGAAATTCTTCTCCTCCGGCCGCTTCTTCTTTCCACCGCCCGCGGCGCCCACCCCCACCGGGGCGCCGGCGGCCGCGGCCGCGGCCCCGGCCCAGGCGCGGCCGTAGCGCTGCATGCTCAGCTGGCGCTTGATCTCGCGAAACTCGGCCTTGCGCTGCTTCTTCTCGGCACGCAGGCGCTGCTTCTCCAGGCGCAGGAGCTCCTTCTCGGCGCGCAGGCGCTGCCTGTGGGAGGGGCGGGCGGGGAAGCGCCGGCGCTGACGCCCGTTGCCTAGCAGCACGCCACGGAGGGCGCCCGGAGGTGGGGGGGGGGTTCCCATCCCTCCTTGCGGCGCCGCGCGCACGCGGACGAGCGTCTAACGTGCAAGCGGACGTGTGAATGAGTGAGTGCAAGTGAGAGTGAATGAGTGCGTGTATAAAGGTGCGTGCTCATAGCACTTGCCGCAACAGTCTGTTAACGCTATGTGGGGGACCTTTGTCTCTGTGTGTGTGTGTGTGTGGAACGCTAGTTTAGAAGTTAGCGAGCTGCGCTAGGAACCCGGCGACCCGAGTTTGATTCCCGCTCACGGCCACCAACGCCAGTGACGATTACCTGAACCTGTCCTGGGCCTCCCCTATGTCGACTCAGCCTCAAAACAAATACCTGGTTCAGTGTGTAAACCTCACCACCGGGGAGACAAAGGCGGCCTTGGCGTGGTGCTGGCCACCCAGCCCCTCGTGTGCTGTGTCGGCCTTCATAGGTGCTACTCACAAACAGCACTCCCCTCCAGCAGTCTGTCCAGACTATACGGGGCGCCTTTGTGCGCGTGGAGTTTGTACTGCCCGTCCCACTTGTACTGCCCGTCCCTCTATTACTGCCCGTCCCTCTTGTACTGCCAGCCCTGCTTGTACTGCCAGTCAGTCCTGCTTGTACTGCCAGTCAGTCCCGCTTGTACTGCCCGTCCTGCTTGTACTGCCAGTCAGTCCTGCTTGTACTGCCCGTCCCGCTTGTACTGCCCACCCTGCTCGTACTGCCCATCCCGCTTGTACTGCCCGTCCCGCTTGTACTGCCCGTCCCCGCCGCGGTCTCGTACTTGGCGTCCCGGGCGCCGGCTCCGTTGTCCGACTCGTCCGAGTCGTGGGCCCGAGGAGAGGCTCGAGGATCTGGGGGGGCCGCCCCTTTGCCGGGGGGGGGTCCCTTCGGCGGCACGCCTCCGGCGAGCTCCCGAGCCAGGCTCTTCCGCACCTCCTTGGTCACCCTGACCGTCACGTCCACCACCACTTTCTCTCGGAACTGAAGCAGATGAAAGGGATGGGGGATGGCGGGGGGGGGGAGTCAGAGCTGTCGTATGATCTCCCCCTGTTCTCACTCTGTGTAGAACAGCGGGACATCATACAAACTCCATTCACTCACTGTGTAGAACTGGGGGACATCATACACACTCCACTCACTGTGTAGAACTGGGGGACATCATACAAACTCCACTCACTCTGTGTAGAACAGGGGGAGATCATACACACTCCACTCACTGTGTAGAACAGGGGGAGATCATACAAACTCCACTCACTCACAATGTGCAGAACAGGGGGAGATCATACAAACTCCACTCACTCACAATGTGTAGAACAGGGGGAGATCATACAAACTCCACTCACTCTGTGTAGAACAGGGGGAGATCATACACACTCCACTCACTGTGTAGAACAGGGGGACATCATACACACTCCACTCACTGTGTAGAACAGGGGGAGATCATACACACTCCACTCACTGTGTAGAACAAGGGGACATCATACACACTGCACTCACTGTGTAGAACAGGAGGAGATCATACACACTCCACTCACTGTGTAGAACAGGGGGAGATCATACACACTCCACTCACTGTGTAGAACAGGGGGAGATCATACACACTCCACTCACTGTGTAGAACAGGGGGAGATCATACACACTTCACTCACTCTGTGCAGAACAGGGGGAGATCATACAAACGCCCACTCACTCACTCTGTAGAACAGGGGGAGATCATACAAACTCCACTCACTCTGTAGAACAGGGGGAGATCATACAAACTCCACTCTGTGTAGAACAGGAGGAGTTCATACACACTCCACTCACTGTGTAGAACAGGGGGAGATCATACAAACTCCACTCACTCTGTGTAGAACAGGGGGAGATCATGCAAACTCCACTCACTGTGTAGAACAGGGGGAGATCATACAAACTCCACTCACTCACTCTGTAGAACAGGGGGAGATCATACACACTCCACTCACTGTAGAACAGAGGGAGATCATACACACTCCACTCACTCTGTGCAGAACAGGGGGAGATCATACACACTCCACTCAATCTGTGTAGAACAGGGGGGGGGGGGGATCATACACAATCCACTCACTCACACTGTGTAGAACAGGGGGAGATCATACAAACTCCACTCACTCACTCTGTAGAACAGGGAGAGATCATACACACTCCACTCACACTGTGTAGAACAGGGGGAGATCATACACACTCCACTCACACTGTGTAGAACAGGGGGAGATCATACACACTCCACTCACTCTGTGTAGAACAGGGAGAGATCATACACGCTCCACTCACACTGTGTAGAACAGGGGGAGATCATACACACTCCACTCACACTGTGTAGAACAGGGGGAGATCATACACACTCCACTCACTGTGTAGAACAGGGGGAGATCATACACACTCCACACTCTGTGTAGAACAGGGGGAGATCATACACACTCCACACTCTGTGTAGAACAGGGGGAGATCATACACACTCCACTCACTGTGTAGAACAGGGGGAGATCATCCACACTCCACTCACTCTGTGTAGAACAGGGGGAGATCATACAAACTCTACTCACTGTGTAGAACAGGGGGAGATCATACAAACTCTACTCACTGTGTAGAACAGGGGGAGATCATACAAACTCTACTCACTGTGTAGAACAGGGGGAGATCATACAAACTCTACTCACTGTGTAGAACAGGGGGAGATCATACAAACTCTACTCACTGTGTAGAACAGGGGGAGATCATACAAACTTTACTCACTGTGTAGAACAGGGGGAGATCATACACACTCCACTCACTGTGTAGAACAGGGGGAGATCATACACACTCCACTCACTCTGTGTAGAACAGGGAGAGATCATACAAACTCTACTCACTGTGTAGAACAGGGGGAGATCATACAAACTCCACTCACTGTGTAGAACAGGGGGAGATCATACACACTCCACTCACTCTGTGTAGAACAGGGAGAGATCATACAAACTCTACTCACTGTGTAGAACAGGGGGAGATCATACAAACTCCACTCACTGTGTAGAACAGGGGGACATCATACAAACTCCACTCACTGTGTAGAACAGGGGGAGATCATACAAACTCTACTCACTGTGTAGAACAGGTAGAGATCATACAAACTCTACTCACTGTGTAGAACAGGGGGAGATCATACAAACTCTACTCACTGTGTAGAACAGGGAGAGATCATACAAACTTCACTCACTGTGTAGAACAGGGAGAGATCATACACACTCCACTCACTGTGTAGAACAGGGGGACATCATACACACTCCACTCACTGTGTAGAACAGGGAGACATCATACACACTCCACTCACTGTGTAGAACAGGGAGACATCATACACACTCCACTCACTGTGTAGAACAGGGGGAGATCATACACACTCCACTCACTGTGTAGAACAGGGGGACATCATACACACTCCACTCACTGTGTAGAACATGGGGAGATCATACAAACTACACTCACTGTGTAGAACAGGGGGACATCATACACACTCCACTCACTGTGTAGAACAGGGGGAGATCATACACACTCCACTCACTGTGTAGAACAGGGGGACATCATACACACTCCACTCACTGTGTAGAATATGGGGAGATCATACAAACTACACTCACTGTGTAGAACAGGGGGACATCATACACACTCCACTCACTCACACTGTAGAACAGGGGGACATCATACACACTCCACTCACTCACTAGAACAGGGGGAGATCATACAAACTCCACTCACTGTGTAGAACAGGGGGACATCATACAAACTCCACTCACTGTGTAGAACATGGGGAGATCATACACACTCCACTCACTCACTGTGTAGAACAGGGGGAGATCATACACACTCCACTCACTGTGTAGAACAGGGGGACATCATACACACTCCACTCACTGTGTAGAACAGGGAGACATCATACACACTCCACTCACTGTGTAGAACAGGGGGAGATCATACACACTCCACTCACTGTGTAGAACAGGGGGACATCATACACACTCCACTCACTGTGTAGAACATGGGGAGATCATACAAACTACACTCACTGTGTAGAACAGGGGGACATCATACACACTCCACTCACTGTGTAGAACAGGGGGAGATCATACACACTCCACTCACTGTGTAGAACAGGGGGACATCATACACACTCCACTCACTGTGTAGAATATGGGGAGATCATACAAACTACACTCACTGTGTAGAACAGGGGGACATCATACACACTCCACTCACTCACACTGTGTAGAACAGGGGGACATCATACACACTCCACTCACTCACTAGAACAGGGGGAGATCATACAAACTCCACTCACTGTGTAGAACAGGGGGACATCATACAAACTCCACTCACTGTGTAGAACAGGGGGAGATCATACAAACTCCACGCAGAAAGGCGCCCAAGTCGAATATCGAACCCAGGCTCTGGTTTGCCGCGTCGAGGCTGCCCTCACCTTCTCCATGTATTCCTGGAACCACGGAGGCGGTGTGCCGGGCGGTACGGGGAAACCATCGCCACCACCAGCGGTGGCGGCACCATCACCGTCGACGTCACCAGGATCATCGCTGCTGCCGCTGCTGCTGCCGCTGCTGCCGCCATCAACGTCCGGGCGCTGGGTCACCAGTGGAGTCTCTTCCACCTTCACGGGCAGCGCCCACGGTATGAGAAGGCCAAATGAGATCCGCACACCACCACCACCACCAGCCGCACGCGGAGCCGTCTCGTCGCCTACTTACAGCGGCACTTTTCAACTCCGGTCTGACTTTTTCATTATTACTGTTGACTACCTTTTTTTTATTTTACCAAGGTAAGGCCCACTGAGCTATGACCCTTTTGTTTTCAAATCAGAAGCGACCTGGCCACAAATGACAGCTCAATGAAATTGACTTCTCACGTGGAATTATGTAGCAGCCGAATACTTTAAAATGCGTGAGGTTGATTCTTAAAGTGGGGGGGGAAAGCCAAAGGACCGTGACCACGGGGAGAGAGACACGCAAACTCCAAATGTAGAGCAGCAGGCACCAGGGTCGGGATTTAACCCACGACCTCCTGCATACCTGGCGAGGTAGTTAACATCTAACCACGGGGAGAGAAGAGACACGCAAACTCCAAATATGCAGCAGGCGCAAAGCCTGATCGGAGTCTACTTAGCGCGTGAACACCTTGACCCCGGATATTTATTTATGGCAGATAAAAAAAATGGTATTTGATAGCTCTCCAACGAAAGTTTAAGGCAATCGTATGTTAGCTCCGTTCGGCAGTCCACCCATAAGAGGGGTGTGCGGGACATAAACGAATCTCGTAACGACGATCAGGATACGAGCGAAGCTTCCGTATAAAGTTACAGTGCTTATCAGACATTCATTCACCCCGTTGATAATCGGGTGTGGGCTGACCTTCCCCCAAATGCTGGCACTCAAATCAGAGAGCAAAACGGAGCATTTGCAAACACGCAACCGCATCCGGCGCCAGGCACGGCCGCCCACCGGCTTGCGTACGGCCAAATCAAAACCTCCCAAGAACAAAAGCCGCGGCGCGTCTTGCGAATCCCTTCCAACAAAAATCCACGCGGCGCAACGGGCGACCTTCCCCCGCCCCCCCCCCCTTCCTCCAACCCATCGTTTTAAAAACGTCGATACGCGGCGCGGTGAGCGGCGCGGCCGTCTGCATGGCAGGGCCGGTGCCGACGCACGAAGGCGGAGTCTTGCTGAACCGAGGTCGAAGGTTACAAAAAGGGTCGTGCACAGAAGAACGGGGCCCTTCGCCCGCTCGCCTCGTGTGCCTCTGTACAACGGCGGCAAACGCTGCTCGGGTCTGGCGAGTGACCGCCAGAAAACAGGTCGAGCGGACGGCGAAGAGCAAGCCAAGTTAAATCACCGCTGCCCGCGACTTTAATTTGGCGTGACAAGACGTGCCGGGTTCCCTGAGCGGGGTACAAATCTTAACAAACCTGATTCTTCTGCTGCTGCTCCTGGACTTGCTGCACCACCGCATGCTGCTGCTGTTGAACCTGGTGCTGGAACTGCAGCACCTGCTGCTGCTGCTGCTCCTGAACGTGCTGCACCACCGCATGCTGCTGCTGTTGAACCTGGTGCTGGAACTGCAGCACCTGCTGCTGATGCTGCTGAATCTGCTGCTGGTGCTGCTGAATCTGCTGCTGGTGCTGCTGAAGGTGCTGCTGAAGCTGCTGCTCAAGCTGCTGCTCAAGGTGCTGCTCAAGGTGCTGCTCAAGGTGCTGCTGGTGATGCTTGTGGTGATGGTGGTGGTGATGAGGTTGGTGGTGGTGGTGCTTTTCGTGGTGGTGGTGGTGGTGGTGGCGGTGGCGGTGTTCATCATAATGTTGCTGCTGCTGCTGCTGCGATATAAAGACGGTTGCAGGCTCCTGCACACTTGTAGTTACTGTGCTGCTGCTGCTGCTGACGTTGCTGCCAGAGTCGTCCGTCCCGGAACTTGATTCCTCGTTGTGGATGGTAATGTGCAGCACATAGCCATGAGCACATGCCACCTGTATACATACAAAGAAAGATCACCCATATAGACTGAACAGACTGTAGGAGAAAGTGCTGTTGGTGAGCACCCTAAGAAGGCCGGCACGGCACATGAGGGGGTGGGTGGCCAGTACCACGACCGGCCGCCTTTGTATAAACAAACACGAACGTGCATATGCAAGCACACAGGCACGTGCAGATACAACAACCACCATTTGCCACTATGTGCTGGTGAAGTCACCACAGCGCTTGTGCCACGCCAGGCACACTTTAAGCCCGCGTGAAGTGCCGAATGCTCGCTGGCAGGTCCCGGGATAGACCCAGGTGCCATGGGCTGACTAGGATGGCTGGCAGATGCACCACCTGTGCCAACTTGCTATGTTTAAGTCATCTGGCACTCTCCTCGTTATTGTGAGCATCACTCCTCTGCCCTCCGATTTTGTTGGAGGGCAATTGCCTCCAACTGCCCAGTAGCATCTTTTACAAGCCTCCTCCATAGAGGCCGATCCACATCCTCCTGTACCGCATCAGTCCACCCCTTCTCTAGCCCGTACCCGTTTAGCCCCATATATACAACCAAACAGAAGCAGTCTGGGCAAGCAGTGGCTGGGCATGCGGGCTACATGACCCAGCCAACGCAGCGTCGCCTGCCGGAGGAGCTCACCGATTGCACCGTGGCCAGATCTTTAACAGATTTGTGAGCTCCACGCAATCCAGAGGCTGCAGGTTAAACCCATCGGGTGAATTCAGGACAATTTGGCCTGTAGGCCAGCTCTTGGCTCCCATCCAAACAATTATCCCCGTTGGTATTTATTATAACCACAACACGGTCTTTGCGTTGTTTTGACTCCCCTGACTACGGTGAACAATAACGCAGCATTGCCGCTGCCAGCAATGTTACGCAAGGGCTAAACACGGCACGATATTGTTAAGTTGGGGACGACAGCGCTCCTCCCTCCACCACCCTCGGGGAGGGGGGGGGGGGTTAACTTCCATCGGCTCGCAGTCACGCCCAGCCAGGTATGCGCGCGTGCATGTGTGTGTCCGTGTGTACATGTGTACGTGCGCGTGCGAGGGTGGGTGGGATGGCAGGGGGAGCAGTGGCACAGTAGTTAGGGTACTGTGCTACAAACCCGCCAACCCGAGTTCGGTTACCGGCTCAGGGCCGGCATCATTCGTGAGTTCAGATCCAGGCCAGGGCCTTCCATAGGTCGACTGAGCCTTCTTTGCGTACCTGGTGCGGTGTGTAAACATCGGCCCCAGGGAGACTAAAGGTAGCTTTATGGGAGACCTCATTTTTTATCTGCGTGTGCATGTCTGGTGTTGTACACTGTGTTAGCGCGCGAGCGTGCGAGCGTGTGCGGGCATTCTGTGAGCGTGAGCAGAATCAGAATATTTATTTACACCGGAGGAATCCAATGAGCCGTAAAGCTCTTTTTCACAAACGTCCAATTGGGGCGGGTAAGAACACATTGCGCGCACGAGCATGTATACACGAGTGTGCGCAAGTGCAGATGTGCGTGGGTAAGCGGGCGTGTGCGTGTAACAGGTATGTGCGTGTGAGCGAGCGTGTCAGGTGATGTCTGAGTCACGCGCATATCACCTTTAGCGCTTCGCCGTATTCCTCTGCGAAAACACAACACCGAGTCAAGGCACTTCATGACGCAACCCTTGCATCATGCTCACGCGCTCACACTCACCGTGCTCACACTCACACGCTCATGCTCACGCTCACACTCACCGCGCTCACACACACTCACCGCGCTCACACTCACCGCGCTCACACTCACCGTGCTCACACTCACACGCTCACCGCGCTCACACACACACACTCACCGCGCTCACACTCACCGTGCTCACACTCACACGCTCACCGCGCTCACACACACACAATCACCGCGCTCACACTCACCGCGCTCACACTCACCGCTCTCACACACACACACTCACCACACTCACACTCAACGCGACGGTGGCCGCGCCCGGCACGGCGGCGACACAGCCGCGCGGTCGGGCAGTGTCCCTGTTGTCGCTCGCGCCGCGGTCGATTTTATCTTTCAATTTTGTTTTGCCTGGGAAAGCGTCGCCGAGTCTCAAAGACGCTTCTACAGCAGGGTCCTGCCTGCTTCTCTTGGTAACGGGGTGGGTGGGGGTGAGCGGTGTTGCTGCCGCCGCCACTACTGTACGACGATTCCAACCGAGCCACTTTTTGCAGGAAATTGTTTCGGCACTGGGAGGTTGTGGCCGACAGCGGTGCACAATCAGTGTGTGTGTGTGTGTTTTGCTTTGCCCCCATTTGGAGCGAATAAAGGTCAAAGTCTTAATGTCGTCATCAAGCCCCGACCAAGCCTCACGGCAACCAGATTTTGTACAAGGTTATTTTTAAACACAGGCCGGGGTGGGCGTCTTCTGTGCAACGTCCTTCGCGCCGTACGTAGCCAACCGTGCTCATCGGAGGTGTGGGGGGGGGGGTGGATAGAAATGAGTTTTTTTCCAATCGAGATTTACAGGTGTATAGCTCTCAAAGTGGCTTTCTAATAAAATAAATCCGGAGACGGCCGGCATCGGAGCAGGAAAAACATTGAGACGCTCGCCCTCGCCCTGGACTGTGCGTGCGTGCGTCCAGCGCAGTGGTTGGGCGCACCGCGCTACAAATCAAACGACGCAAATCCGATTCCCCCGCACAAGAGGTAACGTTGGTCCTGTGTGCCTCCCCCCTAGGTCAACTCGGCCTTAAATGTCCACGCGCCGTCTTACTGAGGGACTAACTACCGCCGTTGTCGTGCTAACTCGTTGTGGTCTGGGACTCTTGTTGTTATTTTTGCTGCCCCGACAACGCTCTATGAATTAGATTTAAATGAGGGAGCAATTGATAATTACATCATTGGACCTCCTTTGCCAGTACCAAAATATAATAATCGGGTTTTCCCCATTTTTTCTGGCAACAAAACTGAAACCTTTTTTTGTTACAAGGATTCATGTCTGCATTAACCACAATACTTGCAGTCAAAATGCAACTAAAAAGCATGCTCTGATAATATATGCATTGTCCTTGAAACTGATTGGTCCACACCAGAGACAGCTTTCTTTAGAGCCTAGTCTCAATTGGTGCTAGACCAGATGACGTCAAAAGGCTAGACCAGAGTGTGTTTTTTGTTTGCATTTTGACTGCAAGTATTGTGGGTAATGCAGACATGAATCCTTGTAAAATAGGTTTCAGTTTTGTTGTCAGAAAAAAGGGGAGAAACCCTATTATTATTATTGATAATTATTTTTGTATTTAGTGACCTGCTTACTCCTTTTCTCTAATTTGCACTGCCGTTGTTAAGTTTGTGTATCGCTCGCTGTTGTAAACCCCCCCCCTCCCCCGTGCCCACGCTAGAGAGACCTCTGCGAAAAACAAAGAGCTTCGCAGCTCATCAGATTGCACCGCCTGCTGTCCACATAAAGACTCAGATTGTGATTAAACACCCGTGTGCCACGTGTACACGTCGGCACTGGGGGGGGGGGGGAGACAAAGCAGGCCGGGCGCGGTAGTGGCCACGTGTGCCGTGCCGGCCCCTGACAGGTGCTCGCCAAAGACACTTTCCCTCCGGAAGCCCGAGGCTACACGGGGGATCTTTGTCTTTATTTGTGTTGTGCAGGGTGTATGCTTTGTTGCTCCGCCCTACCTTCAGTGTCGATGGACACCTGTGGAGAGAGAAAATGAGACGCAGCATCACCTGACACGGCATGGGACTTTGGAATATTCTTGGTTCAACCCCACTGCTCCCCCAACCTGCGTGTGTGTGCGTGCGTCTTTATCCGTGTGTGTCTCTATCCGTGTGTGTGCATCTTTACACGTGTGTGTGCGTCTTTACCCGTGTGTGTGTGTCTCTATCCGTGTGTGTGCGTCTTTACACGTGCGTGTGCGTCTTTACCCGTGTGAGTGTGTGCGTCTTTACCCGTGTGAGTGTGTGCGTCTTTACCCGTGTGTGTGCGTCTCTATCCGTGTTTGTGTGTGTGTGCGTCTTTACCCGTGTGTGCGTCTTTATCCGTGTGTGCGTGCGTCTTTATCCGTGTGTGTGTGTGCGTTTTTATCCGTGTGTGTGTGTGCGTCTTTACCCGTGTGTGCGTCTTTATCCGTGTGTGCGTGCGTCTTTATCCGTGTGTGTGTGTGCGTTTTTATCCGTGTGTGTGTGTCTTTATCCGTGTGTGTGCGTCTTTATCCGTGTGTGTGTTTGTGTGTCTTTATCCGTGTGTGTGTGCGTCTTTATCCGTGTGTGTGTTTGTGCGTCTTTATCCTTGTGTGTGTTTGTGTGTCTTTATCCGTGTGTGTGTTTGTGTGTCTTTATCCGTGTGTGTGTGCGTCTTTATCCGTGTGTGTGTTTGTGCGTCTTTATCCTTGTGTGTGTTTGTGTGTCTTTATCCGTGTGTGTGTTTGTGTGTCTTTATCCGTGTGTGTGTGCGTCTTTATCCGTGTGTGTGTTTGTGCGTCTTTATCCGTTTGTGTGTTTGTGTGTGTTTGTGTGTCTTTATCCGTGTGTGTGTTTGTGTGTCTTTATCCGTGTGTGTGTTTGTGTGTCTTTATCTGTGTGTGTGTTTGTGTATTTATCCATGTGTGTGTTTGTGTGTCTTTATCCGTGTGTGTGTCTTTATCCGTGTGTGTGTGTGTTTGTGTGTCTTTATCCGTGTGTGTGTGTTTGTGTGTGTGTCTTTATCCGTGTGTGTGTGTTTGTGTGTCTTTATCCGGTGGCGCCACGGTAGCGAGATGTTAACAACCTCGCCTGGTATACAGGTCGTCGGTTCAATCCCATCCCCGACGATGCCTGTATATTTGGAGTTTGCATGTTCTCCCCACGATTTTCCTTCGGGTCTTCCGGTTTTTCCCTCCACATTTAGAATCAACGTCACGCGTTTACAGTACTTGGCTGCTATAAATTTCCACACGATGATGATGAGCCACTTTGTTGAGCTATAATTGATGGTCAGGTTCCTTCTGAAAGAGCTACACAGCTCAGTGGGCCTTATGTGGTTAAATAAAGTTTAATATTTTACTTTATCACCGTGTGTGTCTTTATCACTGTGTATGTGTGCATTTCTATCCCCGTGTGTCTTTATCACCGTGTGTGCGTGTCTATCCCCGTGTGTGTCTTTATCACTGTGTGTGTGTTCGCGTCTCTATCCCTGTGCACGCACGACCGCCCACGTCTGGGTTTTGCACTCTGTGATTTACGAGGCTGAAATCATCGGACCCTTAAATATTTATTTGCTGCAAGAGAGGGTTTTGGGCCCTTAACGTCGAGTAACGCCATACAAAAAAATACTGACGTGTCCATCTATAAATGCGTGGAGTCACCTTCAGAGGCCCGCTGTTTGCCTATTTTAGTCTCCAAACCCCACCGCAGGCCGTCCTCCGAGTCTAGAACAGAGGGCGCCTGGCAATCGGGTAGTGCTGCAAACTCTTAAAAAGAGGAAAGTTTACCAAACGAGTCTCAATCGGCTCGCAGGCGTCGCTCCAGAGTCCTCCTTGCAAGCGTTGTCAACATAACCGCTGGGTGATTTGCCATGTCTATTAAAAGACGGCGAAGCGGCACGGGGACTGGGCACGCGTCCCCGCCGAATGCGGCTCAGCCGCAGGGCGAACTCGCTGTTTGAGCGGAGCGTTGCGTAGCTTACTTGTTTGGTTTGGCTGCGGGGGCCGCTGTCTTCCGCTAAAACCGGCGAGCGAGCCGAGTGAATGAGTAACGCTCGTACACGTGGACATTTTAATCTCTCTGTCTGCGTCGGATGGTCTCAAAGACACACATTTGGCTCGATCAGTACGTGGCCTAACCCGGCGGGTTCCCAACGTTTTCGAGTGAGCGGGCCCCTTTACAACCTCCAAACATCTTGCGGGCCGCCACCACCACACGCTAGCAGGAGCAGTTGTTTGAAATTTGGCTGCGAGTTAACGGCTCGGTGGGTTTTACCTGGTAAGATTAAAAAAAAAACAATCGTTTAGTTTTATTTGCGTATTAAAAAAAAAAGTGATTTGGTTACCTTTCTTAGACTTTGCACTCCTATCGTGTTTTCGCATTGTTTGTTGTTGTAACGTTCTGACTCCCGTACCGCTACGGGTCGTCGGTGAAAAAAAGAGCTTTGTAGCTCATAGGATTTCCCCACCTCTGTGGGGACCTCGCGGACCCCTGGCAGTCCGCGAGGGGACCACAAGGTTGGGAATCCGCTTGTCCTAACCCGTCGGGAAACAACTAGATTACGAATCGTCAAATATACCGGCCGCTAAAAAAGCCGGACCGGACACGTTTCCGTTGAAACCAACCCAAGGTTGGCAACACCGGCGGTGCAGGGCGGCGTAGGCCTGGCAGCCTGGGGGTCCCCGTGCACGTACCTCCTCGTTGTCCTCGTCCAGGTAAGTGTAGTGCGCGCTCGCCAGTCCGAAAGACGCGAGGATCTGCAGAAACAAAAAAACCAGCTGCGGCGACAGACCGAGGGGACACCTCCCCCTAACCACATCCAAATTTGCCATAAGCTTAAAGTTGTAACCACTTAGTCACGGTGGGTAGGGGATGTTAACTACCTGGGGCCTGGTATGCACGAGGTCGTTGCTTCGATCCCGACCCCAACGCCTGCTGCTGTATATTTGGAGTTTGCGTGTCTCTCTCTCTCTCATCATCACCACGGTGGCTAGGAGATGTAGACTACCTCGCCTGGTACACAGGATGTCGTGGGTTCCATCCCGACCCTGACGCCTGCTGCTGTATATTTGGAGTTTGCGTGTCTCTCTCTCTCCCCGTGGTCACGTGGATTTTTTTTCCTCCGAGTATTCCGGTTTTTCCCCTTCGCATTCAGAATTGACATTACGCTTTTAAGAGTCTTTAGCTTATTTGACTGCGATACATTTCCACGTGATAAGCTACTTTGTTGAGCTATGATTTCTGATCAGGTTGCATCTGACAACGAACCTAATAGCTCAGCGGGATTTACCCGGTAAGTTTTTGCGTGATTTATTTACCTTTCACGTACTGTGCACTCCATTCGTGTTTTTGTATTGTTTGTTGTTGTAACTTTGTGACCCCATGCCCTCGACTGGACATCTGTGAAAAAGAGCTTCACAGCTCAACGAATTGCTCCTGCAGTCTAAATATACACGTTCTGATTCTGTTAAAATAAATATTCTGGACTAACATCGGTGGCGAGTGATATCTGAACCGGTCCTGTGTTCACCCCTCCCTCTCCCTCCAACCGGCACTGACCAGCGTGGTGAAGCATGGTAAAACAACCCCCACCTCCTCAATGACTAACACTGCATCGGGAAGGGCCTTCTTCCATCTAGCAGTTGAGTGAGAAAGAGTTAAGAGTTATAATAGGTACTAGAGTATTTATTTTATTTTACCAGGCAAGGCCCACTGAGCTATAGCTCTATTTTTCAGAGGCGACCTCGCCACAAATGATAGCTGAACGAAGTGGCTTATCATCACGTGGAAATTTATAGCGGCAGCAAAATATTCTACAACGCGTGATGTTGATTCTAAATGTAGAGGGGGGAAAAACCAGAAGACCTGGAGATAATTCCAGACAAGAGAGAGACGCAAACTCCAAATATACAGCAAGTGTCAGGGTCGGGATCGAACCAACGACCTCCTGTATACCAGGCGAGGTAGTTAACATCTCCTAGCCACCGTGGGCACCCCATATACAAGACTTTGTGGAACCAACCACGTGGCAGCCTCGGTGAACAGCACGTTTGCATTTCTGGAAAGGGTAACTAAACGCAGCCCTAGGGGCAAAATGCAGGAATTCAGAACACCAAACGTCAACACACAGCACAGACGCACTTACAGTGACGCATTTATACCGAAGTGGCGTGCCAGCTCGTAGAGCCACACGAGACCCCCGCGCCCAAGTGAACCGCAGTCAACCAAGGGGAAGCCCACACCAGAGGCCACACAAGCCATTTATAAAGACATTTCACGCTTGTGATAACCATGAAAAATAAAGTTGAAATATTTTCGTGGCGAGCGTCTGCGTTGTAACCAGTGGCGGCCCGTGGCATTCCAACGAGGTGGGGCTGTTGCGAGAGACCTCTGAAAATATGGTGTTCTACATCATGAGGCCTCCTTTGTCAATACCAAAATATAATAATAGGATTTTTCCCCTTTTTTTGGCGACAAACTGAAATCTTTTGCAAGGAACCATGTTTACATTAACCACAATACTTGCAGTCAGAATGCAAGTATTGTGGTTAAGACTCTGATAATTTATGCATTGTCCTTGAAACTGATTGGTCCACACCATAGACAGCTTTCCTCAAAAGAAATTGGCCTCAAAAGAAAGCAGCCCTTTCTAATACGAACTCAAAATGTTATCTTCATTAGGCAATTCACGTTTAAAGAATTCATTATATTTATATACAAACTTAACACGACAAATACTATTTATAGAAAAGTATTTTTGAATGAAAAAAATAATTTATCATCTCTAGCTGTTTCGGTGGGACTGCTCATCCAACGCCCCTAGTGGACGAACCGCGCCTATTGCTTGTAAACCTCAGCCCCTGCTCGAGAACTTTCTGTTGACACGGCAACAAAGACAAAGATCCCCCGTGTAGCCTTTACAGACTGTTGGCGCAAGTGCTGTTAGCGAGCACCTATTAAGGCCGGCACGGCGCACGAAGGGGTGGGTGGTCAGCACCACGCCTGACCGCCTTTGTCTTCCCCGGTGGCAATGTTTGCACACCGCACTAGGTACTCACTTGAGGCTGAGTGGACCTAGGGGAGGCCCAGGACCGGTTCAGATAATCGTCACTGGTGTTGGCCGTGAACGGAAACCGAACCCGGGTCGCCGGGTACAAAGCCAAAGATCCCCCGTGTAGCCTTAACAAACTGTTTGGGGCAAGTGCTGTTCGCGTGTAGCACCTTTGAAGGCCGGCAACGGCTCACGAGGGGGTGGGCACTTGCTAAGGCAATGCAAATATCAAAGTATTAACAGCTCGGCTTGTGTCAGCTATATCATCTTAACACCTCTTATTGGCAAGAAAGGGTAAAGCCTATTCTTTTTCATCGCCTTAATATTGCCAAAAACGTCCCATAGCAACGCTAAACCTTCCCTGACCTGGCTATCACAAACGGTAGCTCATCACCATCATTATCGTGTGGAAATGTATCGGGGCCACATATACTAAACACGTGGGGAAAAAAACCGGCGGACCCGGAGAAAAATCCACGCGACCACGGGGAGAGAGAGACACCGCAAACTCCAAATATACAGCAGCAGGCGTCAGGGTCGGGATCGAACCTACGACCTCCTGTATACCAGGCGAGGTAGTTAACATCTCCTAGCCACCGTGATGAGAGACATGAAGACTCCAACTATACAGCAGCAGGGGTCGGGATCGAACCCACGACCTCCTGCACACCAGGCGAGGTAGTTAACATCTCCTAGCCACCGTGATGATGATGATGAGAGACACGCAAACTCCAAATATACAGTAGGCGTCAGGGTCGGGATCGAACCCACGACCTCCTGTATACCAGGCGAGGTAGTTAACATCTCCTAGCCACCATGATGATGATGAGAGAGACACGCAAACTCCAAATATACAGCAGGCGTCAGGGTTGGGATCGAACCCACGACCTCCTGCACACCAGGCGAGGTGGTTAACATTTCCTAGCCACCGTGATGATGAGAGACACGCAGACTCCACCTATACAGCAGCAGGGGTCGGGATCGAACCCACGACCTCCTGCACACCAGGCGACGTGGTTAACATCTCCTAGCCACCGTGATGATGATGAGAGAGAGACACGCAGACTCCAAATATACAGCAGGCGTCAGGGTCGAGATCGAACCCACGACCTCCTGCACACCAGGCGAGGTAGTTAACATCTCCTAGCCACCGTGATGATGAGAGAGACACGCAGACTCCAAATATACAGCAGCAGGGGTCGGGATTGAACCCACGACCTCCTGCACACCAGGCGAGGTGGTTAACATCTCCTAGCCACCGACGACAACAAGTCGACGTCATCACGCGCAGTTCCCGAGAGAATTCAACCCCGGCGGCGGTGGTGGCGGCGACTGCGTCACAGCTCCCCCCCCCCGCTCCACCCTCCTCCATGGCCGACACAACCACCACCAAGTGGGGCGCCGCGCTGCGGAGAGGGCGCACGCGGCGCTCGTGCCAGGCTAGGTGCTCTCGTGCCAGGCTAGGTGCTCGTGCCAGGCTAGGTGCTCTCGTGCCAGGCTAGGTGCTCTCGTGCCAGGCTAGGTGCTCTCGTGCCAGGCTAGGTGCTCGTGCCAGGCTATGTGCTCGTGCCAGGCTAGGTGCTCTCGTGCCAAGCTAGGTGCTCGTGCCAGGCTAGGTGCTCGTGCCAGGCTAGGCGCCCGTTACAGGCTCGGTGCTCTCGTGCCAGGCTAGGTGCACCTCGCGAGCTGTGAACTCACCCCCAGGCGCAATGGGGGTGACTGACCACCCCCCCCCCCCCAGATGACCGTCAACAGTGAAGCCCCAAAACACACTAAAGGTCCGTCTCGCCACCTCCATCAACAACCCGTGCCCCCCACCCGTGCCCCCCACCCGTGCCCCCCACACTCGGTGCAAGGCGGGCGGGTGTAGCGAGCGGCGTCGCAGTTAAGCGGCAAATACCCCACCACGGCTGCCTTTGTCTTCCCAGTGTCGACGTTTCGGCTCGCACGCCCGATCCGGGTGCCCGTTTAAGGGCGATTCGGCCATCGCAGGAGGGAGAGAGAGAGAGGGGATGGACCCTGAAACAAACCGCGAACAAGGATCCCACTACTGCTGTGCGTGTTGTTTGACCATACTTCACCACGCGGGTCCTCTGCGGGTTGTTACAGGCGGGTAGGGGAGGGGAGGTTAGGCCCAGGCCTGGCTCTGACATCTGCGACGTCTGCGGGAATCGAACCCGGGGGCTCGCCACCGTCATTGTCGTTGTCATTGTTGTCATTGTTGTTGTCATTGTTGTCATTGTTGTTGTCATTGTTGTCGTTGTTGTTGTCGTCACGCTTTGACCATACTTCACCGCGCGGCTCGGCGTGCGCGAAGGGGGGGGGGGCGAACAAAGTGGGGGGCTCGGGATCGTCTCTCACCGGACGTCGTGAAGCCGCGGCCAGGGATCGCGTGGTCAGAAACTCGCCCCGTCAGCATCTCTCTCCTCCACATCATCATCACTCATCATCATCTCTCACCTCCTCACCATCACTCCTCATCATCTCTCACTTCCTCACCATCACTCCTCATCATCTCTCACCTCACCATCACTCATCATCTCTCACCTCCTCACCACCATCATCATCAGCCCTGGTCTCTCCCCTCCTCCTCACCATCACTCCTCATCATCTCTTCCCTCCTCCTCACCATCACTCCTCATCTCTCCCCTCCTCCTCACCACCATCACCATCAGCCCTGGTCTCTCCCCTCCTCCTCACCATCACTCCTCATCTCTCCCCTCCTCCTCACCACCATCACCATCAGCCCTGGTCTCTCCCCTCCTCCTCACCACCCCCCACCCCCATCGTCGTCTCCTCACTCACCATGGCGCGCACGTCTCTCCACGGGCAACCCAGGCCCACGGTCAGGGCCGTCCCGCGAGCCCCGACGTGCACGTCCAAGCGCACGGTCCCCTCCATCGCTGCTCCTTCCTCACGTTGTCTCTCCTCTTCTCCTCCACCTCGTCGTCGTCTCCTCGTCGTCTCCTCGTCGTCGTCGTCGTCCTCTGGAGCCTTCGCTCGCTGCTTCCTCCTCCCCAGAGTCCGAGGATAAACAGTGCCTACGTCACGCGATGGCAAATACGTCGTGACGTCACCTCGAAGTAAACACGCCTCGACGTCACGGCGGCGAAGAAGTAAACACGCCGAAGACGTATTCTTGGTTCTTTCGGTAAAGTCACGTAGAAGGGAACAATAAAATAATACAAATATAAAGTCACGTAGAAGGGAAACAATAAAATAATACAAATATAAAACAACAATTATTTTATTGTTTCCCTTCTACGTGACTTTACCGAAAGAACCAAGAATATTAATCCCTGCAGTCACGAAAGCTTTAAATAAAAATTTAAACGCCGAAGACGTCACGGAAAAAAAAGGACTGAACGCGCAGTGACGTCACGGCGTGTTCGCTCTTTGCCGTGACGTCACTGCGCGTTCAGTCTTTTTTTTCCGTGACGTCTCCGGCATGTTTACTTCTTCGCCGTGACGTCACGGCGAGGTTGCCTTGCAGCCCGATTGCTGATCCCGTGAGGTCTCCGTTCTCGTCCCACTAACGGAAGGTGTACTAATGACGTCATCATGGGGAGAGGGTGGGTTTGTAAAATATTCCATGACGTCATCGTTTAACGCGTTCATTAACTGGACACAATTTGTAACAGTATTTACAACAATAATGCAATCATGGGAAAGATCGGGGTCAAACGTCAATTTCAGTGACATAGTTATGACGTCACAGCTATGAGTACAGTTTCGTATATACAATAATGACGTCACCAGGACCAGGGCGTAAAGCCAAACATATTACAAGACGTCTTTGTTTTACATATACACCGGTGACCTCACATAATTACATTAGCAATTTGATTTAAATAATGACGTCATCAGGGTATGGCATAACATCGGCTTACGTAACGTCGCCATTTTATATGAAGGCTCGTGACGTTTAATCAAAACCACAATATATATTTTTTATATATATAATTCACAACTTTTTCTGTGATGAACGCTGCACTTTGCGTCGTCTTCATGCAGGGGGCGCTGCAAACCTGCACGTGCCCCCTGCATATGAACGACGGAGGCTCAGGGAGAGACGTTCGATTACGTTGGTATCGATCTGCATCTCGATGTCGCCTGATCTCGATCCCGCAATCCCAACCATAGTTCATAGTTAGTTCATAGTTTCATTTATTTTGGTATAGCCCTGTGAGCCATTCGGCTCTTGAATCGGGTGCAACCGCAACAAACAAAAACACGAACACGAAAACATCTTAAAGTGACTACGTGTGTGACTGTGCAAACAGAAAAATCCAGGAAAAAAAGCATCAAAATATTCCTGAAATAGCACCGCACACCAACGCTGTGTGTAAAAATCCCAGTGGGATGCAAGTCAAACAACAACAACAACAACCACAAGACAACTTAGATTAAGGCCATCAGTCTAACAAGTCCGCATCGAAACGAACCCCATCACCCCAGCAAGGCCATCTACTTAACGACGAGAGAAAATTCACACGAAATGTCCTTTTCGATGAAGTCTTCCAGATGTAAAATGATATAAAATTTTCACGAAGAAATACAATTATCTAAGTCAAAACATAATACAATTCAAAGATGCTTCATTTTAAAGCTTCAAAACGGAGCATCGGGTGCTTGCGTGAATGCGTAGTTTGTGTGCAATTTTTTTCGTGACTTTCCTGGCCGAAGTCGTCCCCGAATCAACACCTAGTTTATAATATTTATAACAATGACGGAGTGTACGGTTTCCGTTCTTTACACACACACATGACGTCATTATTACAAGACAAAATGAAAAACTTCCCTTGAACGTCTTTGCATGACGTATTTATGGCTCCGACAGTGTGAGTTCCGTGATGTCATCGTTGTATATACTTGTGACGTCACCCATCCGTGGGGAGTGATTATGGGAGGTCACTGGGTGCGTCCATGTGCTGTGAAGAAAGATCGTGGGCCGAAACGTCGCCGAATCCGCATTTCATTTTAAAAGCCGCACATTTTTTTTTGGAATTGAAATAAACTTCCCCGAAGCAGTCTCCCTCCTGAACCTCATTCCCTCCCTCTGTCAAATCCACGCCTCCTCTTCTCAACAGCCCATTCTCTCCCCGTCCCTCCCCCACACCCCTCCCGTGACCCCTCAGCACCCCCCTCCTACAGCCGCTGCCACTCGTTCCTCGAAATCTTCTCGCACGCGCGTGTCGACTGCCACCTCGCTCCGTTTCGTGTCATCACCGGCTCGACCGCAAAAGGGGCAGTCCATAAATGACGTCACGCACCTGGGGGGGGGGGGGGGTCAGACATTTGTGACGATGTGTGACGATAAGGGGGGGGGGGGGTGTTTGAGAAATGTGACGTCACATCAAAATGCGCAACTTTAAATATAGACAATACGTTCTACTTATATATTCTTGGTTCTTTCGGTAAAGCCACGTAGAAGGGAAACAATAAATAATACAAATATATAACAATAAAATTCTCACGACGTTTCGACTGCAACATCAGGTGTGAAAACCACAGCAAGAAAATTTGAAAAAAGTGGCGGTTTTTTTAACGTTAGCACCACGGATAGCGATTTGACAGTTTGTTCAGATGGACGAGTCCATCTATGTTCGGAAAAGAGGAGGGGGGAGACGAAAATAATGGATGCGGTCTGAAAGCCACCGTAAGCGTGAACAATCAATTAAGACCCGAAATAGTTGATCAAATCTTTCCAATGATTGCTAAGCCAGAATCCATCTTCTCGGTTGAAATTGTCTCTGTGTATGTATATGTGGATAGCCTCATGAACGTATCTCTCATGGTAGCCAGATGGCTTGCAAATAACCTCTGTCTTGGAGAAGTCAATGTCATGTGAGCCTACTGAATTATAACAATGATCTGCCACGGCCGAGGTGTTGGTCCTGCCGTGTTTTAGGTCTGCTTTGTGTTCACGAATGCGGTCCGAGACATGTCGTTTGGTTTCTCCAATGTAACTACTACCACAGAGGCAACTTAGTTTGTAGACGTTAGGGTACTTTTTAATAAATGTTTTCTCCTACAACATCAGATTGCAGCGCCACATTAAATACGCACTACAATGACAATAGTTTAAAGCGATTTGAAGCATGTTTTATATATTTTTTTTGGGGGGGGCAGAGCTTTGTGACGTCATATTTGAGGGGGGGGTTTACTTTTTGTGACGCCGTGTGACGAAGGTGGGGGGGGGGGGTAAAAAATCCTCCAAAATCGCGTGACGTCATTTATGGACGGCCCCAAAGCGTCTTGAAGCTAAGGCGGCTCTGGCGCATTGAGATGCGATCGGATGATTTGCGCACGATGAGAGCGCCAGCAGCAGTCTGCTCAGGAGCCATCCTCTCGTCATCATCATCATCGTCGTCGTCTTCGTCACGATGCATGGGGCAGCAGATAGCCCGTAGGTGTGCACTGCACGATTCGCCATTCGTCTCCGCTCGTGCTCTCCGTCTTTGTAGTGCCACTGTGTGGCGGATCAAGCGGTGGGCCCATCTCCCTGGCACCAGGGCGGTCCTAGTCGCACAAGCAGCTACACATGTAGTAGTAGTACATGTAGTAGCTACATGTGTAGTAGTAGCTACACATGTAGTAGTAGTAGCTACATGTGTAGTAGTAGCTACACATGTAGTAGTAGTAGCTACATGTGTAGTAGTAGCTACACATGTAGTAGTAGTAGCTACATGTGTAGTAGTAGCTACACATGTAGTAGTAGTAGCTACATGTGTAGTAGTAGCTACACATGTAGTAGTAGTAGCTACATGTGTAGTAGTAGCTACACATGTAGTAGTAGTAGCTACATGTGTAGTAGTAGCTACACATGTAGTAGTAGTAGCTACATGTGTAGTAGTAGCTACACATGTAGTAGTAGTAGCTACATGTGTAGTAGTAGCTACACATGTAGTAGTAGTAGCTACATGTGTAGTAGTAGCTATACATGTAGTAGTAGTAGCTACATGTGTAGTAGTAGCTACACATGTAGTAGTAGTAGCTACATGTGTAGTAGTAGCTACACATGTAGTAGTAGTAGCTACATGTGTAGTAGTAGCTACACATGTAGTAGTAGTAGCTACATGTGTAGTAGTAGCTACACATGTAGTAGTAGTAGCTACACATGTGTAGTAGTAGCTACATATGTAGTAGTAGTAGCTACACATGTAGTAGTAGTAGCTACACATGTAGTAGTAGCTACATGTGTAGTAGTAGTAGCTACACATGTAGTAGTAGCTACACATGTAGTAGTAGTAGCTACACATGTAGTAGTAGTAGCTACATGTGTAGTAGTAGTAGCTACACATGTAGTAGTTGTAGCTACACATGTAGTAGTAGCTACAGGTGTAGTAGTAGTAGCTACACATGTAGTAGTAGCTACATGTGTAGTAGTACTAGCTACACATGTAGTAGTTGTAGGTACACATGTAGTAGTAGCTACACGTAGTAGTAGCTACACATGTAGTAGTAGTAGCTACATATGTAGTAGTAGTAGCTACTACATGTAGTAGTAGCTACACATGTAGTAGTAGTAGCTACACATGTAGCAGTAGTAGCTACTACATGTAGTAGTAGCTACACATGTAGTAGTAGTAGCTACACATGTAGTAGTAGCTACACATGTAGTAGTAGTAACTACATGTGTAGTAGCTATTACATGTAGTAGTAGTAGCTACATGTGTAGTAGTACATATGTACGACAACAACAACGACGCACTTTTAACTTTCCTCTTGTTATCCATCCTACGTGTGTACAAATAGTGCCACTTTCCTGCTCATCACTGCCTGCACCACCACCACCATCATCATTAGGTCGTCGTCTTCTTCCACGTACAACCTTTGCCTGACAGCTGCGTCGGATCACTCGTTGGCTCCAGTCTCGATGGGGAGTCCTTCTGCAGCGATACATTTCAAATGCCAGTGGAGCTACTACAGACTAGGGCTGAACGATTTGGGGAAAATATCTAATTGAGATTTTTCGGACAGATATTGCGATTTGATTTGCGATCAACATTTTAAAAGTCAGGCTTCAGTTCAATACTCGCTGTGTAATCGATTTAAAACACGTGATGGAGCATTACCACGTGATACCATCAGAATATGAACTGCTCTATATATTCTAATGCAAGGATGAGAACTTAAAAGAAATGCATTTCTTCCAACATGTATTTATTAAAATGTTTTAAATGAAATAGAACAATCAAACATAGAAACATTGTTAAGTTAAATAAAGAAAGTTATAATAATAATAAAAAATAAAACAATTCCAATAAGAAAGCAATAGGACTTTTCAAATCGCAAAAAAATCGCAGCCTTTCCGATTTGCTAACCGCATTGTTTCAAATTGCGATTGCGATTTTAAAAATCGTTCAGCCTTCTCCAGATACCTCCAATGCGGAAGGCTGCTGCTGTTGAAGGAGCGTAGACCACAATGGGTTTACTGTGCGGTCCAGAGCCACAATCACACCGCTGTAGCTCGTGTCTTTAATACATCTTCATGGGTCTCTGTGTATCTCTGTGAGTCTCTGTGTATCTCTGTGAGTCTCTGTGTATCTCTGTGAGTCTCTGTGTATCTCTGTGAGTCTCTGTGTATCTCTGTGAGTCTCTGTGTATCTCTATGGGTCTCTATGTATCTCTGTATCTCTGTGAGTCTCTGTGTATCTCTATGGGTCTCTGTGTATCTCTGTGAGTCTCTGTGTATCTCTGTGAGTCTTTGTGTATCTCTGTGGGTCTCTGTGTATCTCTGTGAGTCTCTGTGTATCTCTATGGGTCTCTGTGTATCTCTGTGAGTCTCTGTGCATCTCTGTGAGTCTCTGTGTATCTCTATGAGTCTCTGTGTATCTCTGTGAGTCTCTGTGTATCTCTGTGAGTCTCTGTGTATCTCTGTGAGTCTCTGTGTATCTCTGTGAGTCTCTATGTATCTCTGTGAGTCTCTGTGTATCTCTATGGGTCTCTGTGTATCTCTGTGAGTCCCTGTGTATCACTGTAAGTCTTTGTGTATCTCTGTGAGTCTCTGTGTATCTCTGTGAGTCTCTGTGTATCTCTGTGAGTCTCTGTGTATCTCTATGGGTCTCTATGTATCTCTGTGAGTCTCTGTGTATCTCTATGGGTCTCTATGGGTTTATTGTGCGGTCCATAGCGTGGGTTGCATAGACACAATCACACCGCTGTAGCTCGTGTCTTTAATATATCTTCATGGGTCTCTATGGGTTTCTATGCGCCTCCGTGTATCTCTATGGGTCTCTCTCTCTGTATTTCTATGGGTCTCTATGGGTCTCTATGAGTCTCCGTGTATGGGTCTCTCTCTGTATTTCTATGGGTCTCTATGAGTCTCCGTGTATGGGTCTCTCTCTGTATTTCTATGGGTCTCTATGGGTCTCTATGAGCCTCCGTGTATCTCTATGGATCTCTCTGTATTTCTATGGGTCTCTATGGGTTTATATGCGCCTCCGTGTATATCTATGGGTCTCTCTGTATTTCTATGGGTCTCTATGGGTCTCTGAGTCTCCGTGTATGGGTCTCTCTCTGTATTTCTATGGGTCTCTATGGGTCTGTATGAGTCTCCGTGTATGGGTCTATCTCTGTATTTCTATGGGTCTCTATGGGTCTCTATGAGTCTCCGTGTATGGGTCTCTCTTTGTATTTCTATGGTTCTCTATGGGTCTCTATGAGTCTCCGTGTATGGGTCTCTGGATTTCAATGGGTCTCTATGGGTCTCTCTCTGTATTTCTATGGGTCTCTATGGGTCTCTATGGGTCTCCGTGTATGGGTCTCTCTCTCTGTATTTCTATGGGTCTCTATGAGTCTCCGTGTATGGGTCTCTCTCTGTATTTCTATGGGTCTCTATGGGTCTCTGAGTCTCCGTGTATGGGTCTCTCTCTGTATTTCTATGGGTCTCTATGGGTCTCTATGAGTCTTCGTGTATGGGTCTCTCTCTGTATTTCTATGGGTCTCTATGGGTCTCTATGAGTCTCCGTGTATTGGACTCTCTCTGTATTTCTATGGGCCTCTGTGGGTATCTATGGGTCTCCGTGTATGGGTCTCTCTCTGTGTATTTCTATGGGTCTCTATGGGTCTCTATGAGTCTCCGTGTATGGGACTCTCTCTGTATTTCTATGGGTCTCTATGGGTCTCTATGAGTATCCATGTATGGATCTCTCTCTGTATTTCTATGGGTCTCTATGGGTCTCTATGAGTCTCCGTGTATGGGCCTCTCTCTGTATTTATATGGGTCTCTGTGGGTCTCTTTAAGTCTCCGTGTATGGGTCTCTCTCTGTATTTCTATGGGTTTACTGTGCGATCCATCGTGTGAGTCGCAGGGCCACAATCCCACTGCTGTGGCTCGTGTATTTTAAACACACCGATGGGATTCTATGCACAGTCATACCACAATTTACATCTTCCCCCATTTTTTACGTTGTTTCACAAATACGTCGTCACTGTATTAACACCGCGATCAGATTAGCATCGCCTCCACCCACACTCACTCATTCGCCCACTCACTCACTGGCTCACTCACTCACCCACTCACACCACACTCACTCGCCCACTCACACACTCGCTCACCCACCCATACACTCACACACTGGCTCACGCATTCACTCGCCCACTCACACACTCACACACTGGCTCGCTCACTCACTCACTCGCTCACCCACCCATACACTCACACACTGGCTCACGCACTCACTCGCCCACTCACACACTGGCTCACTTACTCACTCGCCCACTCACTCACTGACACACTCACGCACTATCTCACCCACCCATACACTCACTCACTGACACACTCACTCGCCCACTCACTCACTGACACACTCACGCACTCACCCACGCACTCACTGACACACTGGCTTACGCACTCACTCACGCACTCACCCACGCACTCACTCGCCCACTCACTCACTGACACACTCACTTACTCACTCGCCCACTCACTCACTGACACACTCACGCACTATCTCACCCACCCATACACTCACTCACTGACACACTCACTCGCCCACTCACTCACTGACACACTCACGCACTCGCTCACCCACCCATACACTCACACACTGGCTCACGCACTTACTCGCCCACTCACACACTGGCTCACTTACTCACTGGCTCACTTACTCACTCGCCCACTCACTCACTGACACACTCATGCACTATCTCACCCACCCATACACTCACTCACTGACACACTCACTCGCCCACTCACTCACTGACACACTCACGCACTCACCCACGCACTCACTGACACACTGACTTACGCACTCACTCACGCACTCACCCATGCACTCACTGACACACTGGCTTACGCACTCACTCACGCACTCACCCACGCACTCACTCGCCCACTCACTCACTGACACACTCACTTACTCACTCGCCCACTCACTCACTGACACACTCACGCACTATCTCACCCACCCATACACTCACTCACTGACACACTCACTCGCCCACTCACTCACTGACACACTCACGCACTCGCTCACCCACCCATACACTCACACACTGGCTCACGCACTCACTCGCCCACTCACTCACTGACACACTCACGCACTATCTCACCCACCCATACACTCACTCACTGACACACTCACTCGCCCACTCACTCACTGACACACTCACGCACTCGCTCACCCACCCATACACTCACACACTGGCTCACGCACTTACTCGCCCACTCACACACTGGCTCACTTACTCACTGGCTCACTTACTCACTCGCCCACTCACTCACTGACACACTCATGCACTATCTCACCCACCAATACACTCACTCACTGACACACTCACTCGCCCACTCACTCACTGACACACTCACGCACTCACCCACGCACTCACTGACACACTGACTTACGCACTCACTCACGCACTCACCCATGCACTCACTTACACACTGGCTTACGCACTCACTCACGCACTCACCCACGCACTCACTCGCCCACTCACTCACTGACACACTCACTTACTCACTCGCCCACTCACTCACTGACACACTCACGCACTATCTCACCCACCCATACACTCACTCACTGACACACTCACTCGCCCACTCACTCACTGACACACTCACGCACTCGCTCACCCACCCATACACTCACACACTGGCTCACGCACTCACTCGCCCACTCACTCACTGACACACTCACGCACTTACCCACGCACTCACTGACACATTGGCTTACGCACTCACTCACGCACTCACCCACGCACTCACTGACACACTGGCTTACGCACTCACTCACGCACTCACCCACGCACTCACTCGCCCACTCACTCACTGCCACACTCACGCACTCACTCGCCCACTCCCTCAGTGACACACGCACTCACTCAGCCACCCGCTTAACCACTCACCCACCCAATCACTCGCCCTCTCACTCACGCACTCACCCACGCACTTCAGAATCAGGAGTGTATGTCCCACCGACTAAAGCCGTAGAGCTAAGAAGCTCTTTGTCAAGGGGCGACATTGCCGGGAGACAACATCAAAGCATTGCACAATTACAGATTTGAAAAAAACCCCGTAATAATAATAACAATTATGTTTGTAAATGACATTCACACTTACACCTGAGTCAATTTTAACGTGGACAGATGGCAGAATGGAGATGCCAAGAGACAAAACTTCTCAGGTGGTTCCAAACACTTTGAGAACAGCCACCTTCGATGCTTTTGAAACCCAAAATTGCGTGCGGACTAGTCCGTCCATGGGAACTGTCCATGGACAACCAGAGGCTCGTCGCAGATTCTGAGGATTGTCCAACGGTAATAACAACAACAACAACAGGTCAGACAAATAGAGAGCAGATCTGCAGACAACAATAGCCTTGTCAATGAGAACAGCACCGGCAGTGACAATTCTTTCTCAATGTGCCAAGGGGACATTTTGCCCGGGCCATGGCTTAGCTGCCAATGGCACGAATTGAACAGCAGAGGGCAGGCCGGGACCATGGCCAAGCGGGACGCACCGCACGGAGTGAAACGCAGGGCTGAATTAGCGAAACAAACTCGGCAATAATAACACCGTGGCCTTAAAATAGAAAAAAAACAATCATGATGTCTGCGACGTTTCGGGTAATGACCCTTCTTCATAACACTAAACAAAGACAAAGATCCCCCGTGTAGCCCGTACAGACGTGTAGGGGCAAGTGCTGTTAGCGAGCGCCGATGAAGGCCGGCACGGCACACGAGGGGCTGGGTGGTCAGCGCCACGCCTGGCCGCCTTTGTCTTCCTCGTTTGAGGCTGGGTCGACCGTCATAACACACAGAGACAAATATTCGCGCTTTGCGGGCGCTCTGCCATAACCTGCCACGTGTACGCTACGATCCAATAATCGGCTCGGCTATTCACTCAGCAATTAGAATATCGGCTGCATAAAAAAAAAACATGGGATATTCAAATCGAGCGGCATGGTGACAGCAGTTGGTAACACTTGTGTAGCACAGCGAGCATGCGCCTGGGTTCGATTCCCGACTCGGGCGCCCTTTGTATGTGTAGAGTTGGTGCGTTCTGCCCCCTGTTCTACAGAGTGTGTTGTGAGAGCGTGTCAGTGAACCCCCTCGAGCGGCAGGATCTGTTCATCGGCCGTGTAACGCTGCTGTGTGGAAGCTACGTGGCCTGCCGCTCCACACGAAGATTCGGGTCTGCTAAGCCGCAGTCATGTGGCTTGCGAAACGTGGACCCCTCTCGTGGAGCATCTGCGATGTGGCGTGTCTACGATCCGTCCGGGGTTTCACCTGCAGGCTGGATTGTGTGAGGAGCTCACAAATCCTCGAACGATCTGAACACATTCCCATCAGTGAGCTCCTCCGGCAGGCGAGGCTGCGATGGCTGAGTCATGTAGCCCGCGTGCCCAGCCACCGCATGCCCAAGCGGCTTCAGATGAGATAGATCTGATGCCATACGGTAGGTTGTGGAGCTGAGTGGACTTGCCGAATCCTGGCACCAGCGGTGTCAGGATCGGCCTCTGTGGAGGAGGAGGCTCGTGAAGGACGCTGCCGCTACTGGGCAGTTGGAGGCAGTCGCCCTCCAGCAACAGGGGGAAACAGAGGAGCGACGCTCACAACAACGAGCGGCGCAGCGGGTGGATAAAACGCAGCAAGTTGGCACAGGTGGTGCATCTGCCTTTCGTCTCAGTCAGTCAACGCATGGCACCTGGGTCTGACCTGTCACTTCACGTGGTCTCACAATGCACACCTCGCCTGGCACAGACGCTGTGGTGACGTCACTGGCCTGCTGGCCAATTTCTCGTCATTGAGCCTGACCACCTCGTCCTCGACCAACCACGGCGGTGTCTGTAAAGTTTCGGGACTGTGCCTCCTGCAGCTGCTAGCCTGAGACAAAGATCCCCCGTGTAGCCTTAACAGACTCTAGGGGCAAGTGCTGTTAGCGAGAACCTATGAAGGCCGGAACGGTACACGAGGGGGTGGGTGGCCAGCACAACGCCCGATCGCCTTTGTCTCTCCAGTGGCGATGTTTACTACACACCGCACCAGGTACTCATTTGAGGCCGAGTCGACCTAGGAGAGGCCCAGGACCGGTTCAGATAATCGTCACTGGTGTATCTAACTCGGGTCGCCGGGTTCATAGCGCAGCGCGCTAACCGCTACACTACCGCTCCCCCCCCGCACACAGACACACACACAGACACACACAGACACACACACAGACACACACACAGACACACACAAACACACAGACACACACACAGACACACACACACACGCACAGACACACACAAACACACACACACAGACACACACAGACACACACACACAGACACACGCACGCACTAACCAGGTATCCCAATCGCCCATCCTCACCCCACCACCACCACGATCCAAATCCCCAGCCCAGGGAGGAGAGAGAGCAGCGAGGCTTGCGCTTCAGATTGTGACAGCAGAGTAATTAAGTTAGGGTAATTAGCATAATTAATTGTGGGGAGGGGAGGGTGCCTCGTCAGCTCCTGTGGGCGATGGGGGGAGACGGAGCCACCGGCCGCGATGCCAGCGAGACGCGGGCGTAGCGTTGAGAGACGTTCAGAGACAGACGTTGAGAGACGTTCAGAGACGATGAGAGACGTTAAGAGACAGAGACGTTGAGAGACGTTGAGAGGCAGACACGTTGAGAGACGTTGAGAGACAGACACGTTGAGAGACGTTCAGAGACGTTGAGAGACGTTAAGAGACAGAGACGTTGAGAGACAGACGTTGAGAGACGTTGAGAGACGTTAAGAGACAGAGACGTTGAGAGACAGACGTTAAGAGACGTTCAGAGACAGACACGTAGAGAGACGTTGAGAGACGTTGAGAGACAGAGACGTTGAGAGACAGACGTTGAGAGACGTTCAGAGACAGACACGTTGAGAGACGTTGAGAGACGTTCAGAGACAGACACGTTGAGAGACGTTGAGAGACAGAGACGTTGAGAGACAGAGACGTTGAGAGACGTTGAGAGACGTTGAGAGACAGACATTGAGAGACGTTCAGATACAGACACGTTGAGAGACGTTGAGAGACAGAGACGTTGAGAGACGTTCAGAGACAGAGACGTTAAGAGACAGAGACGTTGAGAGACGTTGAGAGACAGAGACGTTGAGAGATGTTGAGAGACGTTAAGAGAAAGAGACGTTGAGAGACAAAGACGTTGAGAGACGTTAAGAGACGTTAAGAGACGTTGAGAGACGTTGATAGACAGAATCGTTGCGAGACGCCAAGGGACAGAGACGTTGAGAGACAGAGAGGTTGAGAGACGTTAAGAGACGTTGAGAGACGTTGAGAGACGTTGAGAGACGTTAAGAGAGAGAGACGTTGAGAGACAAAGACGTTGAGAGACGTTAAGAGACGTTGAGAGATGTTGATAGGCGTTGAGAGACAGAATCGTTGCGAGACGTTAAGAGACAGAGACATTGAGAGACAGAGACGTTGAGAGACGTTAAGAGACATAGATATTGAGAGATTGAGACGTTAAGAGACGTTGAGAGACAGAGACGTTGCGAGACGTTAAGAGACATAGACATTGAGAGACAGAGACGTTGCGAGACGTTAAGAGACAGAGACGTTGAGAGACGAACTTGATTAGGTGCTTTGTGTTGTCTCTACTGGTGTATCTGCCTTTGTGTCTTGACTTGAGTCCGTATCACTTTCTTGTCTCTGCCTGTGTATGTGACCACGCGTTTCCACCCACACCTTGCTTTGATACGTGCTCTCCTCATGCTAATTTGTGTCCCCATTGTCTCTGAGTCCCAGCTCCGCCGTTTCTCTCTATATAAGGCTTCGGCACATAGATGCACTGTGTGCGTGTCTCCCTGTGTGCGTGTCTCTCACCATATGTCTCTTTGCAATCTGTGTTCTATCACTTCTCTTAAATTTCACACTTAACTTACAATTTAGCAATCTTTGAAATAGCGTAATCAACCAGACCATGCGTTAATTGTGTTTTAACCGACCGTCTGTGTTGCTTTATATAGTTTCATTGATTTAGTGTGCTCCTCCGCCTCTCTCTGTGTCCCCTGATGTGTCTGTGTTAATTCTGTATCTGATGATGATTGCTTGTGTTGCAATCGAAACGTCGTATTCTATGATATAATTCTTTTTTTTAATTATTTATACGTGACTTTACCGAAAAAAACAAAGAGTACGTTGAGAGACGTTGAGAGACAGAGACGTTGAGAGACGTTCAGAGACAGAGACGTTGAGAGACGTTGAGAGACGTTGAGAGACAGAGACGTTGAGAGACGTTCAGAGACAGAGACGTTGAGAGACGTTGAGAGACAGAGACGTTGAGAGACGTTGAGAGGCGTTCAGAGACAGACGTTCAGAGACGTTCAGAGACGTCAAGAGACACGTGGCCTCCATCTCCCAGTCGCCACGCTCTCTGCGTCACCATACTTCACCAAACAATTTCCCCCTCCCTCTCTCGATCCGCACCACGACCTCCCTCCTCCCTTAAGAGTTTATGCTACGCTCTGTCAACCAAAATGAATGAACGAGGGGGTGGTCTAGAGCGGGTGGAGGGGAGGGGATAAGGGGGTGATGGGTCGGAGGGAGATGATGAGTCGAGCTATTAACACGGTGACGATCAGCTGCCCGTGCGATCGGAGAGATGTTGAAACGGTGGCTGGGAAACTCGCAGGGGGTCTCAAAAGTCGCTTCGATAAGGGTCCTGCCCCCCGCGACGGGGATGTCAATGAACCATTGGTTATTATTGTTATAATTATATATGTGTGTGTTTGATTTCTTCCACGGAACCTTTCTTGCCGGTATCAAAATATAGTTAACTGGTTGTGCCCTTTCTGGAAATAAAGGTCCCATATTGTAGCTGCTCAATGCCGAGCTTTAAATGCCCTGAGAGTGGCTTTTGTCTTTGTGCTGTTCGCCTTTTGGTGACCTCCGGTCCAACACCGCTTGAGACCGGGCCCGAAAGAAAATTGTCTCCGGTGTGGACCAACCGCATCATCGACTACCAGAGCGTGTTTTTGTCTTCCTGTTGTTACATTTTGATTTAAAGCTTTCGTGACTGCAGGGATTCATATTCTTGGTTCTTTTCGGTAAAAGTCACGTGGACGATGATTGCTTGTGTTGCAGTCGAAACGTCGTGAGAATTTTATTGTTTTATATATATTTATTATTGTTTTATTGTTTCCCTTCTACGTGACTTTACCGAAAGAACCAATAATATGTTGCTACATTAATCTTTGTTTTTTTTTCGGTAAAGTCACGTAGAAATAAGAAAAATAAAAATGTTCTTATTTCAACGTGACTTTACCGAAAAAAAACAAAGATCAATTCCTGCAGTCACGAAAGCATCAATTCTAGTATGTTGTTACATTGTATTTTATAGCTTTCTTTTGGTGATTTCTGAAACATATGGTTAACCCATGCTTCTCGCGGACGTGCGGAGTTGGCCTGAAAACTTGAATCTAAATTGTTTTATAGTTGTTATTCATTGTTTGTCTTGCATCACACTGAGATTATTGCACACGGAGTTGTAATACGGTGTGTTTTTTTCTGGAAGATTTGCTGGTTTATCCAGGATGTTTCTGTTGCACGTCGTAGCTTTAAGATGTTTCTCTGTTCATATTTTGTTTGTTGCATGGCTCACAGGGCTATACCTAATACATGAAACTTGAATGTTCACCACAGGTACTGTGTGTAGTTAATGCGGACGTGATTCCTTGCCGAAGGTTTGCTGTTTTAACACCTACTTTCTTGCCAGAAAGGGTAAAACCAATTCTGATATATTTATTTTACTCTAAGCTTCGTAGTTATTTTTCAGAAGCGACCTGGCCACAAATGATAGCTCAACGGAGTGGCTTATCATCACAATGTGGACATTTATAGCAGCTAAATACTCTAAAGGTGTGATGTTGACTATAAATGCGGAGGGAAAAACCAAAGAAAAATGCACGCGACCACGGGGAGAGAGAGCTAGAGACACCGCAAACTCCAAATATATGGAAGGCGTCAGGGTCAGGATGGAATCCACGACCTCATGTATACCAGGCGAGGTAGTTAACATCTCCTAGCCACCGTGGCGCCCATGGACGGTCAATAAACAACAATCAACACTCACCATCATCAACATCAACAGCATCAACATCATCAATCCTTGGAATTTCCCATCCGCATCATCATCAACATCATCATCCCACTGTAAATCACAATCCGCATCATCATCATCACCGACATAATCGTTTGCATCATCGTCAAGAGCTTGAATCAGAATCCTACTATTTATTTATAGTGAATTCATCGCGATCATCATCATTTCGCTTGGTTGTCCCAGAAATGCCTCAATGCTCTTTTTAAAGAGGGTCCTGCCCGGTTTTCGCACGACAGACGTCCGCGTTTGGGGAGAGAAGAATAACAATCTGCTGCTGCTGCGTGATCCTAATTGAGTCGTCGGTGGCTCATCGATCAGCATTGGGGGGATGCCTTGCCCGATACCCGTGATATTTATGGATGTTCACTGGCCTACGGGAGCAAAGCGGAGAAACCGGGAGGAAACCCGGGCAGAACAGGGGGAGACCGCACAGACTCCACTCACTGAGTCTCACACACGCAGACAACACGAGGGGGTGGGTGGCCAGCAACCACGCCCCGACCGCCTTTGTCTCCCCGGTGGCGATGTTTTACACATCGCACCCGGTACTCATTTTCAGGCTGAGGCGACCTAGGGGAGACCCAGGGCCGATTCAGAGAATCGTCACCGGTGCTGGCCATGAGCGGGAAATCGACTGGGGCCGCCGGGTTCGTTGAGCAGCGTAGCGCTAACCGCTGCGCCACCGCTCCAAAGACAAAGATCCCCCGTATAGCCTGTAACAGACTGTAGGGGCAAGTGCTGTTAGCGAGCACCTATGAAGGCCGGAACGGTACACGAGGGGGTGGGTGGCCAGCACCACGCCCGACCGCCTTTGTCTCCCCAGTGGCAATGTTTACTCACCGCACCAGGTACTCATTTGAGGCTGAGTCGACCTAGGAGAGGCCCAGGACCGGTTTAGATAATCGTCACTGATGTTGGCCGTGAGCGGGAATCGAACTCGGGTCGCTGGGTTAGTGGCGCAGCGCAGCGCTAACCGCTGCACCCCATTCGCCACGAAGTGATGGTGACGTCACCAGGCGCCCGTGCCAGGCTAGGTGCACTTTGAGGCCACGTGAAGTGTCGAAGGCTCTCTGACAGGAGGTGACGGGACAGACCCAGCAGGTGCCATGGGTTGACTGACTGAGATGACTGGCTGGTGCACCACCTGTGCCCCCTACTGTATCAACTCGCTGTGCTTTAGCCACCCGGCGCTCCGCTCGTTGTTGTGAGCGTCGCTCCTCCGCCCTCCGTTGTTGTTGGAGGGCGACTGCCTCCAACTGCCCAGTAGCGTCCTTCACGAGCCTCCTCCACAGGGGCCGATCTTGACACCGCTGGTACCAGTCATCGGCAAGTCCACTCAGCTCCACGTCCTCCTGTACCACATCACTCCATCTCTTCTCTAGCCCGTGCCGCGCCTGTTGAGCCCCCTCTATGCTTGGGCATGAGGTGGCTGGGCATGCGGGCTACGTGACCCAGCCAACGCAGCCTCGCTTGCTGGTGGAGCTTACTGATTGTGAATGTGTCCAGATCTTTCAAGGATATGTGAGCTCTTCACACAACCCAGCCTGCAGCTTAAACCCAATACGGTTCGTAGGCAGGCCCAGCCTGAATATTTCCAACCGGCGCAACAGCAACGCGTGCACTGTGTGTGTAATAAAAAAATCATTTTGCAAACCACTAGTTCCTGAAGAACTGCGCTGTGGTCTTTCAGGAGCTGGTGGTGGCGGTTTTTTGCATAATGCTTCGTGATGCTAAGAGCTCTTTGTAAAACCACCACCGGTACCTGAGAGAGAAGAGAGAGAAATAGGAATCGCAGAGAGTACAGCGTCGTATCTGGACCGGGGCTGTAAAATTGTTATAATTTTTAAGGAGTTATTGAGAGAGCAGTGGTGAGATCAGATCAGGAAGATGAAACGAAAAGCAGAGAGACAGAGAGAGGGACACGGGCAGGCGTAGAGAGATGAGCAGTGAGCAGGGGAGAGCAAATGGTGGGGACACCGAGAGACACGGAGGGAAATAGTGGGAGGCTGACATTGAGAGATGCAAAGGGAGAGTTCCCTCCTTATTTCTACCCTCTTTCTCCTATCTCTCCCTCTTTTCTCTACCTTCTCTAACTCCCTTCTCCCTCTCTCCCTGCCATTTATCTCTCTCCCATCTCCCCCACACCCCGTGCTCTCCCCTGTCTGTCCCGTCCCTTTCCATTCTCCCATCTCTCTCTCTCTCTCCCCGCCACCTCTCTCCCGCTCACTCACTCACACACACACCCCTCTCCCCCATCACTCTCCCTCATCTCCCTCTCCCCCACCCCTCTCTCCCCGTGTCCCAACACAAGTAGGAGTAACGAGCGAGTGATTTTCACCACCGACTGCGATCCGTGGCGTCTGGGAGCCTACACCCAGCACGAGGGAGATAGATCATTCATCACGGCGTGGGGCTCAACTCTCAACCCCCACCCTCCCAATCCCCATCTCTTACCCCCCCCCCCCCCTGGGCTATCTCTCCCCCCCCACCAACCCACCCACCCCCACCCACTTCGTGTCACAGCGGTGATCATTAATCGCAGGGTGGGGAGTAACCCTGTCTGCCCGTCTCACCACCCCCACGCGTCATTCATCACTGAGAGGAGGCCCACGGCTGATGATGCACTGCGGTTTGGAGGGCGATGTGATGGGGGCGGGGTGCGGAGGGGAGGGGCGGCGGCGGGGGGGGGGGGTGACCTCCCGCACTGTCATCGTTCGACGTCATCGTTATCGATGACGTCACCATCATTTTCATCATCGTCCGATGTAACCCCGTCATCGGTATAATAATATAATCATAATCCCAGAGCACCCACAATTTTCCTTATCATTATCAATGCATTGTCATTGTCCATAATTATGTGCACATCATAATCGCCTGTCACAATCACTACAGTCATTATCCATCAACAACATTATCAATACATTGTCATTATTTATCATCATCGACATATTGCAATTATTCATCATCAATACATTGTTATTATCCGTGATTATCATCACGAGAGAAAAGAGCAGAGATAAATATTTTTGGTCATCATCATCAATGCATCGCCAATATCCATCATCATCATGATCATCAAAAACACGTCTGATCACCCGGCATCATTATCGTAAATACATTGTCATGATCCACCATTACCAATGCACTCTAATCGTCCACAATCAACATCATAAAGGCATTGTCATTATCGATATTCGTCATCGTCATCATCATCATCATCTATCATGGGACCTTGTTTTGCCAGGATCAAAATATCAAACATTATTAAAATAAGAATAATAATAATAATAGGCGTTTGCCCTTCATGGCAATGAAACAGGAGCTGGGTGAAGATGTTCAAACACCAAACATTGGCTGCGACAAGCACTGTGTGTGGATGATGCAGACTCGATTCCTTGCAAAAGGTATCGATTTGGTGTTTGAACATTTTAACACCTGTGGTATTGTCGGAAAGGATACAACCTATTCGTATATGTCATATCATCATCATCAACAATAGTTGCTGATCTCCCGCCATCACCATCATTACCATCACTGTAAACTCCACGCTTCGCGATTCACCGTCAATCACCAGCCACGTGGCAAATCACTGCCATCTCCATTGTGATGTCAGCATAATTGTCCTCATCATCAACACAATATCATCAACACAACATCATCAACACAATATCATCAACACAATATCATCAACACAACATCATCAACACAACATCATCAACACAATATCATCAACACAACATCATCAACACAACATCATTAACACAACATCATCAACACAATATCATCAACACAACATCATCAACACAACATCATTAACACAACATCATCAACACAACATCATCAACACAATATCATCAACACAACATCATCAACACAATATCATCAACACAACATCATCAACACAACATCATCGACACAATATCATCAACACAACATCATCAACACAATATCATCAACACAACATCAACACAATATCATCAACACAACATCATCAACACAACATCAACACAAAATCATCAACACAAAATCATCAACACAATATCATCAGCACAATATTATCAACACAATATCATCAACACAAAATCATCAACACAATATCATCAACACAATATCATCAACACAACATCATCAACACAACATCATCAACACAACATCATCAACACAACATCATCAACACACAATCACCAATCGTCGCCTTCATTATTAACGCCACACGAGGAAAGTGTTCCGAGTCAGCTTAACTCGACATGAGAGCTGGGTTCGATTCCCGACCCGAGCGCCCTTTGCTCTTGTGAAGTTCCTGATGACCTCCTGCTGTCCTGCAGCGCGCGAGTGAGTGGAGTGGAGTCTCGCGTGGGGAGCGGTGGTGCAGTAGTTAGCGCACCGCGCTACGAAACCGGCGACCCGAGATCGATTCCCGCTCACGGTCAACACCGGTGACGATTATCTGGACTGGTCCTGGGCCTCCCCTAGGTCGACTCAGCCTCAAATGAGTGCCTGGTGCGGTGCGTAAACATCGCCACTGGGAAGACAAAGGCGTCTGGGGGTAGTGCTGGACACCCACCCCCTCGTGTGCCGTTCCGGCCTTCATAGGCGCTGCTCGCTAACAGCACTTGCCCCTACAGTCTGTTAAGACTATACGGGGGATCTTTGTCTTTTTTGTGGCGTTTGTATGGTTACGCGCTGCGCTACGAACCAGCTTGGACCCGAGTTGGATTCCCGCTCGCGGCCACCAACACCGGTGACGATTTTCTGAACCGGTCCCGGGCTTCCCCTAGGTCGACTCAGCCTCAAACGAGTACCTGGTGTGGTTTGTAGTTAACATCGCCACGAGGGAGTGGTGCTGGCCACCCACCCATCCTCCTCGTGTGCCCTCCCGGCCTTCATGAAGGCGCTACTCGCGAACAGCACTTTCCCAAAGAGTCTGTTCAGGCTACACGGGGAGCATTCTCTCTGCCTTTGCCTTTGTGTGCGTGCCGCTTGCAGGTTACCTCTCTCTGTCTCCGTGAGGTTTCCTCTGGGCTCTCTGGTTTCCTCCCGTGGATATAAACCCACAGACAGACACAACAACAACAACAGCCGCCATTCGCCACTAAGTGGCGGTGACGTCACCACGACGCTTGTGCCAGGCCATGTGCACGTTGAGGCCACGTGAAGTGTCGAACGCCCGCTGGCAGGTCACGGAGCAGACCCAGGTGCCACGGGTCGACTGATTGAGATGACCGAGATGACTGGCTGATGCACCACCTGTGCCCCCTACTGTGCCAACCCGCTGTGTTTTAGCCGCCCGGCGCTCCGCTCGTTGTGAGCGTCGCTCCTCCGCCCTCCGTTGTTGTTGGAGGGCGACTGCCTCCAACTGCACAGTAGCGTCCTTCACGAGCCTCCTCCACAGAGGCCGATCTTGACACCGCTGGTACCGGTTATCGGCCAATCCACTCAGCTCCACACACACATATACACAGGCACACACACAGACACACACACAGGCACACACACAGGCACACACAGACACACACACAGGCACACGGGCACACACACAGGCACACAGGCACACACACACAGGCACACACACACACAGGCACACACAGACACACGCACAGGCGCACAGACACACACACAGGCACACACACAGGCACACACACAGACACACACAGGCACACACGCAGGCACACACGCAGGCACACACACAGGCACACACGCAGACACACACACAGGCATACACACAGGCACACAGACACACACAGGCACACACAAAGACACACACGCAGGCACACACGCAGGCACACACACAGGCACACACACAGACACACACACACACAGACACACAGAGGAACACACGCGCACGCAAACACTGTGACAACAACTGGCATCGGCCAGAAACATCCCCAACGCGGAAAAATGACGCTGCAAATGACTCCATTGGGAGGGATCACAGCACCAGCAGCAGCACCATGAGTAGCGGTGGCGGCATCAACATCATCATCAACCTGGCAGGGCCCTCTTGGAGAAAGGGCCTTGGGACTCATTGAGGGTTTTCTGGGATAAACAAACGTCGTAAAAAATAACGATTATGTAATTCTTAACGGGAGGGTGGAGGAGCAGGAGGAGGAAGAGTTCGAGGAGGATGAGGAGGAGTGAGAGAAGCAATGCGGTGGAGGGAGGGGAGAGGAGGCGTGAAGAGGAGGGTAGAGAATGAATTAGGTGGAGGGTAGAGGAGGAATGAGGTGAAGGAATGAAGAGAGGGAGAAATTAAAAAGAGGGGCATATGATATGGGATAATAGAGGATATGGGGTCATCGAGGATATGGGGTTATATGAGATCATAGAGGATATGGGGGTCATAGAGGGCAGCAGATTGGTATGCAACTGACATATATAGATGAAGAGGAATGGACAGAGAGGAGCGATGCGATAAAGAGTGTGGAGAGAGAGAGATTGTGGACCAGAGGCAGAGAGAGGGGCACTGATTTAAGAGGGGCAGGGGATGATACTGACGACGGTGATGTTAGACACGAACAGATTTGGATGGATAAAGGGTAGAGGAATGAATAAACATAATTAAATAAAGGGATGATTATGAGATAGATGAACGAAAGGAGAGAGAGGAATGACTTGAGGAATGAATTGAGATGAACAGAGACGATCAGAGTGAAGAGCGACAGAGAGAGAGAGATGCAGGAGTGATCGCGATGATTGGGTTGAGATGCGCAGATAACAGGAGCAGGGAGAACGATGCAGATTGAGACGCAAAGAGTTCCACAGAGAAGGGGAAACGTACAGAGAAGCGATTAGATGGGGGGAGTGGAGAGCCGGGAGCTCAGGGAGAGAGCGATGGAGAGAGAGAGAGTTGGAGAGAGAGAGTTGGAGAGAGAGACAGAGTTGGAGAGACAGAGAGAGTTAGAGAGACAGAGAAAGTTAGAGAGACAGAGTTGGAGATACAGAGAGAGTTAGAGAGACAGAGAAAGTTAGAGAGACAGAGAGAGTTAGAGAGACAGAGAGAGTTAGAGAGAGTTGGAGAGAGGTAGGGAGTTTCAGAGAGATATTTGGAGCGAGAGAATTGGAGCGAGGGAGTTAGAGAGAGAGAGAGCTGGTGGGTGGGGGGGGGATGAGCTACACATTTGGTCAGGTGCCCTATCTGGGTCACTTGACGCAGCGTGGCGGTAAAAGTCAAACACGTGGCGGTCGCTGGCTAAATGGAGGTCGCATTTACTCTAATAGCTGACTAATCACCCATCCAGCCGGGCCGGGGTGAGGTGGGGGGGTAATACGGTAGAGCACTCTCACCGCGAGTTGTTATCACGCGACAAAGACAAAGCACGCCCGGATAGCCTTAATGTACTTTCGGGGGCAAGTGCTGTTAGCGGGTAGCACGTACGAAGGTTGGCACGGCGCACGAGCGGGTGGAAGGCCAGCAGCACGCACGCCCCGGCCGCCTTTGTCTCTATAGTGGCGATGTGTAGGACATCGCACCAGGTCCTCACTCACACACACACACATAGACACTCATTTATGCATCCAGTAGGGCCACGCGGAGTCGTCTTTAATCACAGGATGTTTTAAGCCCAATGAGTGATGAGGCGCGTGGATTTAATTATTCGCGTGGGGAGGAAACCCGAGCACCCGGAGAAACCCACCCCTTGCACGAAGATGGTAACACGACATCCCCGTACAGATGGAAACAGATGGCGATCGGTCCACTTGCTCTACTGTCTTCTCCTGGCGAGTCAGGGTAGGGCACCTCCCCTCCTCCTTCTCCATTGCCCGCATTTCTTGGGTACACTCTGAGAAAGAGCATATTTAACTAACTCCTCGCCACCCCCCCTCTCCACCCCACCGATTTCTTGGGTACACTCTGAGAAAGCGCATATTTAACTAACTCCTCGCCACCCCCCCTCTCCACCCCACCGATTTCTTGGGTACACTCTGAGAAAGCGCATATTTAACTAACTCCTCGCCACCCCCCCTCTCCACCCCACCGATTTCTTGGGTACACTCTGAGAAAGCGCATATTTAACTAACTCCTCGCCACCCCCCTCTCCACCCCACCGATTTCTTGGGTACACTCTGAGAAAGCGCATATTTAACTAACTCCTCGCCACCCCCCCTCTCCACCCCACCGATTTCTTGGGTACACTCTGAGAAAGCGCATATTTAACTAACTCCTCGCCACCCCCCCTCTCCACCCCACCGATTTCTTGGGTACACTCTGAGAAAGCGCATATTTAACTAACTCCTCGCCACCCCCCCTCTCCACCCCACCGATTTCTTGGGTACACTCTGAGAAAGCGCATATTTAACTAACTCCTCGCCACCCCCCCTCTCCACCCCACCGATTTCTTGGGTACACTCTGAGAAAGCGCATATTTAGTTAACTCCTCGCCATCTCCCCTCTCCACCCCACCGATTTCTTGGGTACACTCTGAGAAAGCGCATAGTTAGTTAACTTTCCCCCCCCCCACTCCGCGCCCGACCAATCTATTGGGTACACTCTGAGAAAGCGCGCCGTCCGCCACGAGATGATTTACGCGCGACATCGCCGCGATTTACGGAGTCGCGCAGCGGCGAGGCTCAAGGTCGGGCTGGGTCCCGTCCCCCCGGGCGGGGGGCTGGGGGTGAGGGGAGGGTGTGAGAGGGGGGGGGGGTGAGAGGGGGGGTTAGATGGGGGGGGGGTATGATGGGTGTTGAGGGGCGGGGCTGGGGTGATTAAAGGGACAGGCGCTGGATTGGGGGCTTTGGGGGGTTGGGGGGAGTGGTGATTGAAGGCGGGAGTCAAAGTCCCTATTTGCATGCTCCGTTCAAAACAAACTCATCATCACGTTCTTCACTACGACTCGGCGTGTGGGGGTTGCGCGGTTAGGGCGCTGCGCTACGGACCCGTTCCACATTCAAACCCCCAGTGACGGCTATCTGAACCGGTCCCGGGCCTCCCCTAGGTAGACTCAGCCTCAAATGAGTGCCTGGTGCGGTGTGTAAACGTCGCCACTGGGGAGACAAAGGTGGCCACCTACCCCCTCGCGTACCGTGCCGGCCTTCATCGGTGCTGACAGTATGGCAAGGTGACATGGGGGGGTCGGGGGGGGGTCTTTGTGTGTGAGAGATGGTGTGTGTGTGAGAGATGGTGTGTGTGTGAGAGATGGTGTGTGTGTGTGTGTGTGAGAGAGATGGTGTGTGTGAGAGATGGTGTGTGTGTGTGAGATATGGTGTGTGTGAGAGATGGTGTGTGTGTGTGTGTGAGATGGTGTGTGTGTGAGAGATGGTGTGTGTGAGATATGGTGTGTGTGTGAGAGATGGTGTGTGTGTGTGAGAGATGGTGTGTGTGTGTGAGAGATGGTGTGTGTGTGTGAGATGGTGTGTGTGTGTGAGATGGTGTGTGTGAGAGATGGTGTGTGTGTGAGATGGTGTGTGTGTGTGTGAGAGATGGTGTGTGTGTGAGAGAGATGGTGTGTGTGTGTGAGATGGTGTGTGTGTGTGTGAGAGATGGTGTGTGTGTGTGAGAGAGATGGTGTGTGTGTGTGAGAGAGATGGTGTTTGTGTGTGAGATGGTGTGTGTGTGTGTGAGATATGGTGTGTGTGTGTGTGAGAGATGGTGTGTGTGTGTGAGATGGTGTGTGTGGGAGAGAGATAGTGTGTGTGTGTGAGAGATGGTGTGTGTGTGAGAGATGGTGTGTGTGTGAGATATGGTGTGTGTGAGAGATGGTGTGTGTGAGAGATGGTGTGTGTGTGTGAGAGAGATGGTGTGTGTGTGTGAGAGAGATGGTGTTTGTGTGTGAGATGGTGTGTGTGTGTGAGATGGTGTGTGTGTGTGAGATGGTGTGTGTGTGAGATATGGTGTGTGTGAGAGATGGTGTGTGTGTGTGAGAGAGAGATGGTGTGTGTGTGAGATATGGTGTGTGTGAGAGATGGTGTGTGTGTGAGAGATGGTGTGTGTGTGAGAGATGGTGTGTGTGTGAGATATTGTTTTTGGAGCGATAGTGTAGCGCTATGAACCTGGCGACCCGGGTTCGATTTCCGCTCACGGCCAACACCAGTGACGATGATCTGAACCGGTCCCGGGCCTCCCCTAGGTCGACTCAGCCTCAAATGAGTATCTGGTGCGGTGTGTAAACATTGCCACTAGGGAGACAAAGGCGGTCGGGCGTGGTGCTGGCCACCCACCCCCTTGTGTACCGTTCCGGCCTTCATAGGTGCTCGCTAACAGCACTTGCCCCTACAGTCTGTTAAGGCTATATGGGGGATCTGTGTGTGTGTGAGAGATGGTGTGTGTGTGTGATGGTGTGTGAGAGAGATGGTGTGTGTGTGTGTGAGATGGTGTGTGTGTGAAAGAGAGGGAGTGTGTGTGTGAGAAAGATGGTGTGTGTGTGTGAGAGAGATGGTGTGTGTGAGAGATGGTGCTGGACTACATAGTGACGGACCACCAGGACCTACCGTGGAGCTGATCTGCCCTCTGACCATCGACTAGTCATCTGTAAGATGCGCCTGCCATTCTTCCCCTCCGGTGGTGGGTGTACACCCAGGACCCCGTTCCAACCTAAAGTGGCCTGGTCTCAGTTATCTGATGAAAGTTGCAAGCGAGAATTTCATCATCGCTTGCGGCTGGGATTGACTCCTCCTGATGTCGAGGGTAAATGGGCGAGGTTCAGGACTGTGACTCATGCAGCTGCAATGGCTGCTTTGGGTACGCGGTCCAGACCTCCCCAGAGACCCTGGCTGACAGAGGAGGTGTTCAGGATGGTTGAGAAAAAGCGACAGGCCCACTGTCATCGGCTACAGAATCCCACGTCAGAGAATGAGGAGGCTTACCGCAGCCTTCGCTCGGAGGTTCGGAGAGCCGTGAGGCGCTGCAAGGATGGGTGGTGGTCGCGGGTTGCTGAGGAGATGGAGTCTGCCTCAGTGGCCCGCGATCACAAATCGCTATTTAACTCCATCAAAAAAGTAACCTGCAGCGCCACACCTATTCCCATAATTAGGGGAAAAAACGGTGATCCAATCTCCGACCCCCAGGAACAGGTTTGCAGATTTTCTGTGAGGTCCTGGGGGAGGGGGAATCCGTCAGTCTGGAAAACATCATGGGGCAAAATGGGGATGACCCTGCCGAGCCTGAGGTGCCTCAAATATTGGAAGAAGAAGTCACCCCCTCTGAGTGGCTGGCTGAGGTGGCATCTGTTGAGGAAGTACTGAAGGCGATCCAGAGTCTGAGACCAGGAAAGGCACCGGGTAGAGATGATCTCCCAAGCGAAATGCTGAGGGAGGGTGGCGTTTGTGCACAGACTGCCCTACATGACATCAAAACAACATCTTCTTGGTTATTTCGGTAAAGTCACGTAGAGAAGATGGATTCTGGCTTAGCAATCTTTGGAAGGATTTGATAAACCATTTCGGGTCTTAATTGATTGTGTTCACGCTTACGGTGGCTTTTCAGACCGCATTCCATTATCTTCCTCTCCCCCCTCCTCTTTTCCGAACGTAGATGGACTCATATTCTTGGTTCTTTCGGTAAAGTCACGTAGAAGGGAAACAATAAAACAATTATTTTATTGTTTCCCTTCTACGTATTGTTTCCCTTCTACGTGACTTTACCGAAAGAACCAAGAATATGAATCCCTGCAGTCACGAAAGCTTTAAATCAAAATGGATGGACTCGTCCATCTGAACAACTACCAAAATCGCTGTCCGTGGTACTAACGTTAATAACCGCCACTTTTTTCAAATTTTCTTGCTGTGGTTTTTACAACTGATGATGATTGCTTGTGTTGCAGTCGAAACGTCGTGAGAATTTTATTGTTTTATATTTTGTTATTTTATTGTTTCCCTTCTACGTGACTTTACTGAAAGAACCAAGAATATAAATCATAACAACAGTCTGGACCACTGGACGGGTTCCGCAGGATTGGAAGGATGCCCTGGTGGTCCCCCTCTTTAAGAAGGGGGACCGCACAGACTGTAACAACTACAGGGGCATCTCACTCCTCAGTGTGCCAGGAAAGGTCCTGGCAAGGATTATTCAACATCGCATTGCTAGGCACGCTGAGGAGAGGCTTGCGGAGCCCCCATGCGGTTTTAGGAAAGGGCGGTCCTGAACAGATGCCATATTTTCTGTCCGTCTGCTACAGCAGAGGTGTAGGGAATTCCAACAAGACCTACATCTCTGCTTTATTGACCTGATAAAGGCCTACGATACTATCAGTAGCCCTGGGCTCTGGGTTGTTCTTCATGCTTTCGGAGTCCCTGACCCTCTGCTCACGATCATTAAGGACCTTCATGATGGTGAGCGGGCCCGGGTAAAACTACGTGGCCGGGAGTCAGAGCCATTCCCTGTACACATTGGGATGCGACAGGGATGTTCTCTGGCTCCCACATTATTTAACATCTATTTTGACCACGTAGTTCGTGAAGCCTTCAATAGCTGTACCGGGGGAATTTCCATTTGATACAGATATAATGGGAGGCTGATCGATGCCCGGGTGTGGTCAAGGGATGGCTCCCTATTGGTCAACCACGTTATGTATTCCGATGATTTGGTAATTGCCGCTCATTCAGAGGAGGAGTTGTAGATGCTGTTGCTGAAACTGGAGCGTGCCACTAAGAGGTGGGGTCTTACCATCAGCCCCACCAAAACTAAGCACCTGCCTGGGTATTTTGTACCATCGGACACTCCACCCCCACAACTCCCAATCGGTGATGGGGCAGTTGTGTAGAGAGTGGAGAGTTTCCCATACCTGGGCAGTGTGCTCATGACCGGCTCCAGTTTGGCAGCGGAGGTCTCACTTCGAATCAGTCGAGCGGCAATATCTTTCATTGGTTGCATAACGCTGTGTGGAAGCTGCCTGGTCTGTCGCACGAAGCGTCAGGTCTTCTCGGCTACGGTCATTCCCTCCCTTCTCTACGCTTGCGAAACGTGGACCCCCTAATGGAACATCTTCGCTGGTTATAAACATTTAGGCTGGCCTGCCTACGATCCATCCTGGGTTTAACCAGACTGGATTGTGTGAGGAGCTCACAAATCGTTGAAAGATCTGGGCATTGTCCCAATGGTGAGCTCCTCCGGCGGGGAAGGCTGCGTTGGCTGGGTCATGTAGCCCGCATGCCCAGCCACCGCATGCCCAAACAGCTTTTGTTCGGCCGGATTGAGGGGGCTAAACGGGCGCGGCACGGGATAGAGAAGAGATGGAGTGATGTGGTACAGGAGGACGTGGAGCTGAGTGGACTTGCCGATGACTGGTACCAGCGGTGTCAAGATCGGCCTCTGTGGAGGAGGCTCGTGAAGGACGCTGCTGGGCAGTTGGAGGTAGTCGCCCTCCAACAACAACGGAGGGCGGAGGAGCGACGCTCACAACAACGAGCGGAGTGCCGGGTGGCTAAAGCACAGCAAGTTGGCACAGTAGGGGGCACAGGTAGTGCATCAGCCAGTGATCTCAGTCAGTCGATCCGTGGCACCTGGGTCTGCCCCGTGACCTCCTGCCAGCGGGCGTTCGACACTTCACGTGGCCTCAAGGTGCACATGGCCTGGCACAAGCGTCGTGGTGACGTCACCGCCACTTAGTGGCGAATGGCGCTTGTTGTTGTTATTGTTGTGAGAGATGGTGAGCTCTTATTTTGTTTCACCGATGTCTACCACCCTCCCCCCAAACCAGCCGGCCCTGACCAGCGGGGTGAAGTATGGTCACACGACCTCCATGGCAGACGCAGCGTGGGGTGCGCGCCTGTCGTTCAACGGCGAGAGATGGTTTGGGATCATTTATTGATTAAACTAATCATCATCATCATTACGTAATTAATTACTCATTGCAGTACTACGCACTCGTGCATTGTTAATGAGAACATTTTGTAAACGATGCGTTACGTAATATTAAAATGTTGAATGTATTAAAGCTGTGTTTTGTTGATGGATGTTCACCCAATCGCATTTGTTGTTGTTCTTTACCTCGATCTTCTGTTTGCCCTTCCTCCTTCAAGTGCCCGGCCTAAATCACCCCCCCTCCACCCCGCCCCTCCCCCTCTCCACCCCGCCCCTCAACCCTGCCCCTCCCCCCTCTCCACCCCGCCCCTCCCCCTCTCCACCCCGCCCCTCCCACTCTCCACCCCGCCCCTCCCCCTCTCCACCCCGCCCCTCCCCTCTCCACCCCGCCCCTCCCCCTCTCCACCCCGCCCCTCCCCTCTCCACCCCGCCCCTCCCCCCTCTCCACCCCGCCCCTCCCCCCTCTCCACCCCGCCCCTCCCCCCTCTCCACCCCGCCCCTCCCCCCTCTCGACTCCGCCCCCCCTTCTCCACCCACCCCGCCCCTCCCCCCTTTTTCCACGACGCCCCACCCCCCTCTCCACCTCGCCCCTCCTCCTTAACCAACTCGCCCCGCCTCCTTCTCCGCCCCTCCCCATCTCGACCACGCCCCTCCCCGCATTCCCCCCCTCTCCACCCCGCCCCTCCTCCCCCATCCGCCACGTTCCCCATCTGAATGCGCGGCCCCCCTCTTCTCGCTGCCCCCCAGGCGGGGTTCCGTCTGCCAAGCCCCCCAGGCGACGCGTCTGTCCGTGACTGATAAGAGTCAAAAAACAATCTGTCCAGCAGACGGAGGGGGGGCAGCCCCCCCCCCCACCCCCTCTCTCAACTCCCCCCCCACCCTCTTCTCCACGCCTCTCTCTCTCTCTGTCCCTCTTCATCCTCATGCACAGACGCGCCCGTTGTGCCACCCGCTCCCCGATCGCTCTCTCCGTCTCTCCACCACTCTCCCCCTCCCAACTCTCCACCACTCTCCTCCATCCGTCTCTCTATCACTCTCTCACTACAACTCTCCACCACTCTCTCTCTACAACTCTCCACCACTCTCTCACTACAACTCTCCACCACTCTCTCCCCACAACTCTCCACCACTCTCCCCCTCCCAACTCTCCACCACTCTCCTCCATCCGTCTCTCTACCACTCTCTCACTACAACTCTCCACCACTCTCTCCCCACAACTCTCCACCACTCTCCCCCTCCCAACTCTCCACCACTCTCCCCCATCTGTCTCTCCACCACTCTCTCTCTACAACTCTCCACCACTCTCTCACTACAACTCTCCACCACTCTCTCCCCACAACTCTCCACCACTCTCCCCCTCCCAAGTCTCCACCACTCTCCTCCATCCGTCTCTCTACCACTCTCTCACTACAACTCTCCACCACTCTCTCTCTCATCTCTCCACCACTCTCTCTACAACTCTACACCACTCTCTCCCCACAACTCTCCATCACTCTCTTCAACTCTTCTTCTTTGGTTATTTCGGTAAAGTCACGTAGAATGAGAATAAAATAATAAATTGATAAAATAAAATAACACAATAAAATTATCACGACGTTTCGGCCACAACACAAGCGGCCTTCAACTCTCCACCACTCTCTCTCCACAACTCTCCACCACTCTCTCTCTACAACTCTATAGCATTGTGTATAATAATAATAATAAATAGTATAACAGTGTAATGTTTAACATAATTCATAAGGCAATATATAGTACCGTAATTGTATGGTGAATATACAGCAGTGTGGTATACACTAGGGTTAGTAGAACAATACATAGTGTAATAGTACAAGTATAATATTTTATAGTCTAAAGTATAGGGTAGTGCATGGTAACGCATTGTATAATTTAAGCGTGGGGTTTGTCTATGGATACGATACAATGTAGTTTAGATTGGAAGGTATAATATTGTAATGTATAGTAGTCCAGTTTATAGCGTAGTTATAACGCAACACAGGACAGAACAGCGCATCGTGGCTGCTTCCTCCTCTTCCCCCCCCTCCTCCGTTCCATACATAGATGGACTCGTCCGTCTGAACAAAGCTCGTCGCTCTTCATGGCGCTCATCCCTCACACCAACATCATGCTAATCCCCCAGTTGCATGCTAATTTACTGTTGATATGTAAACTCCTCTGCCCCCTCCTCCGTTCCGTACATAGATGGACTCGTCCGTCTGAACAAAGCTCGTCGCTCTCCGTGGTGCTAATCCCTCACACCAACGTCATGCTAATCCCCCAGTTACATGCTAATTTATATGTAAACTCCTCTCCCCCCTCCTCCGTTCCGAACCTAGATGGACTCGTCCGTCTGAACAAAGCTCGTTGCTGTCCGTGGTGCTAATCCCTCACACCAACATCATGCTAATCCCCCAGTTGCATGCTAATTTATATGTAAACTCCTTTGTCAAGGCGCTCTGCTCTTCCCACACAGCTTAAGAGACGCTGCCAAGCTTGGCAGGGTTCACTCAAGCGCTGTCTTCCGGACAGTCCTGTTTCTTCACCTGAGGAAGGCTACTTGTGTTGTGGCCGAAACGTCGTGAGAATTTTATTCTGTTATTATTATTTTATCTCCATTCTACGTGACGTTACCGACAGAACCCAGAAGATAGGAGAAATAGGTGAAATAGGTGATATAGGAGAAATGGGTGTAATAGGTGACATGGGTGTAATAGGTGAAATAGGTGATAAAGGAGAAATGGGTGTAATAGGTGACATGGGTGTAATAGGTGAAATAGGTGATATAGGAGAAATGGGTGTAATAGGTGACATGGGTGTAATAGGTGAAATAGGTGATATAGGAGAAATGGGTGTAATAGGTGACATGGGTGTAATAGGTGACATGGGTGTAATAGGTGACATGGGTATAATAGGTGAAATGGGTGAAATAGGAGAAATAGGTGTAATAGGTGAAATGGGTGAAATGGGTGTAATAGGAGACATGGGTGAAATGGGTGAAATAGGAGACATGGGTGAAATGGGTGTAATAGGAGACATGGGTGACATGGGTGTGATAGGTGACATGGGTGTAATAGGAGAAATAGGTGTAATAGGAGACATGGGTGAAATGGGTGTAATAGGAGACATGGGTGAAATGGGTGAAATGGGTGTAATAGGAGACGTGGGTGAAATGGATGTAATAGGAGAAATAGGTGTAATAGGTGACATGGGTGAAATAGGTGACATGGGTGACATTGGTTAAATGGATGCTCGCTAACTCCGTGCGTACTGTGCGTGTGGGGAGCGGTGGTGCAGCGGTAAGCGGCCTGAGCTACCAATCCCGGCGACCCGAGTTCGATACCGTACCTGGTGCGGTGCTGTGCAAATATCAAAATTGGGGAAACAAAGGCGGCCGAGCGTGGTGCTGGCGACTCATCCACTTCGGGTACCGTGTTGGCCTTAATAGGTGTTCGATAACAGCACTTGCCCCCTGTTAAAGGCTATATGGGGGATCTTTGTAGTTGCCTTCATATCCTCTCGCCGAGAGACAATGATCTCAGCAGGGAAAGGTTGCGTTAGAAGTTGGGATTACAGTTCAATGGATGTCGCTATCTCGCCCCCTCCCTCCCTCGATCTCCTTCCTCTCTCCTCCGTCTCTTCCCCGTCTCCCACTCCCCTCTCTCTTTCCTCCCCCCCCCTCTCTCTCTCTCTCTCTCCTGCCTCTCATCCCTCCACTCCGTCTCTTTACCCCTTGCTGCCCATCTTTGCGTAACAAGAGCGAACGACGGTTGTGTGGGTGAGGGATATAGCTGGGGTGAGGGATATAGCTAGGGTGAGAGATATAGCTAGGGTGAGGGATATAGCTAGGGTGAGTGATATAGCTAGACTGAGAGATATAGCTAGGGTGAGTGATATAGCTAGGGTGAGAGATATAGCTAGGGTGAGAGATATAGCTAGGGTGAGGGATATAGCTAGGGTGAGAGATATAGCTAGGGTGAGAGATATAGCTAGGGTGAAGGATATAGCTAGGGTGAGTGATATAGCTAGGGTGAGTGATATAGCTAGGGTGAGAGATATAGCTAGGGTGATGGATATAGCTAGGGTGAGTGATATGGCTAGGGTGAGAGATATAGCTAGGGTGAGAGATATAGCTAGGGTGAGGGATATAGCTAGGGTGAGAGATATAGCTAGGGTGAGAGATATAGCTAGGGTGAGAGATATAGCTAGGGTGAGAGATATAGCTAGGGTGAGAGATATAGCTAGGGTGAGTGATATGGCTAGGGTGAGAGATATAGCTAGGGTGAGGGATATAGCTAGGGTGAGAGATATAGCTAGGGTGAGAGATATAGCTAGGGTGAGAGATATAGCTAGGGTGAGAGATATAGCTAGGGTGAGAGATATAGCTAGGGTGAGAGATATAGCTAGGGTGAGAGATATAGCTAGGGTGAGGGATATAGCTAGGGTGAGAGATATAGCTAGGGTGAGGGATATAGCTAGGGTGAGAGATATAGCTAGGGTGAGAGATATAGCTAGGGTGAGTGATATAGCTAGGGTGAGGGATATAGCTAGGGTGAGGGCTATAGCTAGGGTGAGAGATATAGCTAGGGTGAGGGATATAGCTAGGGTGAGAGATATAGCTAGGGTGAGAGATATAGCTAGGGTGAGGGCTATAGCTAGGGTGAGGGCTATAGCTAGGGTGAGAGATATAGCTAGGGTGAGAGATATAGCTAGGGTGAGAGATATAGCTAGGGTGAGGGCTATAGCTAGGGTGAGGGCTATAGCTAGGGTGAGAGATATAGCTAGGGTGAGAGATATAGCTAGGGTGAGAGATATAGCTAGGGTGAGAGATATAGCTAGGGTGAGAGATATAGCTAGGGTGAGGGATATAGCTAGGGTGAGAGATATAGCTAGGGTGAGAGATATAGCTAGGGTGAGGGATATAGCTAGGGTGAGAGATATAGCTAGGGTGAGAGATATAGCTAGGGTGAGAGATATAGCTAGGGTGAGAGATATAGCTAGGGTGAGAGATATAGCTAGGGTTAGAGATATAGCTAGGGTGAGGGATATAGCTAGGGTGAGGGATATAGCTAGGGTGAGAGATATAGCTAGGGTGAGAGATATAGCTAGGGTGAGAGATATAGCTAGGGTGAGAGATATAGCTAGGGTGAGAGATATAGCTAGGGTGAGGGCTATAGCTAGGGTGAGGGATATAGCTAGGGTGAGAGATATAGCTAGGGTCAGGGATATAGCTAGGGTGAGAGATATAGCTAGGGTCAGGGATATAGCTAGGGTGAGGGATATAGCTAGGGTGAGCGATATAGCTAGGGTGAGGGTTATAGCTAGGGTGAGGGATATAGCTAGGGTGAGAGATATAGCTAGGGTGAGAGATATAGCTAGGGTGAGGGTTATAGCTAGGGTGAGAGTTATAGCTAGGGTGAGGGATATAGCTAGGGTGAGAGATATAGCTAGGGTGAGAGATATAGCTAGGGTGAGAGATATAGCTAGGGTGAGAGATGGAGCTAGGGTGAGAGATATAGCTAGGGTGAGGGCTATAGCTAGGGTGAGGGCTATAGCTAGGGTGAGAGATATAGCTAGGGTGAGAGATATAGCTAGGGTGAGAGATATAGCTAGGGTGAGAGATATAGCTAGGGTGAGAGATATAGCTAGGGTGAGAGATATAGCTAGGGTGAGAGATATAGCTAGGGTGAGAGATATAGCTAGGGTGAGAGATATAGCTAGGGTGAGAGATATAGCTAGGGTGAGAGATATAGCTAAGGTGAGCGATATAGCTAGGGTGAGAGATGGAGCTAGGGTGACAGATATAGCTAGGGTGAGAGATATAGCTAGGGTGAGAGATATAGCTAGGGTGAGGGCTATAGCTAGGGTGAGGGATATAGCTAGGGTGAGGGTTGGAGCTAGGGTGAGAGATATAGCTAGGGTGAGAGATATAGCTAGGGTGAGGGATATAGCTAGGGTGAGAGATATAGCTAGGGCAGGGGTGGGCAAATTTTTTGACTCGCGGGCCACAATGGGTTCTAAAATTTGACAGAGGGGCCGTGCCAGGAACAGATGGATGGAGTGTTTGTGTGAACCAATATAAATGACATGTAAAAATCATTACATGAAAGAATTTGGCCTTTGACAGGTAGCATAGCATTTATTTGCAAGGCAATTTAACAAATTGCGCGAACGTGAACAATACAAAAGCATGTCGTAACTCCCGGTCAAAGTGCGCCATCTAATGGGGAAATGGGGGCATTACAGGAGAAGGGGAAAATTTAATTTAATTAAATAATAATATTTTGGACAAGTTCGGCGGGCCGGATTAAAAAGCCCAACGGGCCGTATACGGCCCGGGGGCCGTACTTTGCCCACGTCTGAGCTAGGGTGAGGGATATACAGTACATATACATCATCATTGTCATCGTCATCATCATCATCATTATTGTCATCATCACAGTGGCCGCCTCCTCTCTTGTCACGGATGTGAAGCTCAGCGGGCTGGAGCCTGGATACTTGGTGAGGAGCACAAAACGAGGCAGGCGAACACAGACTGTGCTGTGAGCGAGCATCTGTGGAGGACCGCACGGCACACGAGGGGGTGGGCGGCCAGCACCACGCCCGGCCGCCTTTGTCTCCCCGGTCGCGATGTTTACACACCGCACCAGGTACTAGTTTGCAGGCTGAGTCGACCTAGCGGAGACCCAGGACCGGTTCAGATAATCGTCACAGGTGTTGTGCCGTGAGAGGGTAATCGAACTGGGGCCGCCGGGTTCGTCGTGCAGCGCTAACCGCTGCGCCACCGCTCCCCACACTCTCACTCTCACACTCTATCCCTCTCTCACTCACTCTCACGCACTCACACTCTCTCTCACGCTCTCTCACTCTCACACACTCACTCTCACTCACTCTCATTCAGTCTCACACATTCTCACTCTCACTCTCTCTCACTCTCTCTCACTCACTCTCACTCACTCTCACACTGTATCTCACTCTCACTCTCTCTCACTCACTCTCACACACTCACCCTCTCTCACGCTCTCTCACTCTCACACACTCACTCTCACTCACTCTCATTCAGTTCCACACATTCTCACTCTCACTCACTCTCACGCACTCTCACTCACTCTCACTCACTCTCACTCTCACTCACTCACACTCTCTCACTCTCGCTCACACTCTCTCACTCTCACGCACTCTCACGCACTCTCTCACACTCTCTCACACTCTCACACTCACTCTCACTCACTCTCATTCAGTCTCACACATTCTCACTCTCACTCACTCTCACGCTCTCTCACTCACTCTCACTCACTCTCTCTCTCACTCTCACTCACTCACACTCTCTCACTCTCGCTCACACTCTCTCACTCTCACGCACTCTCACGCACTCTCTCACACTCTCTCACACTCTCTCACACTCTCACACTCACTCTCACTCACTCTCATTCAGTCTCACACATTCTCACTCTCACTCACATTCACTCTCACACTGTATCTCACTCTCTCACACTCTCTCTCTCTCTCACTCACTCTCACCCTCACTCACACTCTCTCACTCTCTCTCTCACGCACTCTCACTCACTCTCTCACTCTCTCACCCTCACTCACACTCTCTCACTCTCTCTCTCACGCACTCTCACTCACTCTCTCACTCTCTCACACTCTCACACTCTCTCTCACACTCTCTCTCACTCACACTCTCACTCTCTCTCTCACTCACTCTCACACTCTCTCACTCTCTCACACTCTCTCTCACTCACTCTCACTCACGCTCACACTCTCTCTCTCTCACACTCACTCTCACTCTCTCTCTCACGCACTCTCACTCACTCTCTCACTCTCTCACACTCTCTCACACTCTCACACCCTCACTCACTCTCTCTCACTCTCTCACACTCACTCTCACACTCTCACACTCTCTCTCACACTCTCTCACCCTCACTCACACTCTCTCACTCTCTCTCTCACCCTCACTCTCTCTCACTCTCTCACACTCTCTCACACTCTCTCACTCACTCACACTCTCTCACACTCTCTCACCCTCTCACACTCTCTCACTCTCTCTCTCACCCTCACTCTCTCTCACTCTCTCTCACTCTCTCACTCTCTCTCTCACACTCTCTCACTCTCTCACTCTCTCTCACACTCTCTCACTCTCTCACACTCTCTCACACTCTCACACTCTCACTCACTCTCTCTACCCCTCTCACACTCACTCTCACACTCTCTCACTCACACTCTCTGACACTCTCTCTCACACTCTCACTCTCTCTCACACTCTCTCTCTCTCTCACTCTCACACTCTCTCTCTCCCTCTCACACTCACACTCTCTCTCACTCTCTCTCACTCTCACTCTCTCACACTCTCTCTCTCACTCTCACACTCTCTCTCACACTCTCACGCTCTCACTCACTCACTCACCCTCTCTCTCACCCTCACTCTCACACTCACTCTCACACTCTCTCTCTCTCACACTCTCTCACTCTCTCTCACACTCTCACACTCTCTCACACTCTCTCTCACACTCTCTCGCTCTCTCACACTCTCTCACTCTCTCTCACTCTCACTCTCTCACACTCTCTCTCTCACTCTCTCGCTCTCTCACACTCTCTCACTCTCTCTCACTCTCACTCTCTCACACTCTCTCTCTCACTCTCACACTCTCTTTCTCTCACACTCTCACTCTCTCACTCACTCACTCACCCTCTCTCTCACCCTCACTCTCACACTCACTCTCACACACTCTCTCTCACACTCTCTCACTCTCTCTCACACTCTCTAACACTCTCTCTCACACTCTCTCGCTCTCTCACACTCTCTCTCACTCTCTCTCTCTCACACTCTCTCTCTCTCTCACGCTCTCACGCACGAGAGGGAGGAGTTGTCTGGACTCGACCTCCGGCGGCTCTTGCCTTGATGCCCGCCCGCCGTGAGTTTGGTCAATCCCCGCTCGTGACCGATTCGTTCTTCAAGGAACTTTATCGCAAACGCCTTTTGACGTTTCGCCTCAACAGTCAGTTGGCGAATGTTGTCGTGGTTTTTTTGCTTGTTGTTGCTGTTGCTCGTTAATAATTACAGAAACACTTTCTGGGGAAATAAAGCACGGATAGAATTTTAAAAAACAACAACACATAACGCGCAGCGATAATCACGACACGCGGACAATTTGCCAAACCGACGATGCGATTAGCGAACGATATGACGATTATCGTGCATACGATTATCGCGATATTGCGCGATATTCGTGCCGTGGTTTCTCCCACATCACGGCGACGTGTGAATGCTGCGGGCAAACGCGTCGACACACGCGCCGCAAATCCAAGCGACGGGGGGTGTCTTACTTTGTCATTTGTGTTGAGTAATTTTTTTTAAATGAAATATAACCCATTTTCATTATGAGACCTCCTTTGCCAGTAACAAGATACAGTAATAGGTTTTACCCTTTTAACTGGCACAAAAACTGACACCTTTATTCAAGGCATCATGTTTGCAATAACCACAATACAAGCAGTCAAAATGCAAACAAAAAAGACAACTCTGATAATAATATTGGCACTTGTCCTTGAATTTGATTGGTCCACACCCGAGACGGCTTTTCTTAGAGCCTAGTCTCCACTGGTGTTGGACCAGAAGACGCCAAAAGGTGTACAACTCAAAAACAGCGCACTATCAGAGTATTGAGGGCTCGGGTGAGCATTTACATTATGAAACCTCCTTTGCCAGTAACAACATATAGTAATAGGTTTTACCCTTTTAACTGGCATGTAAATGCTCACCCGAGCCCTCAATACTCTGATAGTGCGCTGTTTTTGAGTTGTACGCATTTTGGCGTCTTATGGTCCAACACCAGTGGAGACTAGGCTCTAAGAAGAGCCGTCTCGGGTGTGGACCAATCAAATTCAAGGACAGTGCATATTATTATCAGAGTTGTCTCTTTTGTTTGCATTTTGACTGCTTGTGTTGTGGTTATTGCAAACATGATGCCTTGAATAAAGGTGTCAGTTTTTGTGCCAGTTAAAAGGGTAAAACCTATTACTACTGAAATATAACCCGTTAAGGCTTTCGCCACCAATAGCATTCGCGCTAAAGTGTGTCTGTTGTTGTGTTCGATCGGGTCAATGTGTCGTTACAACCCTCCTCCACCCGACGCAGCCACATTGAGTGAGGTTCGTCACGCTGTGAACAGAACGCGGCCGTGAGTTCCCACTTCAGAACCACCGCTGGGATGGAGAGCAACCCCACATAGAGAGAGTCAGCACCAACTACTACTACTACGACTACAGTCTTACTTTTCACTACTTTCATACTGGCTACAAAAAAACAACGGTTCTCACGATAACCCCACACCCGTTTACAATTCTGCCCAATCGCCTGCTGCTGCTGCTGTTGTCATCGCCAGCGAAACGTCGTGAACTCAAATTGTAAAAGTGCTGCTTGGTTTACGCTCTCTGAGACTCACACACACAATTGGCTGTGTCGGGTGGCGGTGGGTGTACGACACAATTACATTTAACGCGATCTAATACAACAAAACGAATTATTCCGATTCGTTGTGTTTTCCTCGCGATTATTCCAAATGTATTTGGAGCACAACCCTCGAATACAACAATAACAACAACCGCCATTCGTCACTTAGTCACGGTGACGTCAACACTGCGCTTGTGCCAGGCTAGGTGCACTCTGAGGCCACGTGAATTGTGGAAGGCTGGCCGCTGGCAGGAGCTCCACGGGACAGACCCAGGTGCCATGAGTTGACTGCGGTGCCAGGCTAGGTGCAGGAGGAGGCCACGGGACAGACCCACGTAGGTGCAATGGGTTGCGTGACTGAGATGACTGGCAGATGCACCACCTGTACTCGTCCACTGTACCAACTCGCTGCGTTTTAGCCGACCGCTGTTGTGAGCTTCGCTGCCTTCAACTGTAGCCCAGCAGCGTCCTTCACGAGCCTCCTCCTCTTCCTCCTGCACAGAGGCCGATCTTGACACCGCCGGTACCAGTCACTGGCGAGTCCACTCAGCTCCACGTCCTCCTGTACCACATCACTCCATCTCTTCTCTAGCCCGCACCCCGATAGACACACAGACACAGGTGAGGTGGGAGGCTGTGTCTGCGTCTGAGAGAGGGGGAGAGAGGGGGGAGGGAGAGAGACTTCGTTGCCTGAATCCATTGCGACGTCTTTTACAAGCAATTTCACACTTCAGTGATATCCGCTTGAGAGAGAGAGAGTGGGTGGGGGGACGAGGAGGCGGAGGGGAGAGAAGGGGGAGGAGAGGGACGTGGGAGAGGAGAGAGAGAGAAAGAATCTATTTCAGACGAGGGGGGAGAGGAGCGTTTGATGATGAGATAGTTTGATTGAGATGAGAGAGGGGAGAGAGGGGAGGGGAGATGGGGAGGAGAGAGAAGGTGTCGAGAGAGAGAGCCAGCTCTCTCTATATAAATATATATAGAGAGAGCCATCTCTCTCAATATAAATGTATATACACACTGATCACGTTCGGCAACACCAACACTGCGCTTGTGGCCTTTAAAGGATAGAGATATAAAATAGGCGACGTTTCGGGCAACGACTCTTCTTCATAGCACGATGTTGATTGTTGATGTTGCCGCAGTGTGATTGACAGACGTGGTGAGTTTGTATTCATTAGCTGTGCTTCCGCACTATCAACAAATACATTGGACGTACGCATGTCAACCTTCTTTCTCAACGTACGTAGCCAATCGTGCTAATCGGAGGCGCGGGTGGAAGGACAACAAACTAAACACACAACAAGAACAACAAGAACAACAAGAACAACAACAAGAACAACAAGAAGAACAACAAGAAGAACAACAAGAACAACAAGAACAAGAACAACAACAACAAGAACAACAAGAACAAGAACAACAACAACAAGAACAACAACAACAAGAACAACAACAACAACAAGAACAACAATAAGAACAACAACAAGAACAACAATAAGAACAACAACAAGAACAACAAGAAGAACAACAAGAACAACAAGAAGAAGAACAACAACAACAAGAACAACAAAAACAACAAGAGCAACAAGAACAACAAGAACAACAACAAGAGCAACAAGAACAACAAGAGCAACAAGAACAACAAGAAGAACAACAAGAACAACAACAAGAACAACAACAAGAACAACAATAAGAACAACAACAGCAAGAGGAACAACAAGAAGAACAACAACAACAAGAACAACAAGAAGAAGAACAACAACAACAACAACAACAACAACAAGAACAACAAGAACAACAACAAGAACAACAAGAAGAACAACAAGAACAACAACAACAACAAGAACAACAAGAAGAACAACAAGAACAAGAACAACAACAACAACAACAAGAAGAGCAACAACAAGAAGAACAACAAGAACAACAACAAGAAGAACAACAACAAGAACAACAACAAGAAGAACAACAAGAACAAGAACAACAAGAACAACAAGAACAAGAAGAACAACAACAAGAACAACAACAAGAAGAACAACAAGATGAACAACAAGAACAACAACAACAACAACAAGATCAACAACAAGAACAACAAGAAGAACAACAAGAACTAGTAGTTCTAGAGAAATCAGTTTGTCAATTCGAGACGATGTCGAGGTGCACGGCTCTCCAGTGGCGTCCGCGTGAAACGCGAGGGGCCACTGGGGTCGGAGGCCTCGCGGCGTGGCCGGGGCCCCTGGGGGGGGGGCCCTGGGGGCACTCAGTCGTGAGCCACGTCACTAGGGGGGGCCCTGGGGGCACTCAGTCGTGAGCCACTAGGGGGGGCCCTGGGGGCACTCAGTCATGAGCCACGTCACTAGGGGGGGCCCTGGGGACACTCAGTCGTGATCCACTAGGGGGGGGCCCTGGGGGAACTCAGTCGTGAGCCACGCCACTAGGGGGGGCCCTGGGGGCACTCAGTCGTGAGCCACGTCACTAGGGGGGCCCTGGGGGCACTCAGTCGTGAGCCACTAGGAGGGGGGGGGCCCTGGGGGCACTCAGTCGTGAGCCACTAGAGGGGGGGGCCCTGGGGGCACTCAGTCGTGAGCCACGCCACTAGGAGGGGGCCCTGGGGGCACTCAGTCGTGAGCCACGCCACTAGGAGGGGGCCCTGGGGGCACTCAGTCGTGAGCCACGCCACTAGGAGGGGGCCCTGGGGGCACTCAGTCGTGAGCCACGCCACTAGGAGGGGGGGTCCGTGTGGGACTTTGGAGGGAGTGAGATTGTAAAGAGGGCATGGGGGTGGAGTTGGTTTAGTTTGAGACGGAGGCAGAGAGAGAGGCAGGGAGACAGGGAGATGAAGCAGAGGGCGAGCTGTGAACAGTGGCGCTGTCGTGGAGACAGGGAGGGGACTGACGGAGAGTTCCGGAGAGAAGCGGAGTGGGGGAGAGAGGAAGGGGGGGGGGAGAGGAAGGGGGGGGGGCGATGGGGAAGGGGCGGAGAGAGGAAGGGGGGTGCGATAGGGAAGGGGGGGGCTATAGGGAAGGGGAGGGGGCTATAGGGAAGGAGGGGGCTATAGGGAAGGGGGGGCTATAGGGAAGGGGGGGGGCTATAGGGAAGGGGGGGGCTATAGGGAAGGGGGGGCTATAGGGAAGGGGGGGCTATAGGGAAGGGGGGGCTATAGGGAAGGGGGGGGCTATAGGGAAGGGGGGGCTATAGGGAAGGGGGGGCGATGGGGAAGGGGTGGGGGCTATAAGGAAGGGGGGGTCTATAGGGAAGGGGGGGCTATAGGGAAGGGGGGGCTATAGGGAAGGGGGGGTATAGGGAAGGGGGGGGCTATAGGGAAGGGGGGGCTATAGGGAAGGGGGGCTATAGGGAAGGGGGGGCTATAGGGAAGGGGGGGCTATAGAGAAGGGGGGGGCTATAGGGAAGGGGGGGCTATAGGGAAGGGGGGGCTATAGGGAAGGGGGGGGGGCGATGGGGAAGGGGGGGCTATAGGGAAGGGGGGGGCTATAGGGAAGGGGGGGCTATAGTGAAGGGGGGGGCTATAGGGAAGGGGGGGGCGATGGGGAAGGGGTGAGGGCTATCAGGAAGGGGGGGGCTATAGGGAAGGGGGGGCTATAGGGAAGGGGGGGCTATAGGGAAGGGGGGGGGCTATAGGGAAGAGGGGGGCTATAGGGAAAGGGGGGGCTATAGGGAAGGGGGGGGGGCTATAGGGAAGGGGGGGCTATAGGGAAGGGGGAGCTATAGGGAAGGGGCTATAGGGAAGGGGGGGCTATAGGGAAGGGGGGGCGATGGGGAAGGGGTGGGGGCTATAAGGAAGGGGGGGTCTATAGGGAAGGGGGGGCTATAGGGAAGGGGGGCTATAGGGAAGGGGGGGTATAGGGAAGGGGGGGGCTATAGGGAAGGGGGGGGCTATAGGGAAGGGGGGAGCTATAGGGAAGGGGGGTCTATAGGGAAGGGGGGGCTATAGGGAAGGGGGGGTCTATAGGGAAGGGGGGGGCTATAGGGAAGGGGGGGGCTATAGGGAAGGGGGGGGGGCGATGGGGAAGGGGGGGCTATAGGGAAGGGGGGGCTATAGGGAAGGGGGGGCTATAGTGAAGGGGGGGGCTATAGGGAAGGGGGGGCTATAGGGAAGGGGGGGCGATGGGGAAGGGGTGGGGGCTATAAGGAAGGGGGGGGGCTATAGGGAAGGGGGGGCTATAGGGAAGGGGGGGCTATAGGGAAGGGGGGGGCTATAGGGAAGAGGGGGGCTATAGGGAAAGGGGGGGCTATAGGGAAGGGGGGGCTATAGGGAAGGGGGGGCTATAGGGAAGGGGGGGGCTATAGGGAAGGGGGGGGCGATGGGGAAGGGGGGGGCTATAGGGAAGGGGGGGGCGATGGGGAAGGGGGGGGCTATAGGGAAGGGGGGGGCTATAGGGAAGGGGGGGCTATAGGGAAGGGGGGGCTATAGGGAAGGGGGGCTATAGGGAAGGGGGGGCTATAGGGAAGGGGGGGGCTATAGGGAAGGGGGGCTATAGGGAAGGGGGGGCTATAGGGAAGGGGAGGCTATAGGAAAGGGGGGGCTATAGGGAAGGGGGGGGCTATAGGGAAGGGGGGGCTATAGGGAAGGGGGGGCTATAGGGAAGGGGGGGCTATAGGAAAGGGGGGGGCTATAGGGAAGGGGGGGCTATAGGAAAGGGGGGGGGCTATAGGAAAGGGAGTAACATCTGCCAGAGACCAAGGAAAGATAAATAAATGAAGCTGATCATTAACGGAATTGGTGAAATAACAACATCGAGCAGGACTCTCCTGGAAATAATAAAACACGGCTTGAGACTCGGAGAGTGCACCTGGGTATCGGCTCATCGCTCCAGATCCTGAAGATAACTTACACCGCCAATGACTCAGTGGGGCCTCCCCTAGGTCGACTCAGCCTCAAGTGAGTACCTGGGTACGGTGTTTAGTAAACATCGCCACTGGGGAGACAAAGGCGGCCGGGCGTGGTGCTGGCCACCCACCCGGTCGTGCGCCGCGCCGGCCTTCGTAGGTGCTCGCTAACCGCGAACAGCACTTGCCCCTACAGTCTGTCAAGGCTATGAAGGGGATCTTTGTCTTTGTTGTGTACGTCTGTGCACGTGTTTTTTTTTTGGGGGGGGATAGGGGGGCACACGGCTGTGTGTGCGGGCTAGAGAAGAGATGGAGTGATGTGGTACAGGAGGACGTGGAGCTGAGTGGACTTGCCGATGACTGGTACCAGCGGTGTCAAGATCGGCCTCTGTGGAGGAGGCTCGTGAAGGACACTACTGGGCAGTTGGAGGCAGTCGCCCTCCAACAACAACGGAGGGCGGAGGAGCGACGCTCACAACAACGAGCGGAGCGCCGGGTGGCTAAAGCACAGCGGGTTGGCACAGTAGGGGGCACAGGTGGTGCATCAGCCAGTCATATTAGTCAGTCGACCCGTAGCACCTGGGTCTGCCCCGTGACCTCCTGCCAGCAGGCGTTCGACACTTCACGTGGCCTCACGGTGCACATAGCCTGGCACAAGCGCCGTGGTGACGTCACCGCCACTTAGTGGCGAATGGCGGTTGTTGTTGTTGTTGTTTGTACTTTCCCCAGCAGAGGACCGGTGGGACTGAGCCGGGGCGGTGTTGTGAGCTGCAGAGTGAAGCTAAGGGGCGAATCAAATACTTGGTCGCACATGGAAGGAGGGGGAGACGTGGGGGGGGGGGGGGCGGGTGACGAGGGGGGGGGGCGGGTGACGAGGGTGGGGGGGCGAGAGTGGGGGGGGGGCTGCTTGGGATCCAGGAGGGGCGCCATCCCCCGTACAATTGAACTCCGCTCTCCGATGGCAGGCGACGATGGCACCCACTCGGCCGTGGGTGGGAATCGAACCCGGGTGGCACCAAATACCACACTCGCCACCAAGTGGGCCCGGGCGCCCGTGCCAGGCTAGGTGCACTCTGAGGCCACGTGAAGTGTGGAAGGCTGACTGTTGCCAGGAGCTCCACGGGACAGACCCAGGTGCCGTGGGTTGACTGCTGTGCCAGGCTAGGTGCAGGAGGAGGCCACGTGAAGTGTGGAAGGCTGGCTGCTGGCAGGAGCTCCACAGGACAGACCCAGATGCCGTGGGTTGACTGCTGTGCCAGGCTAGGTGCAGGAGGAGGCCACGTGAAGTGTGGAAGGCTGGCTGCTGACAGGAGCTCCACGGGACAGACCCAGGTGCCGTGGGTTGACTGATTGAGATGACTGGCAGATGCACACCAACTGTACCCCCTAATGCGCCAACTCGCTGCGTTTTATCCGCCCGGCGCTCCGCTCGTTGTTGTGAGCGTCGCTCCTCGGCCCTCCGTTGTTGTTGGAGGGCGACTACCTCCAACTGTCCAGCAGCAGCGTCCTTCACGAGCCTCCTCCACAGAGGCCGATCTTGACACCGCTGGTACCAGTCGGTGTCAATTACCACATCACTCCGTCTCTTCTCCAGCCCGTGCCGCGCCACTTCAGCCCCCTTAGAAGCTGATTTGCGCATGCGGTGGTTCGGCATGACTCAGCCATATACGCACAAAGACAAAGATCCCCCGTGTAGCCTTAATAGATTGTTGGGGCAAGTGCTGTAAGCGAGCGCCTATGAAGGCCGGCACGGCACACGAGGGGGTGGGTGACCAACACCACGCCCAGCCACCTTTGTCTCCCCAGTGGCGATGTTTACACACCGCACCAGGTACTCATTCGAGGCTGAGTCGACCGGTTCACAAAATCGTCACTGGGTGTTGGCCGTGGTTCGTAGGGCAGCACGCTAACCGTTGCGCCACAGCTCCCCCCACACACACACACGTACAGACACACACACACACACACGTACAGACACACACACGCACACACACGTACAGACACACACACAAACATGTACAGACACACGTACAGACACACACACGTACATACACACATGTACAGACACACACACATATGTACAGACACACACACATATGTACAGACACACACACATATGTACAGACACACGTACAGACACACACACGTACAGACACACACACAAACATGTACAGACACACGTATAGACACACGTATAGACACACACACACGTACAGACACACACACAAACATATACAGACACACGTATAGACACACACACACACGTACAGACACACACAAACATGTACAGACACACACACATGTACACACAAAGACAAAGACAAAGATCCCCCGTATAGCCTTAACAGACTGTAGGGGCAAGTGCTGTTAGCGAGCACCTATGAAGGCCGGAACGGTACACGAGGGGGTGGGTGGCCAGCACCACGCCCGACCGCCTTTGTCTCCCTAGTGACGATGTTTACACACCGCACCAGGTACTCATTTGAGGCTGAGTCGACCTAGGGGAGGCCCGGGACCGGTTCAGATAATCGTCACTGGTGTTGGCCGTGAGCAGGAATCGAACCCGGGTCGCCAGGTTCATAGCGCAGCGTAGCGCTAACCGCTACACTACTGCTCCCCACACATGTACACACACACACGTACAGTCACACACACATGTACAGACACACACACACGTACAGACACAGACACATGTACAGACACACACGTACAGACACACTCACACACACACATGTACAGACACACACGTACAGACACACACACACACGTACAGACACACACACGTACACACACACACATGTACAGACACACATGTACACACACATGTACAGACACACACACATGTACAGACACACACATGTACACACACACACACCGTCTCTGAATTATGCTTCTTAATGTCAGGAACGCGACTCTCGCTAGAGCGGCCCCAGGAATGCGATGTTTATTTATTTTACTTTCCCTGTTTAAGAAAATATAGCAGTGTATTTATATACACACATACACACACACGTACACACACAAACAAAGATAAAGATCCCCCGTGTAGCCTTAACAGACTGCTCGGGCGGCACACGCCCGGCCGCCTTTGCCTCCCTTGTGCGCGACGTTTACACCACACCGCAGCAGGTACTCATTTGAGTCTGAGTCGACCTAAGGCAGTCCCAGGACCGGTTCACATAATCGTCACCGGTGTTGTGCCGTGAGCGTCATTCGAACTTGGGTGGCCGTGTTGGCAGCTCATTGCCACACCGCCGCCTCTTCACCAAATCCACAAAGACACACACGGACACTCGCAACTTTCCCACAATAAATGCAAACCGTCTTTCACACGCGGATAAATCGGTCCCGGTTCATCCGTGGAGAGAGGAGAGGAGAGCGACTCTCGAGAGGGAAGAGAGAGCGGAGAGAGAGCGGAGAGAGGGAAAGAGAGGGGAGGGAGTCGCGTTTGCAAGAGTGATTTATTGAGTGAATGAATGAATGAGTGGCTGAGTGAATGAGTATGTGGGTGGGTGAATGAGTGGGGGAATGGGTGGACGAGTGAATGAGTGGACGAGTGAATGAGTGAGTTCAATTTGATTGTGTCGAACCAGGTGAGACCTCAAGAGACCAGCGTAGAGTATCGTTTGCAAGAGTGATTTAGTGAAGGAATGAACAAGTGGCTGAGTGAATTTAGTGTGTGGGTGGGTGAATGAGTGTGTGGGTGAGTGAATGAGTGGATGAATGAGTGTTGGGGTGAGTAGTCTAGTGAATGAGTGTGTGTGTGTGTGTGTGATTTATTGATCAGGATAGAGTCTCATTCTCAAGAGTGCGTTGGTGACAGTCTGCTGTGTGCATGGCGAGTGGTGGTGCAGCGGTTAGCGCTCCACGCTACGAACCCGGTGACCTGAGTTCGATTCCCGCTCACGGCCAACATTGGTGACGAATATCTGAACCGGTCCTGGACCTCCCCTAGGTCGACTCAGCCTCTGGAGAGACAAAGGCGGCCGGGCGTGGGGTTCTAGTCACCCACCTCCTCGTGTGGCGTGCCGGCCTTCAAAGGTGCTACCCGCTAACAGCACTTGCCCCAACAGGCTGCTAAAGGCTATACGGGGGATCTTTGTCTTTGTGAGTGTGAGTGGAGTGCCTGGAATGATGTGCGAAACATCGCCACTGGGGAGACAAAGGCGGCCGTGTGTGGTGCTGACCACCCACCCCCTCGCGTGCCGTACCGGCCTTTACAGATGCTACTCGCAACTGACAGCACTTTGCCCCAACATTCTGCTCCGGGCTCCACGGGAGGAATCAAGGAAAAGTCCTCCTGAGTAATCCGCGGCGTCAAATTTTCTATTTTGCAAAAATTTGGGCCACGATGCCCGGCACACGAACGGTAAATCGGCGCTCAACTCAGCGCAGTCATTAAGCCCATTGTCAAACCCCAAGACCCCCGAATTGCATTCTGAATCTCCCGAGAAGAATCACTGCAACAGATGACAAAGCCAATGTCGTTGCAGCAGCAGCAGCAGCAGCACCACCACCACCACCACCAACGTGTCTTTTAATTTGTTTTGTTGGAACAACGTCTCGATTCGTCGCTTAACATCGCCAATCTTCTTTTCACGAACAAACAAAAAAGTATAAAAATATAAATCCCGACGCAGAAGATCGCTGCTGGACACAAGCAAGCACGCTTTGGCACGCGTGAGTTGTAACTTTGATACTTACCACCCACGTATCGATAGGTACAAGTTAATGTGCAGTTGTTGTCTCGGTGTGGTCTGGGACTGTTGTTGTTGTTTTAGTGGGGTCTAGGACTGTTGTTGTTGTTGTTTTAGTGGGGTCTAGAACTGTTGTTGTTTAGTGGGGTCTAGAACTGTTGTTGTTTTAGTGGGGTCTAGGACTGTTGTTGTTGTTGTTTAGTGGGGTCTAGGACTGTTGTTGTTTTAGTGGGGTCTAGGACTGTTGTTGTTGTTGTTGTTTAGTGGGGTCTAGGACTGGTGTTGTTGTTTTAGTGGGGTCTAGGACTGTTGTTGTTTAGTGGGGTCTAGGACTGTTGTTGTTTTAGTGGGGTCTAGGACTGTTGTTGTTGTTGTTGTTGTTTAGTGGGGTCTAGGACTGTTGTTGTTGTTTTAGTGGGGTCTAGGACTGTTGTTGTTGTTTTAGTGGGGTCTAGGACTGTTGTTGTTGTTGTTTTAGTGGGGTCTAGGACTGTTGTTGTTGTTGTTGTTTAGTGGGGTCTAGGACTGTTGTTGTTTTAGTGGGGTCTAGGACTGTTGTTGTTGTTTTAGTGGGGTCTAGAACTGTTGTTGTTGTTGTTTAGTGGGGTCTAGGACTGTTGTTGTTTTAGTGGGGTCTAGGACTGTTGTTGTTGTTGTTTAGTGGGGTCTAGGACTGTTGTTGTTTTAGTGGGGTCTAGGACTGTTGTTGTTGTTTTAGTGGGGTCTAGGACTGTTGTTGTTGTTTTAGTGGGGTCTAGGACTGTTGTTGTTGTTTTAGTGGGGTCTAGAACTGTTGTTGTTGTTGTTGTTTTAGTGGGGTCTAGAACTGTTGTTATTGTTGTTGTTTTAGTGGGGTCTAGGACTGTTGTTGTTGTTTTAGTGGGGTCTAGAACTGTTGTTGTTGTTGTTTTAGTGGGGTCTAGAACTGTTGTTGTTGTTGTTGTTGTTTAGTGGGGTCTAGGACTGTTGTTGTTTTAGTGGGGTCTAGGACTGTTGTTGTTGTTGTTTAGTGGGGTCTAGGACTGGTGTTGTTGTTTTAGTGGGGTCTAGGACTGTTGTTGTTGTTTTAGTGGGGTCTAGAACTGTTGTTGTTGTTGTTTTAGTGGGGTCTAGAACTGTTGTTGTTGTTGTTGTTTAGTGGGGTCTAGGACTGTTGTTGTTTTAGTGGGGTCTAGGACTGTTGTTGTTGTTGTTGTTGTTGTTTTAGTGGGGTCTAGAACTGTTGTTGTTTTAGTGGGGTCTAGGACTGTTGTTGTTATTGTTGTTGTTTTTTTGGTGTCTAGGACTGTTGTTGTTTTAGTGGGGTCTAGGACTGTTGTTGTTTTAGTGGGGTCTAGGACTGTTGTTGTTGTTTTAGTGGGGTCTAGGACTGTTGTTGGTTTAGTGGGGTCTAGGACTGTTGTTGTTTTAGTGGGGTATAGGACTGTTGTTGTTGTTTTAGTGGGGTCTGGGACTTTTGTTGTTGTTTTAGTGGGGTCTAGGACTGTTGTTGTTGTTGTTGTTGTTGTTGTTTTAGTGGGGTCTAGGACTGTTGTTGTTGTTGTTGTTTTAGTGGGGTCTAGGACTGTTGTTGTTGTTGTTGTTTTAGTGGGGTCTAGGACTGTTGTTGTTGTTGTTTTAGTGGGGTCTAGGACTGTTGTTGTTGTTTTAGTGGGGTCTATGACTGTTGTTGTTGTTGTTTTAGTGGGGTCTAGGACTGTTGTTGTTGTTGTTGTTGTTTTAGTGGGGTCTAGGACTGTTGTTGTTGTTGTTGTTTTAGTGGGGTCTAGGACTGTTGTTGTTGTTGTTTTAGTGGGGTCTAGGACTGTTTTTGTTGTTGTTTTAGTGGGGTCTAGGACTGTTGTTGTTGTTGTTTTAGTGGGGTCTGGAACTGTTGTTGTTGTTGTTGTTTTAGTGGGGTCTAGGACTGTTGTTGTTGTTGTTGTTTTAGTAGGGTCTAGGACTGTTGTTGTTGTTGTTGTTGTTGTTTTAGTGGGGTCTGGGACTGTTGTTGTTGTTGTTGTTGTTGTTTTAGTGGGGTCTAGAACTGTTGTTGTTGTTGTTTTAGTGGGGTCTAGGACTGTTGTTGTTGTTTTAGTGGGGTCTAGGACTGTTGCTGTTGTTGTTTTATTGGTGTCTAGGACTGTTGTTGTTGTTGTTGTTGTTTTAGTGGGGTCTAGGACTGTTGTTGTTTTAGTGGGGTCTAGGACTGTTGTTGTTTTAGTGAGGTCTAGGACTGTTGTTGTTTTAGTGGGGTATAGGACTGTTGTTGTTGTTTTAGTGGGGTCTGGGACTTTTGTTGTTGCTTTAGTGGGGTCTAGGACTGTTGTTGTTGTTGTTGTTGTTTTAGTGGGGTCTAGGACTGTTGTTGTTGTTGTTGTTGTTCGATTTAAAGCTTTCGTGACTGCAAGGATTCATCTTCTTTGGTTCTTTCGGTAAAGTCACGTAGAATGAGAATAAAATAATAAATTAATAAAATAAAATAACACAATAAAATTCGTTTCGGCCACAACACAAGTGGCCTTCTTCAGGTGAAAGGAACAGACTATCAACTTCCATCTGTAAAAGATGCTGTTCCAGACATACAGTACCCGGGCGTTTACAAACTATAGTGCCTCATTGGAGAAACCAAACAACATATCTCGGACCGCATCCGCGAACATAAAGCAGACTTGAAACACGGTAGAACGAACTCCTCTGCCCTGGAAGATCACTGTTATAATTCAGTGGGCTCACGTGACATTGACTTCTCCAAGACGGAGGTTCTTTGCAAACCAACCGGCTACCATGAGAGATTCGTTCATGAGGCCATTCACATATACAAGCAAAGAGACAATTTCAACCGAGAAGATGGATTCTGGCTCAGTAACCATTGGAAAGATGTTTTAAACCATTTCTGTTCTTAATTAATTGTATTTTACGATGACCTTCAGACCGCAGCTCTTTCGCCAGCATTGACTCTTAATACCTCTCACACCACGGTTAATGGTATGGTTTACAACATGGAGTATAATAGCGCCTCGCAGCTGTCTCTCTCCTCCTCCTCTGTTCCGACCATGGATGAACTCGTCCGTCTGAACGGGGCTCGTAGCTATCCGTGGTGCTGAAATTGAGGGTAAGAATCCACCCATTTTTTCGCCATATAGCATAGTGATATATAAAGACTTATTGTTGGTAGCTTAGCTGATTGGATAATATATAGAGTTTATTGATAACATTGGGGTAGTTTATATTTTAGTTTTTTTATTGGTTTACTATATGGTATTCATTATATATTGTAGTGTATACCCAGTTACTGTTAATAGCTCAGCTAATTGAAGAATATATTGAGTACATTTATTATATTGATGTAATTTAGACTTTGGATTTTTCACATCGGTTTACTATATGATAGTCGAGTTGTTGCAGCCCCTTTGGCGTCCATGCACTAGGTGCCTCTGTAGATGTGTAGGCTTTGACTTTAATACAGCTATTTCTATGACCAGTCACAAGCTAATCCCTCAGTTATTTCAATGCTAAATTCTCCTGTTTGATTTGTACTAGGTGCCTCTGTGGATGTGTAGGCTTTGACTTTAATACAGCTATTTCTATGACCAGTCACAAGCTAATCCCTCAGTTATTTCAATGCTAAATTCTCCTGTTTGATTTGTACTAGGTACCTCTGTGGATGTGTAGGCTTTGACTTTAACATAGCCATTTCTGTGACCAGTCACAAGCTAATCCCTCAGTTATTTCAATGCTAAATTCTCCTGTTTGATTTGTACTAAGGTGCCTCTGTGGATGTGTAGGCTTTGACTTTAACATAGCTATTTCTATGACCAGTCACAAGCTAATCACTCAGTTAATTCAATGCTAAATTCTCCTATTTGATTTGTACTAGGTGCTCTGTGGATGTGTAGGCTTTGACTTTAACATAGCTATTTCTGTGACCAGTCACAAGCTAATCACTCAGCTATTTCAATGCTAAATTCTCCTATTTGATTTGTACTAAGGTGCCTCTGTGGATGTGTAGGCTTTGACTTTAACATAGCCATTTCCGTGACCAGTCACAAGCTAATCCCTCAGTTATTTCAATGCTAAATTCTCCTGTTTGATTTGTACTACGTGCCTCTGTGGATGTGTAGGCTTTGACTTTAACATAGCTATTTCTATGACCAGTCACAAGCTAATCACTCAGTTAATTCAATGCTAAATTCTCCTATTTGATTTGTACTAGGTGCTCTGTGGATGTGTAGGCTTTGACTTTAACATAGCTATTTCTGTGACCAGTCACAAGCTAATCACTCAGCTATTTCAATGCTAAATTCTCCTATTTGATTTGTACTAAGGTGCCTCTGTGGATGTGTAGGCTTTGACTTTAACATAGCCATTTCCGTGACCAGTCACAAGCTAATCACTCACCTATTTCAATGCTAAATTATCCTGTTTGATTTATACTAGGTGCCTCTGTGGATGTGTAAGCTTTGTCTTTAACATAGCTATTTCTATGACCAGTCACAAGCTAATCCCTCAGTTATTTCAATGCTAAATTCTCCTGTTTTACATGTAAACCCATTTGTCAAGGTGCCTCACTTCTCTAAACCAGCTTAAAAGACGCTAATCTTAACAACGTTCATTGTAGCTGTCGTCCCGACGGGTCAGTTCCTTTCACCTGAAGAAGGCCACTTGTGTTGTGGCCAAAACGTCGTGAGATTTTTTTGGTGTTATTTTACTTTATTAATTTATTATTTTATTCTCATTCTACGTGACTTTACTGAAAGAACCAAAGAAGATGAATCCTTGCAGTCACGAAAGCTTTAAATCGAAATCTAGGACTGTTGTTGTTGTTGTTTTAGTGGGGTCTAGGACTGTTGTTGTTGTTGTTTTAGTGGGGTCTGGGACTGTTGTTGTTGTTGTTTTAGTGGGGTCTAGGACTGTTGTTGTTGTTTTAGTGGGGTCTAGGACTGTTGTTGTTGTTGTTTTAGTGGGTCTAGGACTGGTGTTGTTGTTGTTGTTTTAGTGGGGTCTGGGAGTGTTGTTGTTGTTTTAGTGGGATCTGGGAGTGTTGTTGTTGTTTTAGTGGGGTCTAGGACTGTTGTTGTTTTAGTGGGATCTGGGACTGTTGGTGTTGTTGTTTTAGTGGGGTCTGGGACTGTTGTTGTTGTTTTAGTGGGGTCTAGAACTGTTGTTGTTGTTGTTGTTTTAGTGGGGTCTAGGACTGTTGTTGTTGTTTTAGTGGGGTCTAGGACTGTTGTTGTTATAGTGGGGTCTAGGACTGTTGTTGTTATAGTGGGGTCTAGGACTGTTGTTGTTGTTTTAGTGGGGTCTAGGACTGTTGTTGTTTTAGTGGGGTCTAGGACTGTTGTTGTTGTTTTAGTGGGGTCTAGGACTGTTGTTGTTGTTATAGTGGGGTCTAGGACTGTTGTTGTTTTAGTGGGGTCTGGGACTGTTGTTGTTTTAGTGGGGTCTGGGACTGTTGTTGTTGTTGTTGTTTTAGTGGGGTCTAGGACTGTTGTTGTTGTTGTTTTAGTGGGGTCTAGGACTGTTGTTGTTGTTTTAGTGGGGTCTAGGACTGTTGTTGTTTTAGTGGGGTCTGGGACTGTTGTTGTTGTTGTTGTTGTTGTTTTAGTGGGGTCTAGGACTGTTGTTGTTGTTGTTGTTTTAGTGGGGTCTAGGACTGTTGTTGTTGTTGTTGTTGTTGTTTTAGTGGGGTCTAGAACTGTTGTTGTTTTAGTGGGGTCTAGGACTGTTGTTGTTATTGTTGTTTTAGTGGGGTCTATGACTGTTGTTGTTGTTGTTGTTTTAGTGGGGTCTGACTGTTGTTGTTGTTTTAGTGGGGTCTAGGACTGTTGTTGTTGTTCTAATGGGGTCTAGGACTGTTGTTGTTTTAGTGAGGTCTAGGACTGTTGTTGTTGTTGTTGTTGTTTAGTGGGGTCTGACTGTTGTTGTTGTTCTAGTGGGGTCTAGGACTGTTGTTGTTTTAGTGAGGTCTAGGACTGTTGTTGTTGTTGTTGTTTTAGTGGGGTCTAGAACTGTTGTTGTTGTTTTAGTGGGGTCTAGAACTGTTGTTGTTGTTGTTGTTTTAGTGGGGTCTAGGACTGTTGTTGTTTAGTGGGGTCTAGGACTGTTGTTGTTGTTAAGTGGGGTCTAGGACTGTTGTTGTTGTTGTTTTAGTGGGGTCTAGGATTGTTGTTGTTTTAGTGGGGTCTAGGACTGTTGTTGTTGTTGTTGTTTTAGTGGGATCTAGGACTGTTGTTGTTTTAGTGGGGTCTAGGATTGTTGTTGTTGTTAAGTGGGGTCTAGGACTGTTGTTGTTGTTGTTTTAGTGGGGTCTAGGATTGTTGTTGTTTTAGTGGGGTCTAGGACTGTTGTTGTTGTTGTTGTTGTTTTAGTGGGGTCTAGGACTGTTGTTGTTGTTAAGTGGGGTCTAGGACTGTTGTTGTTGTTGTTTTAGTGGGATCTAGGACTGTTGTTGTTTTAGTGGGGTCTAGGATTGTTGTTGTTTTAGTGGGGTCTAGGACTGTTGTTGTTGTTGTTGTTGTTGTTTTAGTGGGGTCTAGGACTGTTGTTGTTGTTGTTGTTTTAGTGGGGTCTAGGACTGTTGTTGTTGTTTTAGTGAGGTCTAGGACTGTTGTTGTTGTTGTCTTAGTCTGACCAGTGTCAGACAAGAGCACAACATCAACAAGGCGAACGGTACGTGGACAATGCACGTGTCCGAGCATCTACAGCTCGGGGCGAGCAGCTATCTCATGGATGTCTCTTGTTGTTAACAGCCGCAGTTTTAAACGGGCATCAACCTCTGCAATAACAACAACAGCAACAACAGTAACAATAACGGCAACAACAGTAACAACAACAGCAACATTAACAGGAACTACAGCAACAACAATGAGAACAATAATAACAACAGTAGCAGCAGCAACAACATCAGCAACAATAAAAACATGAACAATAGCAACAACAACAACAACATCAACAATAGTAGCAACAACAGCAACAATAACATCAGCAGAAACAATAACAGAAACAACAACAACAATAACAACAGCAACAACAACGAAGAGAGATGCGAGAGAGTGAAAGAGAGATGAGAGCAACTATTCTACATGGACCTGCAGGGCCTCCCACTGGGACAGCTGCCACCCTTCTACAGAAGCGTCCTGCAGACATGGAGCTCCCTCGCCGTCAGGAGGCTGAACCAACCGCGATCGGCCGAGGATCTGGTCTTCGAACCGATCCTCAGGAACCCACAGACAAAGCTGCCATCCACCACCACCACCACCCCTGGCATGGAGAGGCGTCTCGCCAACGCGCGGCTCACCAGGACGGGAGATCTGGTGGAGCCTTAAACACGGGGCCGGTGGCTTGGACCAGCAGACGTGGCCGCAAAGACAGGGGGGCTGCAGTCGCTCCTGGTGGCTGCCCGGATCCTGGCCGAAGCCAAGGGGGCCTTCTCAGCGGCAGCGGGGAGAACGCCCCCCATCGGCGTTGGGGATGACGAGGCCCCTCTCGATCCCCCTCCACCGGAGCTCTCAGTCGTGCCACTGCATCGCCAATGCCGACAAACGAAGGCGGATCACAACCTGTGCCGGCTAGAAGACCTGCCGTAGGTGGCCTTCGCAAATGTAAAGAGGAAGGTGCTCTACTCCTACATGGTCCGGTTTCACCAACAGGACACCCTGAGGAGCCACAAGGAGCATGCCTGGAGGAGAGCCCTGCCCTGCATCTCTCCGGAGAGGCCTCGCTGGAGGCAACTCTACTCCAGCCCGACGTACAACCGCATCGGCGACCTCAGCTGGAGAATCGCCCACGGCACCGTCACCACCGACGTCTCCCTGGCGCGCTTCACCGACACGTCCCCGGAGTGCCGGTTCTGCGGTAAAGCGGAGACGGTGGCGCACCAATACGTGGAGTGCAAGAGCCTGGACTCGCTGTGTTCAAGGTCCTGAGAAACATCCTCCTAAGGTTCAGCCTCCACTTCTCCCCGACGGTCCTCATCTTTGGATACCCGAAGGGCGACGGACCCCAACATCTTCAGGGGCCGGTCAACGTGCTCTTGGGCTACGCCAAGCTCGCCGTGTACAGGGCGAGGAAGGCGGCCCTGGAGGGGCAACGTCCGGCCAGCAGCCTGGGCATCTTCCGCGCTCTGGTCGGAGCCAGGGTGTGGCCGGAGTTCCGCTACGCGCGGCTGACCCACGCCGTGCCGGTCTTTAAGGAGCAGTGGGCGCTGGAGGAGGCCGTGTGCTCGGTGGCAGATGACGGTAGAGAGCTCTGTGCATGCAGATTGTGAGCTACCCGTCGGAGGCCGTTTGATTGTGGGAAGGGCTGCGTGCAGGTGCAGCACTTGTCGTAGTTATAAAGAAAAAAGAGAGAGAGCGAGAGAGAGCCAAATGGAGTAGGAAGAGAGGGGGCAGAGAGAGAGGGGGGGCGGAGAGGGAGGTAGAGAGAGAGGGGGGGGGCAGAGAGGGGGGTAGAGAGAGAGGGGGGGCAGATAGGGGGGTAGAGAGAGAGAGAGGAGAGGCAGAGAGGGGGGTAGAGAGAGAGGGGGGGCAGAGAGGGGGGTAGAGAGAGAGGGAAGGGGAAAGGAGGGGAAATATATATATATATTTTGTTGGGTCTTTCATTTAAAAGGGGGGGGGGGGTTACATAAAGCAAAGCATAAAAAAAACACAAAAAAAACGAAATGATGAATGGAGCAAAGTGCCGACTACACCGAGCATCTTCTTGTTTCCTCTGATCGTAAAAAAAGAGAGTGAAAGAGAGAGATGAGAGAGAGAGAGGGATGGCGAGAGAGAGAGATGGAGAGAGTAGGGAGGAGAGAGAGAGAGATGAGAGTGAAAGAGGGAGATGAGAGAGAGGGATGGAGATAGTAGGGAGGAGAGAGAGATGAGAGACCCGTCGGAGGCCGTTTGATTGTGAGGAGGGCTGCGTGCAGATGCAGCACTTGTCGTAGTTATAAAAAAGAGAGAGCGAGAGATGAGAGAGCGACATGGAGTAGTAAGAGAGGGGGTAGAGACTTTTGACTTTTAAACCAATTTTATTGCTGCCAGCAGCCACAGCCTTGGAGCCACTCTCGACGCGGGGTCACCAACATCGAGAAGAGCGACGTCGCCATCGCACAGCCGCGCCACGTGCGCCACCACGTGCTCCACGCCACCACGTGCACCACGCCACCACGTGCTCCACGCCACCACGTGCTCCACACCGCCACGTGCTCCACGCCACCACGTGCTCCACACCGCCACGTGCTCCACGCCACCACGTGCTCCACGCCACCACGTGCTCCACGCCACCACGTGCTCCACGCCACCACGTGCTCCACGCCGCCACGTGCACCACGCCACCACGTGCTCCACGCCACCACGTGCTCCACGCCACCACGTGCTCCACGCCACCACGTGCTCCACGCCACCACGTGCTCCACGCCACCACGTGCTCCACGCCACCACGTGCTCCACGCCACCACGTGCTCCACGCCACCACGTGCTCCACGCCACCACGTGCTCCACGCCACCACGTGCTCCACGCCACCACGTGCGTGCGCACCACGAGCACCGTGAGCACCGCGTCGTCACGTGCACCGCGTGTGCCACACCGCGTCGTCACTGCACGTCGCAAACTTGCAGTCGACCGGTCACAACTTGAACGCCGGTGCACCGTTTGTGGCGGCGCAGAGGGCCTGGCCGGCCCGCCACCGTTGCAGGAACGCGGCGCGCGAGTCCCCGGCATAGCAGCGGGACGAGACGGGCTCCAGACGGAGCCGCGAACTTGAGCGGCCCCTCGACGTCGCCACCGCTGAGCAGCCATCGTCCCCGTCGCCTTGCGGCTTCGTCTTCTTCGTCTTCTTCTTCTTCTTCTGGGTTTTGTAGACTGCCATCTTTGCTTGGGCGCAGACAAAGTTCGCGAGATCGTGGCGATTATTCGCCAGGTAAGGCACCCCGTAGATGGACCAGCTCTTGTGAAAGGGCACCCCCGGCTTACTGAGAATGGATCCCAAGATGGAAATAAAATAACAAAAAATCACGACGTTTCGGCCACAGCACAAGCGGCCTTCATCAGGTGAAGGGACGAGACTGTCTGGAGGACACTCCAGCGCTGTCCTCCAGACAGTCTCGTCCCTTCACCTGATGAAGGCCGCTTGTGTTGTGGCCGAAACGTCGTGATTTTTTGTTGTTTTATTTTCACCTACGTGACTTTACCCAATAGAACCAAAGAGTATGGATCCTAGCAGTCACGAAAGCTTTAAATCTAGAATGGATCCCAAGAGCCGGAACTTTGGGTTCAGCCGTGGACACCCCGAGTACCGGTGGGCCAGATCCTCCTTCGCACCGCAGAACGCAACACAGATCTGATGACCCTGGGGTGATCTTGCTGAGTCACACGGCCGAGGGGAGCGTCCAGCGTGCCAACCTCCACTGGAGGTCCCCAGAGAGAGGGGGCAGAGAGAGAGGGGGGGGGGCAGAGAGGGGGGGCAGAGAGAGAGAGGGAAGGGGTAAGGAGAGCAGAGCGAGAAATCTTTTGTTAAATCTTTCATTTAAAAAAGGGGGGGGGGGGGGGTTACATAAAGCAAAGCATTACAAAAAGACTAAATGATGAACGAAGCCAAGTGCCGACTACACCGAGCATCTTCTTGTTTCCTCTGATCGTAAAAACAGAGAGGGATGGAGAGAGTAGGGAGAGCGAGAGATGAGAGAGATGAAAGAGAGTAGGGATAGCGAGAGATGAGAGAGAGATGAGAGAGATGAGAGTAGGGAGAGGGATGGAGAGAGAGATGTGTGAGAGAGAGATAAGAATAGTGAGAGATGAGAGCGAGAGAGAGAGTGGAAGAGAGATGAGAGAGAGATGAGAGAGATAAGAGTAGGGAGAGGGATGGAGAGAGAGATGAGAGAGACAGATGAGAGAGATGAGAGTAGGGAGAGGGATGGAGAGAGGGATGGAGAGAGAGATCAGAGAGATGAGAGTAGGGAGAGGGATGGAGAGAGAGAGATGTGTGAGAGAGAGATAAGAGTAGTGAGAGATGAGAGCGAGAGAGAGTGGAAGAGAGATGAGAGAGATGAGAGTAGGGAGAGGGATGGAGAGAGAGATGAGAGAGTGAAAGAGAGATGAGAGAGAGATGAGAGAGAGTGAAAGAGAGATGAGAGATAAGAGTGGAAGAGAGAGAGAGCGAGAGATGAGAGAGAGATGAGATGAGATAGAGATGAGAGAGATGAGAGCAAGAGAGATGAGAGAGAGTGAAAGAGAGATGAGAGATGAGATGAGAGAGAGAGATGAGAGAGTAAAAGAGAGTAGTAGGGAGAGGAAGACGTCTCTCCTTGTTGGGGCAAAATGAGAGTCGTGGGACCGGGGGAAGTCGGAGTCGAGTGGCACTTTTACTAAAAGAGTTTCTTCATCTCATACAAATAGAGCACGTGTGTGTGTGTGGGGTTAATAAAGTACCTGTGTGTGTGTGGGGTTAATAAAGTACGTGTGTGTGTGTGTGGGGTTAATAAAGTACCTGTGTGTGTGTGTGGGGTTAATAAAGTACGTGTGTGTGTGGGGTTAATAAAGTACGTGTGTGTGTGTGTGTGGGGTTAATAAAGTACCTGTGTGTGTGTGGGGTTAATAAAGTACGTGTGTGTGTGTGTGGGGTTAATAAAGTACCTGTGTGTGTGTGTGGGGTTAATAAAGTACCTGTGTGTGTGTGGGGTTAATAAAGTACGTGTGTGTGTGTGTGGGGTTAATAAAGTACCTGTGTGTGTGTGTGGGGTTAATAAAGTACGTGTGTGTGTGGGGTTAATAAAGTACGTGTGTGTGTGTGTGTGGGGTTAATAAAGTACCTGTGTGTGTGTGGGGTTAATAAAGTACGTGTGTGTGTGTGTGTGGGGTTAATAAAGTACCTGTGTGTGTGTGTGGGGTTAATAAAGTACCTGTGTGTGTGTGGGGTTAATAAAGTACGTGTGTGTGTGTGTGGGGTTAATAAAGTACGTGTGTGTGTGTGGGGTTAATAAAGTACGTGTGTGTGTGGGGTTAATAAAGTACGCGTGTGTGTGTGGGGTTAATAAAGTACGTGTGTGTGTGTGTGGGGTTAATAAAGTACGTGTGTGTGTGGGGTTAATAAAGTACGTGTGTGTGTGTGGGGTTAATAAAGTACGTGTGTGTGTGTGTGGGGTTAATAAAGTACGTGTGTGTGGGGTTAATAAAGTACGTGTGTGTGTGGGGTTAATAAAGTACGTGTGTGTGTGGTTAATAAAGTACGTGTGTGTGTGGGGTTAATAAAGTACGTGTGTGTGTGTGGGGTAAATAAAGTACGTGCGTGTGTGTGGGGGGGGGGGGGATTAATAAAGTACGTGTGTGTGTGTGGAGGGTTAATAAAGTACGTGTGTGTGGGGGGTTAATAAAGTACGTGTGTGTGTGTGGGGTAAATAAAGTACGTGTGTGTGTGGGGGGTTAATAAAGTACGTGTGTGTGTGTGTGTGGGGGGGGTTAATAAAGTACGTGTGTGTGTGGGGGGTTAATAAAGTACGTGTGTGTGGTTAATAAAATACGTTTGTGTGTGTGGAGGGTTAATAAAGTACGTGTGTGTGTGATTAATAAAGTACGTGTGTGTGTGTGGGTGGTTAATAAAGTACGTGTGTGTGTGGGGTTAATAAAGTATGTGTGTGTGTGGGGGGGTTAATAAAGTACGTGTGTGTGTGGGGGGTTAATAAAGTACGTGTGTGTGGGGTTAATAAAGTACGTGTGTGTGTGGTTAATAAAGTACGTGTATGTGGGGGGTTAATAAAGTACGTGTGTGTGTGGGGGTTAATAAAGTACGTGTGTGTGTGGGGGGTTAATAAAGTACGTGTGTGTGGGGGGTTAATAAAGTACGTGTGTGTGTGGGGGGTTAATAAAGTACGTGTGTGTGGGGGGGGGGGGGGGTTAATAAAGTACGTGTGTGTGTGGTTAATAAAGTACGTGTGTGTGTGGGGGGTTAATAAAGTACGTGTGTGTGTGGGGGGTTAATAAAGTACGTGTGTGTGTGTGGTTAATAAAGTACGTGTGTGTATGTGTGTGTGGTTAATAAAGTACGTGTGTGTGTGTGTGGGGGGGTTAATAAAGTACGTGTGTGTGTGGGGTTAATAAAGTACGTGTGTGTGTGTGGGTGGTTAATAAAGTACGTGTGTGTGGTTAATAAAGTACGTGTGTGTGTGTGGGGTTAATAAAGTACGTGTGTGTGTGGGGTTACTAAAGTACGTGTGTGTGTGTGGGGTGTTAATAAAGTACGTGTGTGTGTGAGGGGTTAATAAAGTACGTGTGTGTGGGGTTAATAAAGTACGTGTGTCTGGTTAATAAAATACGTTTGTGTGTGTGGAGGGTTAATAAAGTACGTGTGTGTGTGATTAATAAAGTACGTGTGTGTGTGTGGGTGGTTATTAAAGTACGTGTGTGTGTGGGGTTAATAAAGTATGTGTGTGTGTGTGTGGGGGTTAATAAAGTACGTGTGTGTGTGGGGGGTTAATAAAGTACGTGTGTGTGGGGTTAATAAAGTACGTGTGTGTGTGGTTAATAAAGTACGTGTATGTGGGGGGTTAATAAAGTACGTGTGTGTGTGGGGGTTAATAAAGTACGTGTGTGTGTGGGGGGTTAATAAAGTACGTGTGTGTGGGGGGTTAATAAAGTACGTGTGTGTGTGGGGGGTTAATAAAGTACGTGTGTGTGGGGGGGGGGGGGGTTAATAAAGTACGTGTGTGTGTGGTTAATAAAGTACGTGTGTGTGGGGGGTTAATAAAGTACGTGTGTGTGTGGGGTTAATAAAGTACGTGTGTGTGTGTGGTTAATAAAGTACGTGTGTGTATGTGTGTGTGGTTAATAAAGTACGTGTGTGTGTGTGTGGGGGGGTAAATAAAGTACGTGTGTGTGTGGGGTTAATAAAGTACGTGTGTGTGTGTGGGTGGTTAATAAAGTACGTGTGTGTGGTTAATAAAGTACGTGTGTGTGTGTGGGGTTAATAAAGTACGTGTGTGTGTGGGGTTACTAAAGTACGTGTGTGTGTGTGGGGTGTTAATAAAGTACGTGTGTGTGTGAGGGGTTAATAAAGTACGTGTGTGTGGGGTTAATAAAGTACGTGTGTGTGTGGGGGGTTAATAAACTACGTGTGTGTGTGGGGTTAATAAAGTACGTGTGTGTGTGTGTGGGGGTTAATAAAGTACGTGAGTGTGTGGGGGGTTAATAAAGTACGTGTGTGTGTGGGGGGTTAATAAAGTACGTGTGTGTGTGGTTAATAAAGTACGTGTGTGTGTGTGTGGGGGGTTAATAAAGTCCGTGTGTGTGTGGAGTTAATAAAGTACGTGTGTGTGGTTAATAAAGTACGTGTGTGTGTGGGGGGTTAATAAAGTATGTGTGTGTGTGGGGGGGGGGGGGTTAATAAAGTACGTGTGTGTGTGTGGGGTTAATAAAGTACGTGTGTGTGTGTGGGGTTAATAAAGTACGTGTATGTGTGTGGGGGATTAATAAAGTACGTGTGTGTGGGTGGTTAATAAAGTACGTGTGTGTGTGGGGGGGGGGGGGGTTAATAAAGTACGTGTGTGTGTGGTTAATAAAGTACGAGTGTGTGTGTGTGGGGGTTAATAAAGTACGTGTGTGTGTGGGTGGTTAATAAAGTACGTGTGTGTGTGGCTAATAAAGTGTGTGTGTGTGGTTAATAAAGTACGTGTGTGTGTGTGTGGGGGATTAATAAAGTACGTGTATGTGTGTGGGTGGTTAATAAAGTACGTGTGTGTGTGTGTGGGGGGTTAATAAAGTACGTGTGTGTGTGGTTAATAAAGTACGTGTGTGTGTGTGTGGGGTTAATAAAGTACGTGTGTGTGTGGGGTTAATAAAGTACGTGTGTGTGTGGGGTTAATAAAGTACGTGTGTGTGTGGGGTTAATAAAGTACGTTTGTGTGTGTGTGGCGGGTTAATAAAGTACGTGTGTGTGTGGGGGGGGTTAATAAAGTACGTGTGTGTGTGGGGGAGGGGGGGTTAATAAAGTACGTGTGTGTGTGGTTAATAAAGTACGTGTGTGTGGGGGGGTTAATAAAGTACGTGTGTGTGTGGTTAATAAAGTACGTGTGTGTGTGGGGGGTTAATAAAGTACGTGTGTGTGTGGGGGGGTTAATAAAGTACGTGTGTGTGTGAGGGGTTAATAAAGTACGTGTGTGTGGGGTTAATAAAGTACGTGTGTGTGGTTAATAAAATACGTTTGTGTGTGTGGAGGGTTAATAAAGTACGTGTGTGTGTGATTAATAAAGTACGTGTGTGTGTGTGGGTGGTTAATAAAGTACGTGTGTGTGTGGGGTTAATAAAGTATGTGTGTGTGTGGGGGGGTTAATAAAGTACGTGTGTGTGTGGGGGGTTAATAAAGTACGTGTGTGTGGGGTTAATAAAGTACGTGTGTGTGTGGTTAATAAAGTACGTGTATGTGGGGGGTTAATAAAGTACGTGTGTGTGGGGGTTAATAAAGTACGTGTGTGTGTGGGGGGTTAATAAAGTACGTGTGTGTGGGGGGTTAATAAAGTACGTGTGTGTGTGGGGGGTTAATAAAGTACGTGTGTGTGGGGGGGGGGTTAATAAAGTACGTGTGTGTGTGGTTAATAAAGTACGTGTGTGTGTGGGGGGTTAATAAAGTACGTGTGTGTGTGGGGGGTTAATAAAGTACGTGTGTGTGTGTGGTTAATAAAGTACGTGTGTGTATGTGTGTGTGGTTAATAAAGTACGTGTGTGTGTGTGTGGGGGGGTTAATAAAGTACGTGTGTGTGTGGGGTTAATAAAGTACGTGTGTGTGTGTGGGTGGTTAATAAAGTACGTGTGTGTGGTTAATAAAGTACGTGTGTGTGTGTGGGGTTAATAAAGTACGTGTGTGTGTGGGGTTACTAAAGTACGTGTGTGTGTGTGGGGTGTTAATAAAGTACGTGTGTGTGTGAGGGGTTAATAAAGTACGTGTGTGTGGGGTTAATAAAGTACGTGTGTGTGTGGGGGGTTAATAAACTACGTATGTGTGTGGGGTTAATAAAGTACGTGTGTGTGTGTGTGGGGGTTAATAAAGTACGTGAGTGTGTGGGGGGTTAATAAAGTACGTGTGTGTGTGGGGGGTTAATAAAGTACGTGTGTGTGTGGTTAATAAAGTACGCGTGTGTGTGTGTGGGGGGTTAATAAAGTCCGTGTGTGTGTGGGGTTAATAAAGTACGTGTGTGTGGTTAATAAAGTACGTGTGTGTGTGGGGGGTTAATAAAGTATGTGTGTGTGTGTGTGGGGTTAATAAAGTACGTGTGTGTGTGGGGTTAATAAAGTACGTGTGTGTGTGTGGGGGATTAATAAAGTACGTGTGTGTGGGTGGTTAATAAAGTACGTGTGTGTGTGGGGGGGGGGGGTTAATAAGGTACGTGTGTGTGTGGTTAATAAAGTACGAGTGTGTGTGTGTGGGGGTTAATAAAGTACGTGTGTGTGTGGGTGGTTAATAAAGTACGTGTGTGTGTGGCTAATAAAGTACGTGTGTGTGTGTGTGGGGTTAATAAAGTACGTGTGTGTGTGGGGGATTAATAAAGTACGTGTATGTGTGTGGGTGGTTAATAAAGTACGTGTGTGTGTGTGTGTGGGGGGTTAATAAAGTACGTGTGTGTGTGGTTAATAAAGTACGTGTGTGTGTGTGTGTGGGGTTAATAAAGTACGTGTGTGTGTGGGGTTAATAAAGTACGTGTGTGTGTGGGGTTAATAAAGTACGTGTGTGTGTGGGGTTAATAAAGTACGTTTGTGTGTGTGTGGCGGGTTAATAAAGTACGTGTGTGTGTGGGGGGGGTTAATAAAGTACGTGTGTGTGTGGGGGAGGGGGGTTAATAAAGTACGTGTGTGTGTGGTTAATAAAGTACGTGTGTGTGGGGGGTTAATAAAGTACGTGTGTGTGTGGGGGGTTAATAAAGTACGTGTGTGTGTGTGGTTAATAAAGTACGTGTGTGTGTGTGGTTAATAAAGTACGTGTGTGTGTGTGTGGGGGGGTTAATAAAGTACGTGTGTGTGGGGTTAATAAAGTACGTGTGTGTGTGTGGGTGGTTAATAAAGTACGTGTGTGTGTGTGGGTGGTTAATAAAGTACGTGTGTGTGGTTAATAAAGTACGTGTGTGTGTGTGGGGTTAATAAAGTACGTGTGTGTGTGGGGTTACTAAAGTACGTGTGTGTGTGGGGTTAATAAGTACGTGTGTGTGTGGGGTGTTAATAAAGTACGTGTGTGTGTGAGGAGTTAATACAGTACGTGTGTGTGGGGTTAATAAAGTACGTGTGTGTGTGGGGGGTTAATAAAGTACGTGTGTGTGTGGGGTTAATAAAGTACGTGTGTGTGTGTGTGTGGGTTAATAAAGTACGTGTGTGTGGGGGGGGGTTAATAAAGTACGTGTGTGTGTGTGGGGTTAATAAAGTACGTGTGTGTGTGGTTAATAAAGTACGTGTGTGTGTGTGGGGGGTTAATAAAGTCCGTGTGTGTGTGGGGTTAATAAAGTACGTGTGTGTGATTAATAAAGTACGTGTGTGTGTGGGGGGTTAATAAAGTATGTGTGTGTGGGGGGGGGGGTTAATAAAGTACGTGTGTGTGTGGGGTTAATAAAGTACGTGTGTGTGTGTGGGGTTAATAAAGTACGTGTGTGTGTGTGGGGGATTAATAAAGTACGTGTGTGTGTGTGTGTGGGGGGGGGGGGTAATAAAGTACGTGTGTGTGTGTGGTTAATAAAGTACGAGTGTGTGTGTGTGGGGGGTTAACAAAGTACGTGTGTGTGTGGTTAATAAAGTACGTGTGTGTGTGGTTAATAAAGTACGTGTGTGTGTGTGTGGGGTTAATAAAGTACGTGTGTGTGTGGGGGATTAATAAAGTACGTGTATGTGTGTGGGTGGTTAATAAAGTACGTGTGTGTGTGTGTGGTTAATAAAGTACGTGTGTGTGTGTGGGGTTAATACAGTACGTGTGTGTGTGTGTGGGGTTAATAAAGTACGTGTGTGTGTGGTTAATAAAGTACGTGTGTGTGTGGGGTTAATAAAGTACGTTTGTGTGTGTGTGGCGGGTTAATAAAGTACGTGTGTGTGTGTGTGGGGGGTTAATAAAGTACGTGTGTGTGTGGGGGAGGGGGGGGTTAATAAAGTACGTGTGTGTGGGGTTAATAAAGTACGTGTGCATGTGTGTGGGTGGTTAATAAAGTACGTGCGTGTAAGTGCATGAAGGAGCGGTGGTGCAGCGGTTAGCGCTACGAGCCCGGCGACCCGAGTTCGATTCCCGCTCACGGCCACGGCCAACACCGGTGACGAGTCTCTGAACCGGTCCCGGGCCTCGCCTACGTCGACTCAGCCTCGAATCCGTACCCCGGGTGTTTGGTGGTGTCTGGGGCCATCCCACATCCCTCGCGTGCCGTGCCGGCCTTCATAGGCCCTGCTCGCCAACAGCGCTTGCCCCAACAGTCGTTTGAGGCTACACGGGGGACCTTTGTCTTTGTAACGTGGGAGTAAAGTGGTAACACGGGTGTCTCGTGGGTTTGTGCAGTAAATGTTGTGGATGCTCGCCCATCCCCCCCCCCGCCCCGTCGGGACCTCTGGATGATTGAGATTATGGCTTATTGAGATTATATGGCTTATTATCTGGCTGATTGAGATGATCTTGTCATGGGAAAAGTAAACAGGCAGCGTGGCGCAGTTGTACGACTCATAACGTGGAGGGGCCTAGGTTCGATTCCCGACTCGGGGACCTTTTCTGAGAAGAGTGTGTGTGATCTCTCCTGTTCTACACAGAGTGAGTGAGTGGAGTTTGTATGATCTCTCCTGTTCTACACAGAGTTAGTGGAGTTTGTATGATCTCCCCCTGTTCTACAGAGTGAGTGGAGTTTGTATGATCTCCCCCTGTTCTACACAGAGTGAGTGGAGTTTTATGATCTCCCCCTGTTCTACACAGTGAGTGGAGTTTGTATGATCTCTCCTGTTCTACAGAGTGAGTGAGTGGAGTTTGTATGATCTCCCCCTGTTCTACACAGAGTGAGTGGAGTTTGTATGATCTCCCCTGTTCTACACAGAGTGAGTGAGTGGAGTTTGTATGATCTCCCCTTGTTCTACAGAGTGAGTGAGTGGAGTTTGTATGATCTCCCCCTGTTCTGCAGTGAGAGTGAGTGAGTGGAGTTTGTAGGATCTCCCCCTGTTCTACACAGAGTGAGTGAGTGATAGGAGTTTGTATGATCTCCTCCTGTTCTACACAGTGTGAGTGAGTGGAGTTTGTATGATCTCTCCTGTTCTATACAGAGTGAGTGGAGTTTGTATGATCTCCCCTGTTCTACACAGAGTGAGTGAGTGGAGTTTGAATGATCTCCCCTTGTTCTACAGAGTGAGTGAGTGGAGTTTGTATGATCTCCCCGTGTTCTACACAGAGCGAGTGAGTGGAGTTTGTATGATCTCCCCTTGTTCTACAGAGTGAGTGAGTGGAGTTTGTATGATCTCCCCCTGTTCTGCAGTGAGAGTGAGTGATAGGAGTTTGTATGATCTCCCCCTGTTCTACACAGTGCGAGTGAGTGGAGTTTGTATGATCTCCCCTTATTCTACAGAGTTAGTGGAGTTTGTATGATCTCCCCCTGTTCTGCACTGAGTGAGTGAGTGGAGTTTGTATGATCTCTCCTGTTCTACACAGAGTGAGTGAGTGGAGTTTGTATGATCTCCCCCTGTTCTACACAGAGTGAGTGAGTGGAGTTTGTATGATCTCCCCTTATTCTACAGAGTTAGTGGAGTTTGTATGATCTCCCCCTGTTCTGCACTGAGTGAGTGAGTGGAGTTTGTATGATCTCTCCTGTTCTAGACAGAGTGAGTGAGTGGAGTTTGTATGATCTCCCCCTGTTCTGCACCGAGAGTGAGTGAGTGGAGTTTGTATGATCTCCCCCTGTTCTGCACCGAGAGTGAGTGAGTGGCGTTTGTATGATCTCCCCCTGTTCAACAAAGAGTGAGTAAGTGGAGTTTGTATGATCTCCCCTGTTCTACAGAGTGAGTGAGTGGAGTATGTATGATCTCTCCTGTTCTACACAGAGTGAGTGGAGTTTGTGTGATCTCCCCTTGTTCTACACAGAGTGAGTGAGTGATAGGAGTTGTATGATCTCCCCTTGCTCTACACAGAGTGAGTGAGTGAGTGGAGTTTGTATGATCTCCCCCTGTTCTGCAGTGAGAGTGAGTGAGTGGAGTTTGTATGATCTCCCCCTGTTCTACACAGAGGGAGTGGAGTTTGAATGATCTCCCCTTGTTCTACAGAGTGAGTGAGTGGAGTTTGTATGATCTCTCCTGTTCTACACAGTGAGTGGAGTTGTATGATCTCCCCCTGTTCTACACAGAGTGAGTGAGTGGAGTTTGTATGATCTCCCCCTGTTCTACACAGAGTGAGTGGAGTGTGTATGATCTCTCTTGTTTTTCACAGAGTGAGTGGAGTTTGCATGATCTCTCCTGTTCTACACAGTGAGTGGAGTGTGTATGATGTCCACCTGTTCTACTCAGTGAGTGGAGTGTGTATGATCTCCCCTGTTCTACACAGTGAGTGGAGTGTGTATGATCTCCCCCTGTTCTACACAGTGAGTGGAGTTTGTATGATCTCCCCCTGTTCTACACAGAGTGAGTGAGTGGAGTGTATATGATCTCCCCTTGTTCTACACAGAGTGAGTGGAGTTTGTATGATCTCCCTCTGTTCTACACAGAGTGAGTGAATGAAGTTTGTATGATCTCCCCCTGTTCTACAAAGAGTGAGTGGAGTTTGTATGATCTCCCCTTGTTCTACACAGTGAGTGGAGTTTGTATGATCTCCCCTTGTTCTACACAGAGTGAGTGAGTGGGGTTTGTATGATCTTCCCCTGTTCTACACAGTGAGTGGAGTGAGTGGAGTTTGTATGATCTCCCCTTGTTCTACAGAGTGAGTGAGTGGAGTTTGTATGATCTCCCCCTGTTCTGCAGTGAGAGTGATTGAGTGGAGTTTGTATGATCTCCCCCTGTTCTACACAGAGTGAGTGAGTGATAGGAGTTTGTATGGTCTCCCCCTGTTCTACACAGAGTGAGTGAGTGATAGGAGTTTGTATGATCTCCCACTGTTCTACACAGAGTGAGTGAGTGGAGTGTGTATGATCTCTCCTGTTCTACACAGAGTGAGTTGAGTTTGTATGATCTCTCCTGTCCTACGCAGAATGGGTGAGTGGAGTTTGTATGATCTCCCCTTGTTCTACACAGAGTGAGTGAGTGAAGTTTGTATGATCTCCCCCTGTTCTACACAGAGTGAGTGAGTGGAGTTTGTATGATCTCCCCCTGTTCTACACAGAGTGAGTGAGTGAGTGGAGTTTGTATGATCTCCCCCTGTTCTACACAGAGTGAGTGAGTGAGTGATAGGAGTTTGTATGGTCTCCCCTTGTTCTACACAGAGTGAGTGAGTGAGTGGAGTTTATATGATCTCCCCCTGTTCTACACAGAGTGAGTGAGTGATAGGAGTTCGTATGATCTCCCCCTGTTCTACACAGAGTGAGTGAGTGGAGTTTGTATGATCTCCCCCTGTTCTACAAAGAGTGAGTGAGTGGAGTTTGTATGATCTCCCCCTGTTCTACACAGAGTGAGTGAGTGATAGGAGTTTGTATGGTCTCCCCTTGTTCTACACAGAGTAAGTGAGTGAGTGGAGTTTGTATGATCACACCCTGTTCTACAACGAGTGAGTGGAGTGTATATGATCTCCCCCTGTTCAACACAGAGTGAGTGGAGTGTGTATGATCTCCTCCTGTTCTACACAGAGTGAGTGGAGTGAGTGGAGCTTGTATGATCTCCCCCTTTTCTGCAGAGTGAGCAAGTGGAGTTTGCACGATCTCCCCTGTTCTACACAGAGTGAGTGGAGTTTGTATGATCTCCCCCTGTTCTACACAAAGTGAGTGAATGAAGTTTGTATGATCTCCCCTTGTTCTACACAGAGTGAGTGAGTGGGGTTTGTATGATCTTCCCCTGTTCTACACAGAGTGAGTGGAGTGAGTGGAGTTTGTATGATCTCCCCTTGTTCTACAGAGTGGGTGAGTGGAGTTTGTATGATCTTCCCCTGTTCTGCAGTGAGAGTGATTGAGGGGAGTTTGTATGATCTCCCCCTGTTCTACACAGAGTGAGTGAGTGATAGGAGTTTGTATGATCTCCCCCTGTTCTACACAGAGTGAGTGAGTGGAGTGTGTATGATCTCTCCTGTTCTACACAGAGTGAGTGGAGTTTGTATGATCTCTCCTGTTCTACACAGAGTGGGTGAGTGGAGTTTGTATGATCTCCCCTTGTTCTACACAGAGTGAGTGAGTGGAGTGTGTATGATCTCCCCCTGTTCTACACAGAGTGAGTGGAGTGAGTGGAGTTTGTTTGATCTCCCCCTTTTCTGCAGAGTGAGCAAGTGGAGTTTGCATGATCTCCCCTGTTCTACAGAGTGAGTGAGTGATAGGAGTTTGTATGGTTTCCTCTTGTTCTACACAGCGTGAGTGAGTGAGTGGAGTTTGTATGGTCTCCCCTTGTTCTCCACAGAGTGAGTGAGTTAGTGGAGTTTGTATGATCTCCCCCTGTTCTACACAGAGTGAGTGGAGTTTGTATGATCTCCCCCTGGTCTACACAGAGTGAGTGGAGTTTGTATGATCTCCCCCTGTTCTACACAGAGTGAGTTGAGTGTGTATGATCTCCCCCTGTTCTGCAGAGTGAGTGATTGGAGTGTGTATGATCTCCCCCTGTTCTACACAGTGAGTGGCGTTTGTATGATCTCCCCCTGTTCTACACAGTGAGTGGAGTTTGTACGATCTCCCCTTGTTCTACACAGAGTGAGTGAGGGGAGGCTGTATGATCTCTCCTTGTTCTACAGAGTGAGTGGAGTGTGTATGATCTCCCCCTGTTCTACACAGTGTAAGTGGAGTTTGTATGATCTCCCCTTGTTCTACACAGAGTGAGTGAGTGAGTGGTGTTTGTATAATCTCCCCCTGTTCTGCACTGAGTGAGTGGAATTTGTATGATCTCCACTTGTTCTACAGAGTGAGTGAGTGAGTGGAGTTTGTATGGTCTCTCGTTGTTCCACACAGAGTGAGTGAGTGGAGTTTGTATGTATCTCCCCCTGTTCTGCACTGAGTAAGTGGAGTTTGTGTGATCTCCTCCTGTTATACAGAGTGAGTGAGTGGAGTTTGTATGATCTCCCCCTGTTCTGCACAGAGTGAGTGGAGTTTGTATGATTTCCCCTTGTTCTACGGAGTGAGTGAGTGGAGTTTGTATGATCTCCCCTTGTTCTACAGAGTGAGTGAGTGGAGTGTGTATGATCTCCCCCTGTTCTACAGAGTGAGTGAGTGGAGTTTGGATTATCTCCCCCTGTTCTGCACAGAGTAAGTGGAGTTTGTATGATCTCCCCTTGTTCTACAGAGTGAGTGAGTGGAGTTTGTATGATCTCCCCCTGTTCTACACAGAGTGAGTGAGTGGAGTTTGTATGATCTCCCCTTGTTCTGCACAGAGTGAGTGAGTGGAGTTTGTTTGATCTCCCACTTTTCTGCAGTGAGAGTGAGTGAGTGGAGTTTGTATGATCTCCCCCTGTTCTAAAGTGAGAGTGAGTGAGTCGAGTTTTTATGTTCTCCCCTTGTTCTACACAGAGTGAGTGAGTGGAGTGTGTATGATCTCCCACTGTTCTGCACAGAGTGAGTGGAGTTTGTATGATCTCTCCCTTTCTACACAGAGTGAATGGAGTTTCTATGATCTCCCCTTGTTCTACACAGAGTGAGTGAGTGGAGTGTGTATGATTTCTCCTATTCTACACAGAGTGAGTGAGTGGAGTTTGTATGATCTCTCCTGTTCTACAGTGAGAGTGAGTGAGTGGAGTTTGTATGATCTCTCCTTGTTCTACACAGTGAGTGAAGTTTGTATGATCTCCCCCTGTTCTACACAGTGAGTGGAGTTTGTATGATCTCCCCTTGTTCTACACAGAGTGAGTGAGTGGAGGTTGTATGATCTTCCCCTGTTCTACACAGAGTGAGTGGAGTGTGTATGATCTCCCCTTGTTCTACAGCGTGAGTGGAGTGTGTATGATCTCCCCCTGTTCTACACAGTGTGAGTGGAGTTTGTATGGTCTCCACTTGTTCTACACAGAGTGAGTGAGTGAGTGGATTTTGTATGATCTCCCCCTGTTCTGCACTGAGTAAATGGAGTTTGTGTGATCTCCCCCTGTTCTACAGAGTGAGTGTGTGGAGTTTGTATGATCTCCCCCTGTTCTGCACAGAATGAGTGGAGTTTGTATGATCTCCCCTTGTTCTACAGAGTGAGTGAGTGGAGTTTGTATGATCTCCCCTTGTTCTACAGAGTGAGTGAGTGGAGTTTGTATGATCTCCCCCTGTTCTGCATTGCAAGTGAGTGAGTGGAGTTTGCATGATCTCCCCTTGTTCTGCACAGAGTGAGTGAGTGGAGTTTGTATGATCTCCCCCTGTTCTGCAGTGAGAGTGAGTGGGTGGAGTTTGTATAATCTCCTCTTCTTCTACACAGAGTGAGTGAGTGGAGTGTGTATGATCTCCCACTGTTCTGCACAGAGTGAGTGGAGTTTGTATGATCTCCCCCTGTTCTGCGCAGAGTGAGTGGAGTTTGTATGATCTCTGCTGTTCTACACAGAGTGAGTGGAGTTTGTATGATCTCTCCTGTTCTACACAGAGTGAGTGAGTGGAGTTTGTATGATCTCTCCTGTTCTACACAGAGTGAGTGGAGTTTGTATGATCTCCCCCTGTTCTGCATTGCGAGTGAGTGAGTGGAGTTTGTGTGATCTTCTCTTGTTCTGCAGTGAGGGTGAGTGAGTGGAGTTTTTATGATCTCCCCCTGTTCTGCAGTGAGAGTGAGTGAGTGGAGTTTGTATAATCTCCTCTTCTTCTACACAGAGTGAGTGAGTGGAGTGTGTATGATCTCCCACTGTTCTGCACAGAGTGAGTGGAGTTTGTATGATCTCTGCTGTTCTACACAGAGTGAGTGGAGTTTGTATGATCTCTCCTGTTCTACACAGAGTTAGTGAGTGGAGTTTGTGTGATCTCTCCTTGTTCTACAGAGTGAGTGAAGTTTGTATGATCTCCTCCTGTTCTACACAGTGAGTGGAGTTTGTATGATCTCCCACTGTTCTACACAGAGTGAGTGAAGTTTGTATGATCTCCCCCTGTTCTACACAGAGTAAGTGGAGTTTGTATGATGTCCCCCTGTTCTACACAGAGTGAGTGAGTGGAGTTTGTATGATCTCCCCTTATTCTACAGTGAGTGGAGTTTGTATGATCTCTCCTGTTCTGCACATTATGAGTGAGTGGAGTTTGTATGATCTCCCCCTGTTCTGCACCGAGAGTGAGTGGAGTTTGTATGATCTCCCCCTGTTCTGCAGTGAGAGTGATTGAGTGGAGTTTGTATGATCTCCCCTTGTTCTACAGAGTGAGTGAGTGGAGTTTGTATGATCTCCCCCTGTTCTACACAGAGTGAGTGGAGTTTGTATGATCTCCCCCTGTTCTGCATTGCGAGTGAGTGAGTGGAGTTTGTGTGATCTTCTCTTGTTCTGCAGTGAGAGTGAGTGAGTGGAGTTTGTATGATCTCCCCCTGTTCTGCAGTGAGAGTGAGTGAGTGGAGTTTGTATAATCTCCTCTTCTTCTACACAGAGTGAGTGAGTGGAGTGTGTATGATCTCCCACTGTTCTGCACAGAGTGAGTGGAGTTTGTATGATCTCTGCTGTTCTACACAGAGTGAGTGGAGTTTGTATGATCTCTCCTGTTCTACACAGAGTGAGTGAGTGGAGTTTGTGTGATCTCTCCTTGTTCTACAGAGTGAGTGAAGTTTGTATGATCTCCTCCTGTTCTACACAGTGAGTGGAGTTTGTATGATCTCCCACTGTTCTACACAGAGTGAGTGAAGTTTGTATGATCTCCCCCTGTTCTACACAGAGTGAGTGGAGTTTGTATGATGTCCCCCTGTTCTACACAGAGTGAGTGAGTGGAGTTTGTATGATCTCCCCTTATTCTACAGTGAGTGGAGTTTGTATGATCTCTCCTGTTCTGCACATTGTGAGTGAGTGGAGTTTGTATGATCTCCCCCTGTTCTGCACCGAGAGTGAGTGGAGTTTGTATGATCTCCCCCTGTTCTGCAGTGAGAGTGATTGAGTGGAGTTTGTATGATCTCCCCTTGTTCTACAGAGTGAGTGAGTGGAGTTTGTATGATCTCCCCCTGTTCTACACAGAGTGAGTGGAGTTTGTATGATCTCCCCCTGTTCTGCATTGCGAGTGAGTGAGTGGAGTTTGTGTGATCTCCCCTTGTTCTGCAGTGAGAATGAGTGAGTGGAGTTTGTATGATCTCCCCCTGTTCTGCAGTGAGAGTGAGTGAGTGGAGTTTGCATAATCTCCTCTTCTTCTACACAGAGTGAGTGAGTGGAGTGTGTATGATCTCCCACTGTTCTGCACAGAGTGAGTGGAGTTTGTATGATCTCTCCTGTTCTACACAGAGTGGGTGAGTGGAGTTTGTATGATCTCCCCCTGTTCTGCACAGAGTGAGTGGAGTTTGTATGATCTCTCCTGTTCTACACAGAGTGAGTGAGTGGAGTTTGTGTGATCTCTCCTTGTTCTACACAGTGAGTGAAGTTTGTATGATCTCCCCCTGTTCTACACAGTGAGTGGAGTTTGTATGATCTCCCACTGTTCTACACAGAGTGTGTGAAGTTTGTATGATCTCCCCCTGTTCTACACAGAGTGAGTGGAGTTTGTATGATCTCCCCCTGTTCTACACAGAGTGATTGAGTGGAGTTTGTATGATCTCCCCTTATTCTACAGAGTGAGTGGAGTTTGTATGATCTCCCCCTGTTCTGCACTGAGTTAGTGAGTGGAGTTTGTATGATCTCTCCTGTTCTGCACATTGTGAGTGAGTGGAGTTTGTATGATCTCCCCTTATTCTACAGAGTGAGTGGAGTTTGTATGATCTCCCCCTGTTCTACACAGAGTGAGTGGAGTTTGTATGATCTCTCCTGTTCTGCACATTGTGATTGAGTGGAGTTTGTATGATCTCCCCTTATTCTACAGAGTGAGTGGAGTTTGTATGATCTCCCCCTGTTCTGCACTGAGTTAATGAGTGGAGTTTGTATGATCTCTCCTGTTCTGCACATTGTGAGTGAGTGGAGTTTGTATGATCTCCCCCTGTTCTGCAGTGAGAGTGATTGAGTGGAGTTTGTATGATCTCCCCTTGTTCTACACAGAGTGACTGAGTGGAGTTTGTTTGATCTCCCCCTGTTATGCACATTGTGAGTGAGTGGAGTTTGTATGATCTCCCCTTATTCTACAGAGTGAGTGGAGTTTGTATGATCTCCCCCTGTTCTGCACAGAGTGAGTGAGTGGAGTTTGTATGATCTCCCCCTGTTCTACACAGAGTGAGTGGAGTTTGTACGATCTCCCCCTGTTGTGCACAGAGAATTCTGGATGTAACGCGTGGTAAAAGGGACATGAACGGGAGAGCGAAAAGCGAAGAGGAGAACGAATGGGGAAGAGGAGGAGGATGGAGGGAAGTGGAACAGAGGCACGGTAGTGGAGGGTTCAGGAGAGACGAGGGGAGGGAGAGGCCTCGTCAGGGCTTCCACGCTGTTGCTGCTGCACAGAACGGCGTCTGTTTTCACAGTGGGCGGGGAGAGGGCAGGGAGGGGTTCAGTAGTGGAGGTGGCCACACCCTGATGTCACGTGATTTACGGGAGGCTTGAGCTGGTTTCGATTGAGACACAGATCTGGAGATTAGACGGAGAATCCACATCACTCACTCAGCTCACTTGCCCTTCTTGAGGATCATGATACTTCACATAACTAACTCAGCTATCTATCCCTTCTAGAGGATCATGATAATTCACATCGCTCACTCAGCTCTCTGGCCCTTTTAGAGGATCATGATAATTCACATCAGCCACTCAGCTCTCTGACTCTTCTAAAGCATCATTAGAATTCACATCATCCACTGACCGCACTAGCCCTTCTAGAGCATCATTAGAATTCACATCAGCCACTCAACTATCTCGCCCAACTAGAGGATCATTAGAATTCACATCATCCACTCAGTTATCTCGCCAAACTAGAGGATCATTAGAATTCACATCAGCCACTCAGCTATCTCGCCCAACTAGAGGATCATTAGAATTCACATCATCCACTCACCGCTCTAGCCCTTCTAGAGCATCATTAGAATTCACATCAGCCACTCAACTATCTCGCCAAACTAGAGGATCATTAGAATTCACATCATCCACTCAGCTATCTCGCCAAACTAGAGGATCATTAGAATTCACATCAGCCACTCACCGCTCTAGCCCTTCTAGAGCATCATTAGAATTCACATCAGCCACTCAGCTCTCTGGCCCTTCGAGAACATCGTGAGAATCCACTCAGTAACGAGTGTTCCCACGTATGAGACGTCCTTTATGTAACCAGGTGAGACTTCGCTGAGATTCAAGATCGCCTCTCTTTTGCAATCAAAACCGAGTGACCCATAATAATCACGTGGCTCTTTGTGCCACTGTGTTTTTGAAGGTGTGGACATTCTTTATACAAGGGGGGGGGGGGAGGAGGGGGGTGGAGCGGTGGCGCAGTGGTTAGCGCACTGCGTTAGGAACCCTGATCGCCTGAGTTCGATTCCTGGTCACGGCTAACGTCAGTGGCGAGTGAAATCCGAACGGATCCTGGGAAACTCTCTCTCGTTCTCTCTCTCTCTCTGCCTTTCTCCTCGTCACTCTCTCTCTCTCTTCACCAACGTAAACACGTGCGTGCTGAGTGTCGTGTGATTGTTGTGTGTCGAATGTTGAGTGTTTGGCGATTGTGTCTGGCGAGTGGTGAGCATTTCATCAGTGGTGAGTGTCTGGCGATTGTGTCTGGCGAGTGGTGAGCATTTCATCAGTGGTGAGTGTCTGGTGAGTATGTGATGAGTGGTGAGTATCTGGTGAGTGTCTGGTGAGTGGTGAGTATATCATGAGCGCCTGGTGAGTATGTGATGAGTGGTGAGTGTCTGGTGAGTGTTTCTGGTGAGCGTGGTGGGAGGAGCGGCCTGGGGGTGGATGGGTGGAGGAGGCCTTCATCCAGCAGTGGATTGTAATTGTTTTTGTGTTTGTGATAGTTTGTCGCCTTTCTCTCGCACCACCGATGAGCATGGTTGGAAGCGTACGACGCGAAAGAAGTTCAACATACACACACAGTGCACTATACACTACACTACTATACACCACACTATACACTACACTATACACTACACTACTATACACTGCACTACTATACACTACACTACTATACACTACACTACTATACACTACACTACTATACACTACAACACTATACACTACACTATACACTACACTACTATACACAACACTATACACTACACTATACACTACACTACTATACACTATACTACTATACACTACACTACTATACACTTACACTACTATACACTACTATGCACTACACTACTATACACTACACTATACACTACACTACTATACACTGCACTACTATACACTACACTACTATACACTATACTACTATACACTACACTACTATACACTTACACTACTATACACTACTATGCACTACACTACTATACACTACACTATACACTATACTACTATACACTACTATACACTACACTACTTTACATTACACTGCTATACACTACACTATACACTACTATACACTACACTATACACTACAATACACTACACTACTATACACTACTCTATACACTACACTACTATACACTACACTACTATACATTTACACTACTATACACTACACTATACACTACACTACTATACACTACACTACTATACACTACACTGCTATACACTAGACAATACACTACACTATACACTACACTACTATACACTACACTACTATACACTGCACTACTATACACTACACTACTATACACTACACTACTATACACTAGACAATACACTACACTATACACTACACTACTATACACTATACTACTATACACTACACTACTATACACTAGACAATACACTACACTATACACTACACTACTATACACTACACTATACACTACACTACTATACACTACACTATACACTACACTACTATACACTATACTACTATACACTAGACAATACACTAGACAATACACTACACTATACACTACACTACTATACACTACACTATACACTACACTACTATACACTAGACAATACACTACACTATACACTACACTACTATACACTACACTATGCACTACACTACTATACACTACACTACTATACACTACACTACTATACAATACACTATACACTACTACACTATACACTACACTATACACTACACAACTATACACTATACTACTATACACTAGACAATACACTACACTATACACTACACTACTATACACTATACTATACACTACACTACTATACACTACACTACTATACACTACACTATACACTACACTACTATACACTAGACAATACACTACACTATACACTACACTACTATACAATACACTATACACTACTACACTATACTACTATACACTACACTACTATACACTACTACACTATACACTACACTACTATACACTATACTACTATACTACTATACACTACACTACTATACACTATACACTACTACACTACACTACTATACACTACACTACTATACACTATACTACTATACACTACACTACTATACACTAGACAATACACTACACTATACACTACACTACTATACACTACACTACTATACACTACACTACTATACACTAGACAATACACTACACTATGCACTACACTACTATACACTACACTACTATACACTACACTACTATACAATACACTATACACTACTACACTATACACTACACTATATACTACACTACTATACACTACACTTCTATACAGTGCACTATACACTACACTACTATACACCACACTATACACTACACTATACACTACACTACTATACACTGCACTACTATACACTACACTACTATACACTACACTACTATACACTACACTACTATACACTACAACACTATACACTACACTATACACTACACTACTATACACAACACTATACACTACACTATACACTACACTACTATACACTATACTACTATACACTACACTACTATACACTTACACTACTATACACTACTATGCACTACACTACTATACACTACACTATACACTACACTACTATACACTGCACTACTATACACTACACTACTATACACTATACTACTATACACTACACTACTATACACTTACACTACTATACACTACTATGCACTACACTACTATACACTACACTATACACTATACTACTATACACTACTATACACTACACTACTTTACATTACACTGCTATACACTACACTATACACTACTATACACTACACTATACACTACAATACACTACACTACTATACACTACTCTATACACTACACTACTATACACTACACTACTATACATTTACACTACTATACACTACACTATACACTACACTACTATACACTACACTACTATACACTACACTGCTATACACTAGACAATACACTACACTATACACTACACTACTATACACTACACTACTATACACTGCACTACTATACACTACACTACTATACACTACACTACTATACACTAGACAATACACTACACTATACACTACACTACTATACACTATACTACTATACACTACACTACTATACACTAGACAATACACTACACTATACACTACACTACTATACACTACACTATACACTACACTACTATACACTACACTATACACTACACTACTATACACTATACTACTATACACTAGACAATACACTAGACAATACACTACACTATACACTACACTACTATACACTACACTATACACTACACTACTATACACTAGACAATACACTACACTATACACTACACTACTATACACTACACTATGCACTACACTACTATACACTACACTACTATACACTACACTACTATACAATACACTATACACTACTACACTATACACTACACTATACACTACACAACTATACACTATACTACTATACACTAGACAATACACTACACTATACACTACACTACTATACACTATACTATACACTACACTACTATACACTACACTACTATACACTACACTATACACTACACTACTATACACTAGACAATACACTACACTATACACTACACTACTATACAATACACTATACACTACTACACTATACTACTATACACTACACTACTATACACTACTACACTATACACTACACTACTATACACTATACTACTATACTACTATACACTACACTACTATACACTATACACTACTACACTACACTACTATACACTACACTACTATACACTATACTACTATACACTACACTACTATACACTAGACAATACACTACACTATACACTACACTACTATACACTACACTACTATACACTACACTACTATACACTAGACAATACACTACACTATGCACTACACTACTATACACTACACTACTATACACTACACTACTATACAATACACTATACACTACTACACTATACACTACACTATATACTACACTACTATACACTACACTACTATACACTAGACAATACACTACACTATGCACTACACTACTATACACTACACTACTATACACTACACTACTATACAATACACTATACACTACTACACTATACACTACACTATATACTACACTACTATACACTACACTGCTATACAAGTGGCTGCGAGACTCTCTCCTCCACCGTGACTGAGGAGGAGGAGGGAGTCTCGCAGTCGCGGTAGCCCCGGCCCCGCGCTTGGGGGGGCGGGGGGGGGGTCACCCCGGCTCCCCCCCCCCCCCCCCCCCCCCACTTCCCCCACTAGAGGGATCCTCACTCTCATAGTTCCAGCGGCAATGCCGACCTCTCTCCCGACCGACTCACTGAGCCACTGGACGACCAATTCACTCATTGACCCACTCAGTGATCGACTGACTCACTAATGGATCGGCTCATTGACCCACTCAGTGATCGACTGACTCACTAATGGATCGGCTCATTGACCCACTCAGTGATCGACTGACTCACTAATGGATCGGCTCATTGACCCACTCAGTGATCGACTGACTCACTAATGGGTCGGCTCATTGAGCCACTGGCCGGCCGATTCACTCATTGACCCACTCAGTGATCGACTGACTCACTAATGGGTCGGCTCATTGAGCCACTGGCCGGCCGATTCACTCATTGACCCACTCAGTGATCGACTGACTCACTAATTGATCGGCTCATTGACCCACTCAGTGATCGACTGACTCACTAATTGATCGGCTCATTGAGCCACTGGACGACCAATTCACTCATTGAACCACTCAGTGATCGACTGACTCACTAATTGATCGGCTCATTGACCCACTCAGTGATCGACTGACTCACTAATGGGTCGGCTCATTGAGCCACTGGACGGCCGATTCACTCATTGACCCACTCAGTGATCGACTCACTCACTAATGGGTCGGCTCATTGAGCCACTGGCCGGCCGATTCACTCATTGACCCACTCAGTGATCGACTGACTCACTAATTGATCGGCTCATTGACCCACTCAGTGATCGACTGACTCACTAATTGATCGGCTCATTGAGCCACTGGACGACCAATTCACTCATTGAACCACTCAGTGATCGACTGACTCACTAATTGATCGGCTCATTGACCCACTCAGTGATCGACTGACTCACTAATGGGTCGGCTCATTGAGCCACTGGACGGCCGATTCACTCATTGACCCACTCAGTGATCGACTCACTCACTAATGGGTAGGCTCATTGACCCACTCAGTGATCGACTGACTCACTAATTGATCGGCTCATTGAGCCACTGGAAGGCCGACTCACTCATTGACCCACTCAGTGATTGACTGACTCACTAATTGATCGGCTCATTGACCCACTCATTGGCTGACTGGCTGCTCACGAATTGATCGACTCATTAATGGATTCACTGACCGACTGATCTACTGGCTGATGATTGACTGATTGACGAACTAAATAATCGATTGATTAACTGACTAACCGACCGACTGACTCAATAATTGACTGGCTTCATCTTTTTTGGTTCTTTCGGAAAAGTCACGTAGAATGAGAATACAATAATAAATTGATAAAATAAAATAACACAATAATATTCTCACGACGTTTCGGCCACAACACAAGCGTCCTTCATCAGGTGAAGGGACGAGACTGTCTGGTAGGACAGCGCTGGAGTGAAAAAAGCCACGTTCAGATCATGACCTTTAAGCTGTGTCAGAAGAAACAAAGCGCCTTGACAAAGGAATTAGCATATAATTTAGCATTGAAATGGCCGAGTGATTAGCTTGTGACTGGTCACAGAAATGGCTATGTTAAAGTTAAAGCATACACATCCGCAGAGGCACCCCTTGACAAAGGAATTAGCATAGAATTTAGCATTGAAATAGCTAAGTTAAAGCATACACATCCGCAGAGGCACCCCTTGACAAAGGAATTAGCATAGAATTTAGCATTGAAATAGCTGAGTGATTAGCTTGTAACTGGTCACAGAAATAGCTATGTTTAAAGTCAGAGCATACACATTCACCGAGGCACCTAGTACAAATCAAACAGGAGAATTTAGCATTGAAATAACTAGGCGAATTTAGCATTGAAATAACTGAGTGATTAGCTAGTGACTGGTCACAGAAATGGCTATGTTGAAGTCAAGGTCTACACATCTGAGCTATTCACAGTAACAGGGTATACAATACAATATATAATGAATACTATATAGTGAACAAATAAAAAAAACTAAAATATAAATTACCTTAATGTTATCAATAAACTCTATATTCTCCAATCAGCTAAGCCACCAACAATAAGTCGTTATATATCACAATGCTATATGGCTAAAAAATGGGTGGATTCTTGCCCTCAACTTTAGCCACTCAAGTGACTGGACGACTAAGCGAATTGACGCTTCACTCACTCAATCACTGAGTCACTCACTCACTCAGTCACTCACCCACTGAGTCACTCACTGACTGAGTCATTCACTGAGTCACTCACTCACTGAGTCACTCACTCACTGAGTCACTCACCCACTGAGTCACTCACTGACTGAGTCATTCACTGAGTCACTCACCCACTGAGTCACTCACCCACTGAGTCACTCATTGAGTCACTCACTGAGTCATTCACTGAGTCACGCACCCACTGAGTCACTCACTCACTGAGTCACTCATTGAGTCACTCACTGAGTCATTCACTGAGTCACTCACCCACTGAGTCACTCACTCACTGAGTCACTCATTGAGTCACTGACTGAGTCATTCACTGAGTCACTCACCCACTGAGTCACTCACCCACTGAGTCACTCATTGAGTCACTCACTGAGTCATTCACTGAGTCACTCACTCACTGAGTCACTCACTCACTGAGTCACTCACCCACTGAGTCACTCATTGAGTCACTCACTGAGTCATTCACTGAGTCACTCACTTACTGAGTCACACACTCACTGAGTCACTCACCCACTGAGTCACTCACTGACTGAGTCATTCACTGAGTCACTCACCCACTGAGTCAATCATTGAGTCACTCACTGAGTCATTCACTGAGTCACGCACCCACTGAGTCACTCACCCACTGAGTCACTCACTGAGTCACTCACTGAGTCATTCAATGAGTCATTCACTCACTGAGTCACTCACTGACTGAGTCACTCACTGAGTCACTCACTCGCTGAGTCACTCACTGACTGAGTCACTGAATGAGTCACCCACTCACTGAGTCACTCACTGAGTCATTCAATGAGTCATTCACTCACTGAGTCAGTCACTCACTGAGTCATTCACTCACTGAGTCATTCACTCACTGAATCACTCACTGAGTAACTCACTCGCTGAGTCACTCACTGACTGAGTCACTCACTGAGTCACTCACTGACTGAGTCACTCACTGAGTCACTCACTCACTGAGTCACTCACTGAGTCACTCACTGACTGAGTCACTCACTGACTGAGTCACTCACTGAGTCACTCACTCACTGAGTCACTCACTCACTGAGTCACTCACTGAGTCACTCACTCACTGAGTCACTCACTGAGTTACTCACTCACTGAGTTACTCATTCACTGAGTCATTCACTCACTGAGTCACTCACTGACTGAGTCACTCACTGACTGAGTCATTCACTGAGTCACTCACTCACTGAGTCACTCACTGAGTCATTCACTCACTAAGTCACTCACTGAGTCACTCACTGACTGAGTCACTCACTGAGTCACTCACTGACTGAGTCACTCACTGAGTCACTCACTGACTGAGTCACTCACTGAGTCACTCACTGAGTCACTCACTCACTGAGCCACTCACTGAGTCACTCACTCACTGAGTCACTCACTCACTGCCTCACTCACTCACTGAGTCGCTCACTCGCTGAGTCACTCACTAAGTCACTCACTCACTGAGTCACTGACTGAGTCACTCACTCGCTGAGTCACTCACTCACTGAGTCACTCACTGCGTCACTCACTGAGTCACTCACTCACTGAGTAACTCACTCACTGAGTCATTCACTGAGTCACTCACTCGCTGAGTCACTCACTGAGTCACTCACCCACTGAGTCACTCACCCACTGAGTCACTCATTGAGTCACTCACTGAGTCATTCACTGAGTCACGCACCCACTGAGTCACTCACCCACTGAGTCACTCACTGAGTCCTCATTGAGTCATTCAATGAGTCATTCACTCACTGAGTCACTCACTGACTGAGTCACTCACTGAGTCACTCACTCGCTGAGTCACTCACTGACTGAGTCACTGAATGAGTCACTCACTGAGTCACTCACTCACTGAGTCATTCACTCAGTCACTCAACCACTGAGTCACTCACCCACTGAGTCACTCACTGAGTCACCCACTCACTGAGTCACTCACTGAGTCATTCAATGAGTCATTCACTCACTGAGTCAGTCACTCACTGAGTCATTCACTCACTGAGTCATTCACTCACTGAATCACTCACTGAGTAACTCACTCGCTGAGTCACTCACTGACTGAGTCACTCACTGAGTCACTCACTGACTGAGTCACTCACTGAGTCAATCACTCACTGAGTCACTCACTGACTGAGTCACTCACTGAGTCACTCACTCACTGAGTCACTCACTGACTGAGTCACTCACTGACTGAGTCACTCACTGAGTCACTCACTCACTGAGTCACTCACTCACTGAGTCACTCACTGACTGAGTCACTCACTGAGTCACTCACTGACTGAGTCATTCACTGAGTTACTCATTCACTGAGTCACTCACTCACTGAGTCACTCACTGAGTCATTCACTCACTAAGTCACTCACTGAGTCACTCACTGACTGAGTCACTCACTGAGTCACTCACTGACTGAGTCACTCACTGAGTCACTCACTGACTGAGTCACTCACTGAGTCACTCACTGAGTCACTCACTGAGTCACTCACTCACTGAGTCACTGACTGAGTCACTCACTCGCTGAGTCACTCACTCACTGAGTCACTCACTCACTGAGTCACTCACTGCGTCACTCACTGAGTCACTCACTCACTGAGTAACTCACTCACTGAGTCATTCACTGAGTCACTCACTCACTGAGTCACTCACTGAGTCACTCACTGACTGAGTCATTCACTGAGTTACTCACTCACTGAGTTACTCATTCACTGAGTCATTCACTCACTGAGTCACTCACTGACTGAGTCACTCACTGACTGAGTCATTCACTGAGTCACTCACTCACTGAGTCACTCACTGAGTCATTCACTCACTAAGTCACTCACTAAGTCACTCACTGACTGAGTCACTCACTGAGTCATTCACTCACTAAGTCACTCACTGAGTCACTCACTGACTGAGTCACTCACTGAGTCACTCACTGACTGAGTCACTCACTGAGTCACTCACTGACTGAGTCACTCACTGAGTCACTCACTCACTGAGCCACTCACTGAGTCACTCACTCACTGAGTCACTCACTCACTGCCTCACTCACTCACCGAGTCACTCACTCACTGAGTCACTGACTGAGTCACTCACTCGCTGAGTCACTCACTGAGTCACTCACTCACTGAGTCACTCACTGCGTCACTCACTGAGTCACTCACTCACTGAGTCACTCACTGAGTCACTCACTGACTGAGTCACTCACTGAGTCATTCACTGACTGAGTCACTGACTGAGTCACTCACTCGCTGAGTCACTCACCGAGTCACTCACTGAGTCACTCACTCACTGAGTCACTCACTGAGTCACTCACTGACTGAGTCATTCACCGAGTCACTCACTCACTGAGTCACTGACTGAGTCACTCACTGACTGAGTCACTCACTGAGTCACTCACTCACTGAGCCACTCACTGAGTCACTCACTCACTGAGTCACTCACTCACTGCCTCACTCACTCACTGAGTCACTCACTCCCTGAATCACTCACTGAGTCACTCACTCACTGAGTCACTGACTGAGTCACTCACTCGCTGAATCACTCACTGAGTCACTCACTCACTGAGTCACTCACTCACTGAGTCACTCACTGCGTCACTCACTGAGTCACTCACTCACTGAGTCACTGACTGATTCACTCACTGACTGAGTCACTCACTGAGTCACTCACTCACTGGGTCACTCACTCACTGAGTCACTCACTGAGTCACTCACTGAGTCACTGACTGACTGAGTCACTCACTGAGTCACTCACTGAGTCGCTCACTCACTGAGTCACTCATTGAGTCACTCACTCACTGAGTCACTCACTCACTGACTTACTCACTGACTCACTCACTTAGTCACTCACTCACTGAGTCACTCACTGACTCACTCACTCGCTGAGTCACTCAGTGAGTCACTCACTCACTGAGTCACTGACTGAGTCTCTCACTCGCTGAGTCACTCACCGAGTCACTCACTCACTGAGTCACTGACTGAGTCACTCACTCGCTGAGTCACTCACTGAGTCACTCACTCACTGAGTCACTCACTGCGTCACTCACTGAGTCACTCACTCACTGTGTCACTCACTGAGTCACTCAATGACTGAGTCACTCACTGAGTCACTCACTCACTGTGTCACTCACTGAGTCACTCAATGCCTGAGTCACTCACTGAGTCACTCACTGACTGAGTCACTGACTGAGTCACTCACTGAGTCACTCACTCAATGAGCCACTCACTGAGTCACTCACTCACTGAGTCACTCACTCATTGCCTCTCTCACTCGCTGAGTCACTCACTCACTAAGTCACTCACTGAGTCACTCACTCGCTGAGTCACTCACTGAGTCACTCACTCACTGAGTCACTGACTGAGTCACTCACTCGCTGAGTCACTCACTGAGTCACTCACTCACTGAGTCACTCACTGACTGAGTCACTCATTCACTGAGTCACTCACTGAGTCACTCACTCACTGAGTCACTCACTGACTGAGTCACTCACTCACTGAGTCACTCACTGAGTCACTCACTCACTGAGTCACTCACTGAGTCACTCACTGAGTCACTGACTGACTGAGTCACTCACTGAGTCACTCACTCACTGAGTCACTCACTGAGTCACTCACTCACTGAGTCACTCACTCACTGACTTACTCACTGACTCACTCACTTAGTCACTCACTCACTGAGTCACTCACTGAGTCACTCACTCGCTGAGTCACTCAGTGAGTCACTCACTCACTGAGTCACTGACTGAGTCACTCACTCGCTGAGTCACTCACCGAGTCACTCACTCACTGAGTCACTGACTGAGTCACTCACTCACTGAGTCACTCACTGCGTCACTCACTGAGTCACTCACTCACTGAGTAACTCACTCACTGAGTCATTCACTGAGTCACTCACTCACTGAGTCACTCACTGAGTCACTCACTCACTGAGTCACTCACTGAGTCACTCACTCACTGAGTCACTCACTGCCTCACTCACTGACTTACGCACTGACTCACTCACTTAGTTACTCACTCACTGAGTCACTCACTGAGTCACTCACTCGCTGAGTCACTCACTGAGTCACTCTCACTCGCTGAGTCACTCACTGAGTCACTCACTCACTGAGTCACTGACTGAGTCACTCACTCGCTGAGTCACTCACTGAGTCACTCACTCGCTGAGTCACTCACTCACGGAGTCACTCACTGAGTCACTCACTGAGTCACTGCCTCACTCACTCACTGACTTACTCACTCTGACTCACTCACTCGCTGAGTCACTCACTGAGTCACTTATTAGCTGAGTCACTCACTGAGTCACTCACTCACTGACTCACTCACTCATTCACTGACTCACTCACTGACTGACTCACTTTCTGACTCACTCACTCGTTCACGGACTCAGTGAGTGAGTGAGCCAGTGAGTGAGTCAATGAATGAGTCCGTGAGCAACGAGTGAGTCAGAAAGTGAGTCAGTCAGTGAGTGAGTGAGTGACTCAGTGAGTGAATGACTCAGTGAGTGCCTCAGTGAGTGAGTGACTCAGTGAGTGACTCAGTAAGTGAGTGACTCAGTGAGTGAATGACTCAGTGAGTGAGTGACTCAGTGGGTGAGTGACTCAGTGAGTGAATGACTCAGTGAGTGAGTGAGCCAGTGAGTGAGTCAATGAATGAGTCACCCACTCACTGAGTCACTCACTCACTCACTGAGTCACTCACTGACTCACTCACTTACTAAGTCACTCACTCACTGACTCATTCATTGACTAACTCACTGACTGACTCATTCACTGACTCACTCACTGACTGACTCACTCTCTGACTCACTCACTCCCTCTTTGACTCATTCATTGACTCACTCACTGACTGACTGACTCACTCTCTGGCTCACTCACTCGCTCACTGACTCATTCATTGACTCACTCACTAGTTAACTCACTCACTCACTGACACTTTCACACTGGCTCACTCACTGACTCCCTCTCCGACTCAAGGACACACGGCCTCACCAACTGGCCGACTGACTGCCTGGCCACGCCGACTCTTTTACCCGATCTCTCCTCCATCTCCTGCGCATCTCCACTGATCTTCTCCACCCTCTTGATGCCCACCACCACCACCAATCTCCCATCACTCTCACCCCTGCATCTTCCCCCACTCTCCCCTCCTCTCGCCTTTGCGCTCCACTCTCTTCCACCCGAACTCTCCCGTTTCCATCTCCCCCCCCCTCCCCCCAACATCCTCTCTCCCCCACGACCTCTCCCCACTCCGTTTTCCTCTCCCCTCTATCTCCCCCCTCTCTCTCTCTCTCCCCTTTCTGTCCCTGGAGTTCACGGCGCGCGCCTCACTCAGTCACCCAGCGTCCATCACAACGCCACTTCTCCGAGTCAGTCAGCGCCTCAGTCGACTAAACTTGCCTTGTTTAATTCCAGTCAGTCAGTCGCCAGCTCAGTGGAGTTAGTCGATAGATCAGCAAATCAGGCGGTTAGTCGACCAGTCAATGAGTAGTTAAATAAGTCTGTTTGATCAGTCAGTCGGCAGGTTGAGTTGACCAGTGAGTCAGGAAGCTTGTCAGTTAGTTGACCGGTCAAGCAATAGATCAGTCAGTTGCTCAGTGAACAGTTTAGTCAGTAGCTTAGTCAATAGCTGAGCCAGTAGAGTAGCCAGCAGAGTAGCCAGTATATTAGTCAGTATATTAGTCAGTCCGTGCAGCCTGCAGTGATGCCACTCTTTGGGAATCTTTTCTCTAAGGCGCGGAAACACCGCAGCGTGAGTTGACGACAAACTGACACTCGTGGTGGCACACGTGATGATGACAGCTGTGATGATGATGACAGCTGTGATGATGACAGCTGTGATGATGATATTTGTGATGATAGTTGTGATAATTATGATGATAGTTGTGATGATGACAGCTGTGATGATCATATTTGTGATGAGAGTTGTGATGATATTGATGACAGCTGTGATGATGACAGCTGTGATGATATTTATGATGATAGTTGTGATGATTTTGATGACAGTTGTGATGATGACCGCTGTGATGATCATATTTGTGATGAGAGTTGTGATGACAGCTGTGATGATAGTTGTGATGATGATAGTTGTGATGATGACAGCTGTGATGATGACAGCTGTGATGATGACAGCTGTGATGATGATGATAGTTGTGATGATAACAGCTGTGATGATGACAGCTGTGATGATGACAGCTGTGATGATAATTGTGATGATTATGATGATAGTTGTGATGATGACAGTGGTGATGATGATATTTGTGATGATAGTTGTGATGATTATGATGATAGTTTATGATGATGACAGTTGTGATGATAGTTGTGATGATTATGATGATAGTTGTGATGATGACAGTTGTGATGATCATGTTTGTGATGATAGTTGTGATGATTATGATGATAGTTGTGATGATGACAGTTGTGATGATATTTGTCATGATAGTTGTGATGATTATGATGATAGTTGTGATGATGACAGGTGTGATGATAACAGTTGTATCTTGATTTGATTTTAACAGTTCTATTAATAATGCTGCTGCTTCTGTTGTTGTTGTTGTGTATGATGATAATTATGAAGATGATGTGAAGAAGCTGACGATCACAGTTGTTATGATGATGGCAGTTGTGATGGTGATGATGATGTGTAAAGAGAATGTGATGATGTAGAGTATCAGTCACCTGGCGATTATATTTATTAAAGCTCGTCAAGACGACAGTGATGATGATGTTGAAGCTGATGATGGTAGCTTTTTGATGTTGTTAATAACGATGATGACATGATGATTATTACGATCATGATTATTATAATATAGTGATATTGATGATCATCATGATGATGATGACGATGTTGATATAACGATCATGATGATCTTGATGATTTCGATGAAGACGATGGTGTTGATATTGGTGATTATAATTATGACATTGTTAATGATATTGATATTATTGATGATTTTATATTAATGCCGATATGATTGATGATAAAATGTATGATGCTATTGATGATAATAATTATGTTAATATTATTGATGCTCATATTGATGATATAATTGATGATAATAGTCATGATATTGATGATGATTATGTTGATATTATTGATGATGATATGGATGATGATATTTCAGCTCTACCCGATGCTATTTTTCATTGGGCTGGGTCTGTCGACAGCGGCCCTCTACACGCTCCGTCTAGCCCTACGCAACCCCGACATCAGGCGAGTGCATTAATAGGAGCTCGCTAACAACACCGCAATGCTGTGTGTGTGTGATGTGAGTGTCTGGTGAGTGTCTGGTGAGCTGTGAGCGTCTCGTGGTGAGTGTCTGGTGAGTGTCTGGTGAGTGGCGAGCGTGTTTGGAGTGAGTGCTGAGTGTGCCTGCCGCCACGGTGGCTAGGAGATGTTAACTACCTCGCCTGGTGTACAGGAGGTCGTGGGTTCGATCCCGACCTTGACGCCTGCTGCTGTATATTTGAAGTTTGCGTGTCTCTCTCTCTCATCATCATCACCACGGTGGCTAGGAGATGTTAACTACCTCGCCTGGTCTATAGGAGATCGTGAGTTTGATCCCAACCCTGACGCCTGCTGCTGTATATTTGAAGTCTGCACGTCTCTCTCTCTCTCATCATCACCATGGTGGCTAGGAGATGTTAACTACCTCGCCTGGTCTACAGGAGGTCGTGGGTTTGATCCCGTGTGGAGTTTTCTCCGGCTCCTCCGGTTTTCTCCTCCCTATTTAGAATCAACATCACGCGTTTAGTAAGTGGTGAGTGCATCTGGTGAGTGGGGTGAGTGTCTAGTGAGCGGTGTGTATGGGGTGAGTGTGTATGCTGTGTGTGTTTGGTTGGCTACGTACGGTGCGAAAGACGTTCAACAGACATACGTGGTGTGAGTGGTGAGTGTATCTGGTGAGTGTATCTGGTGAGTGTATCTGGTGAGTGTATCTGGTGAGTATATCTGGTGAGTGTATCTGGTGAGTGTATCTGGTGAGTGTATCTGGTGAGTGTATCTGGTGAGTATATCTGGTGAGTGTATCTGGTGAGTATATCTGGTGAGTGTATCTGGTGAGTGTATCTGGTGAGTGTATCTGGTACTGAACGTGTCTACCTGTGCATCACACTCGTGCCGGAGTGCTGGTGTCGTGGTAGGCGCTACGCCGCGCTAAGAACCCGGCGACCCGAGTTCGATTCCCGCTCACGGCCCCCAACACCGGTGGCGAGTGTCTGAAACAGGTCCTGGGCCTCCCCTAGGTCGACTCAGCCTCAAATGAGTACCTGCTGCGGTGTGTGGTAAATGTCGCCACTGGGGAGACAAAGGCGGCCGTGCGTGGAGCTGGCCACCCACCCCCTCGTGTGCCGTGCCGGCCTTCATAGGCGCTGCCGCACGCTAACAACACTTGCCCCAACAGTCTGTTACAGGCTACACGGTGGACCTTTGTCTCTATCGTCCACGTGCCCCCAGGCTAAACGCCGACCTCTCTGTGTTTCCCAGCTGGAACAAGAAAGGGAATCCCGAGCCGTGGAATAACCTGGAGCCAACTCACCAGTACAAGGTGCCGCTAACTCTCCCGCCACACGAATGTGGAATGTCCGCAGTTGGTTCAGCGATGCACGCATTACCGCACGCGCGCGTGCGTGTGTGTGTTGTCAAAGTGAAGGCTACGCTGGGGATCTTTGTTGAAGATAAGACGATGCTCTTTGTCTTATCTTTTGTTGATATATGTGCTTGTGTGTGTGTGTGAATGTATTCATGGTGGTGTGTGTCTGTGTCTGGGGTGCGGTAGTGTAGCGGTTTGCGCTACGCCGCGCTACGAACCCGGCGACCCGAGTTCGATTCCCGCTCACGGGCCCCCAACACCGGTGACGAGTCTCTGAAACAGGTCCTGGGCCTCCCCTAGGTCGACTCAGCCTCAAATGAGTAGCTGCTGCGGTGTGTGGTAAATGTCGCCACTGGGGAGACAAAGGCGGCCTTGCGTGGAGCTGTCCACCCGCGTTGACCTTCTTCGGCCCCACTCGCTAACAGCACTTGCCCCAACAGTCTGCTGAGGCTATACGGCGGCTGGGGGGTTCTTTGTCTTTGTGTGTGAGCTGGCAGCCACCCCACGCACACCGTGGCACTCAGCGAGCGGTGGCGCAGTGGTTAGCAACACTGGCGGTCGCCGAGCCTCTTCTAGGTCTACTCAGCCTTAAAACGAGCGTATAGACACCAGCGCTGGGAAGACAAAGGCGGCCGGGCGTGTTGCTGACCACGCGTCCCCCCGTAAGGCGCTGCCACTCGCCGCCAGCTCTTGCCCGCCCCAGCACGCCGAAGCTACACGGGGGATGTTTATCTTTGTTGTTGAACTCTTTCGCGGTATCGTGATTACATCGTTTGTGGATGTTTGTGTACAAGTTTACGTGCGTGTGTGTGTCTATATATCCACGCGCATCATCGATGTGTGTATTTGTATAACTCCACATGCGCATCTCTCTCACACACACCCACAGCCTCGCACACAGACAAAGACCCCCCCATATAGCCTTTAACAGACTGTAGGGGCAAGTGCTGTTAGCGAGCAGCACCTATGAAGGCCGGAACGGTATACGAGGGGGTGGGTGGCCAGCACCACACCCGACCGCCTTTGTCTCCCCAGTGGCGATGTTTACACACCGCACCGAGTACTCATTTGAGGCTGAATCGACCTAGGAGAGGCCCAGGACCGGTTCAAATAATCTTCACTGGTGTTGGCCGTGAGCGGGAATCGAAGACACACACAGATGCACACACACACAGACACACACACACAGACACGCACACAGACACGCACACAGACACATACACAGACACACACATACATATACACACACAGACACACACAGACACACACACACAGACACACACACAGACACACACACAGATACACACACAGACACACACACAGACACACACAGATACACACACAGACACACACACAGACACACACAGACACACACAGACACACAGACACGCACACAGACACACACACACACAGACACACACAGAGACACACACACAGACACACACACACACAGACACGCACACAGACACACACACAGACACACACACAGACACACACACAGACACACACACACAGAGGCACACACACAGAGACACACACACACAGACACACACACAGAGACACAGACACACACACAGACAAACATCCTTGCACTCACTGCTCAGTGTCACGGGAAGTCGTTACCCTCTCGGAGTACGCGATGATTTTCCCTATCTCCTGCCAGCATCATCAACATCAACAATAGCCGCATCATTAACATCATCATCGTCATCGACATCATTATCACCCATCAACAGCAGTACCATTACCATCGCCATCATCACCAGCATCAAATCGGTAACTGGTATTCACCAAATACCCCAATGCTGGACAATTACAGTACCAGCAAATCGCTCCATTGAGATGATAAACAAATCGGGGAGACAAAGGCGGCCGGGCGTGGTGCTGGCCGCCCACCCCCTCGTGTGCCACAGTGCCGGTAGCCTTCATAGGCGCTGCTACCCCGCTAACAGCACTTGCCCCGACGGCCTGCTGAGGCTACACGGGGGGTCTTTGTCTTTGGACTTGCGAGTGAGATCGCGAGGCGGGTAGCGGCGGCGTGCAGTGGTTCAGGAACTGCGCCACGAACCCGGCCACCCCAAGTTCGACTCCTGAACCGCGACCTGGGACGGCTGCAAACACGAGCGCCGGGGAGACAAAGACGGCCGGGAAGTGGAACTCGCTAACTGCACTTGCCCCGACGGTCTGCTGAGGCTACACGGGGGATCTGTGTCTTGGAGGGTGCTGGGGGTGTTTTGTGGGGGGCGGGGGGGTGGGTCTCTAGGAGAGGAAGAGACAGCTCTCTCTCAACTCTCTCTCTCTCTCCCTCTCTCTCTCTGTTTACCATCAGAGGGAACAAGAAGGATGCTCGGCGGAGTCGGCACTTTGCTTCGTTCTAAATCAGTTCGTCTTTTTATTTGTTTATCAATGCTTTGCTTAATGTGCCCCCCCGCCCCCCTTTTTAAATGAAAAAAAAATCACAAAACACTTCACTCTCTACTCTCCTCCTTCTTACTCCTTCCCTCTCTCTCTCTCTACCCCCTCTCTCTCTACCCCCTCTCTCTACCCCCCTCTCTCTACCCCCCTCTCTCTACCCCCTCTCTCTCTCTCTACCCCCTCTATCTACCCCCCCTCTCTCTACCCCCCCTCTCTCTCTCTACCCCCTCTCTCTCTACCCCCTCTCTCTACCCCCCCTCTCTCTCTACCCCCTCTCTCTACCCTCCTCTCTCTCTACCCCCTCTCTCCCTCTCTCTCTACCCCCTCTCTCTACCCACTCTCTCTACCCCTCTCTCTACTCCCTCTCTCTACCCCCCCTCTCTCTACCCCCTCTCTCCCTACTCCATGTCTCTCTGTTCCCCCTGTCTCTCTCCCCATCCTCTCTCATCCTCCTACTCCCTTTTCTCTCTCCCATCTCTCTCTACCCCCCCTCCCCAGTTCCTCGCAGTCTCCATGGACTACGACAAGCTCAAGAAGGACAGACCCGACTTCTAACACGTCCACTCTTCTGGCTGCGGAAACACGCCGGGCGTCAGGGGGGGGGCGTAGGGGAGGTGGGGCTGGCGACTCGTGTGTACCTGTGTGTGTGTACCTGTGTGTGTGTACCTGTGTGTGTGTGTACCTGTGTGTGTGTACCTGTGTGTGTGTGTACCTGTGTGTCTACGTGCGTGTGCATCTGTGTGCCTGTGTATTTACCTGTGTGTGTGTACCTGTGTGTGTGTACCTGTGTGTGTACCTGTTTTGTGTACCTGTGTGTGTGTACCTGTGTGTGTACCTGTGTGTGTAGCTGTGTGTGTACCTGTGTGTGTGTACCTGTGTGTGTACCTGTGTGTGTACTTGTGTGTGTGTGCCTGTGTGTGTACCTGTGTGTGTACCTGTGTGCGTGTGTGTACCTGTGTGTGCACTTGTGTGTGTACCTGTGTGTGTACCTGTGTGTGTGCCTGTGTGTGTACCTGTGTGTGTGCCTGTGTGTGTACCTGTGTGTGTGCGTGTACCTGTGGGTGTGTACCTGTGTGTGTACGTGCGTGTGTACCTGTGTGTGTGTACCGGTGTGCGTGCCTGTGTGTGTGTACGTGCGTCTGTGTGTACGTGTGTGTGTACCTGTGTGTCTACGTGCGTGTGCATCTGTGTGCCTGTGTGTTTACCTGTGTGTGTACCTGTGTGTATACGTGTGTACGTGTGTGTTTTGACACTTCACGTGGCCTCAAGGTGCACATGGCCTGGCACAAGCATCATGGTGACGTCACCGCCACTTAGTGGCGAATGGCGGTTGTTGTTGTGTGTATACGTGTGTGTGTTCGTGTGTGTGTGTACACGTGTGTGTATGTACGTGTGTGTGTACGTGTGTGTGTACGTGTCAATAAAGATCTGGACACATTCCCATCAGTGAACTCCTCCGGCGGGCGAGGCTGCGTTGGCTGGGTCACGTAGCCCGCATGCCCAACCACCGCTTGCCCAAACGGCTTCTGTTTGGCTGGGTAGAGGGAGCTAAACGGGCGCGGCACGGGCTAGAGAAGAGATGGAGTGATGTGGTACAGGAGGACGTGGAGCTGAGTGGACTTGCCGATGACTGGTGTCAGCGGTGTCAAGATCGGCCTCTGTGGAGGAGGCTCGTGAAGGACGCTGCTGCTACTGGGCAGTTGTGGGCAGTTGCCCTCCAGCAACAACGGAGGGCGGAGGAGCGACGCTCACAACAACGAGCGGAGCGCCGGGTGGCTAAAGCACAGCGGGTTGGCACAGTAGGGGGCACAGGTGGTGCATCAGCCAGTCATCTCGGTCATCTCAGTCAGTCGACCCGTGGCACCTGGGTCTGTCCCGTGACCTCCTGCCAGCGGGCGTTCGACACTTCACGTGGCCTCAACGTGCACCTAGCCTGGCACAAGCGTCGCGGTGATGTCACCGCCACTTGGTGGCGAATGGCGGTTGTTGTTGTTTGTTCACCAACGCGTGCGCCGTGCCGGCCTTCATAGGCGCTGCTCGCTAACAGCACTTGCCCCAACAGTCTGTTAAGGCTATACGGGGGATCTTTGTATTTGTGTGTACGTGTTGGGGAAGCGGTGGTGTAGCGGTCAGCGCTACGCTGCGCTACAAACTCGGCGACCCGAGTTCGATTCCCGCTCACGGACAACACCAGCAGTGACGATTATCTGAACCAGTCCTGGGCCTCCCCTGGGTCGACTCAGCCTTAAAATGAGTAACTGCTGCGAAGTCTGATACATCAGCGCTGGGGAGACAAAGGCGGCCGGGCGCGGTGCTGGGCACTCACCCCCTCGTGTGCCGTGTGCGGCCTTCATAGGTGCCGCTTGCTAACACCACTTGCCCCAACAATTTACTAAGTTTATATGGGGGCTCTTTGCCTTTGCCTGCCCCAACATGCGGAGACCATCGCTACCACCGTCGTGGAGCGGTGGCGCAGTGGTTAGCGCGCTGCGCCTTAGAACCCGGCGGTGACGATTATGTGAACCGGTCCTGGACCTCCCCTAGGTCGACTCAGTCTTAAATGAGTACTTGAAGCGAGTTTGTAAAACATCAGCGCTGGGGTAAGAAAGGAGAGCTAACAGCGCTTGCCCCAACAGCTTTTGCAGCCTATACGGGGCATCTTTATCTTTGTCCACGTGCAGCCCTCTTTGTCATTCCACTGCTGGATGAAGGACTAGCCACTCGTCGGGTCGCGGGGTTGGGGGGGGGGGGGGTTTGACCATACTTCACCACGCTGGTGCAGTGGACCAGGGGAAGCGTGGAAGGGCGATACGGCACAACGATTGGTGACGCAGCCTGCGTCACGTGCGACGCATCCTGCGTCACGTGCGACGCAGCCTGCGTCACGTGCGACGCAGCCTGCGTAACGTGCGACGCAGCCTGCGTCACGTGCGACGCAGCCTGCGTCACGTGCGACGCAGCCTGCGTCACGTGCGACGCAGCCTGCGTCACGTGCGACGCAGCCTGCGTCACGTGCGACGCAGCATGCACGGCACAGTCTCCCCGTTCAAGCCACTGACCAGGCCGGGTCCCCCACCCCCCACCAGCCTGCTGAGCTTGCCTGACGTCACGAGGCTGTGCGTGAGTCGTGGGGCAGCCGGTCGCTCGCGACACGAACCACCGTGGCTGGCTTTGATCATCACCGGTCACGGGATCAACATCCGTCGCGGGTGATTTCCGAACCGGTGGTGGGGCCTCCCCTAGGTCAACTCGGCCTTAAATCACCACCTGTTGTTGCTGCTGTTGCCTTAGAAGATCAGCCGTGGCCGTGGCGGCAGAGACGGGCCCGGAGTGGTTCCATCGACGCCACTTCCGCTGTCCGCCGTGCCTGTTTTAATAGGTGCTCGCTAACTCAGAGCGCTTTGCCCACAACGGGCGTCTTTGTTTAGCGCTACGCTGCGCCACGGACCCCGCAGCCCGAGTTCGATTCCCGCTCGCGGTCAAAAACCGACGCCGGTGACGATTATCTAGAACCGGTCCTGGGCCTCCCCTAGGTCGACTCAGCCTCAAATGAGTACCTGGTGCGCGGCGTTTAAACCACATGGCCACAGGGGAGACAAAGGCGGCCGGGGCGTGGTGCTGGCCACCCACCCTCTCGTGCGCCGTGCCGGCCTTCGTAGCTGCTCGCTAGCGGCACTTGCCCCAACAGTCTGGTGCAGGCTACACGGGGGATCTTTGTCTTTGTAATTGTGTTTTTTCTACACAGCGCTACGATTCCGGTGACCTGGGTTCCATTCCCTAGCGCGGCGTTGCTTATCCTCAGAAACCTGTGGGGCCAGCCAATGGCTGTGTGAGCCTGGTCTGATTCGCCACTAGGTCGACTCAGACCGAAATGAGAACCGCTCGACCCGAGGCGCGTTGGTGGTGTGGATCGTGAAGGTCATAGCGAGAAGTGAGTGAGTGAGTGAGGCGACCGGGCCGACATATTCCTGCTTCCCGTGTACTGTATTAATCTCGGCTTTAATAGG
>NC_133722.1:10120672-10160474 GCF_048934315.1 Petromyzon marinus
GCAGCAACAACAACAACAACAGCAGCAACAACAACAAAAGCAACAACAACAGCAGCAGCAACAACAACAACAGCATCAACAACAGCAACAACAACAACAGCAGCAGCAACAACAGCAGCAGCAACATCAGTAGCAACAACGACGCTGGCCTTGATCTACCCAGGAGAGCCTCAGAGAGTCTCAAGACCCCTGCCAGGGAGGGTCCTGCCGGAGTAAACTCACCGCGCAGACGAACTCCACGCAGATGGATTCCAGAATTCCCCTCGCCTCGTTGCTCAGCTGTCAGCTTCTGTTTCGTTTCCTCGGTTTGTGCTCGCCTCTTCCCGTCCGTATCGCCGCTGGAGAGACAAAGGCGGCCGAGCGTGGTGCTGGCCAACCAACCCCCCCCCCCCATCGTGTGCTACTACTCGCTAACAGCACTTGCCCCAACAGTCTGTTCAGGCTACTCGGGGGATCTTTGTCTATATATGTCATGGCAAAAAAAAACACACTCAATGCATTCGTCAATCAGGCTGTGGCTGCGTGCGTGTGTGTGTGGAGGGGCCTGATGATAAAACGAAACTAGTTAAAGCGTTTTGTAATTACTGGCCAAACGTCGTACTCAGATTGTAAATGTTGTGGATTTGCTGTCCAACACACAACCGGTTAGTGCTGTACTAGTATACTACACTATACACTACACTATACACTACACTATACACTGCATTATACATTAGTGCTGTACTAGTGACGAATTGGCCACGTTCTGTTTACGTGACGAACCTTACTAGTTGGCTGTGTTGGGTGGTGGCGGGTTTAACGACACATTCATATATTTACGCGATCTTACCCAAACAACGATATTATGGATAAAAGGAAACTGTTTGTATTGTACAGTGTAAGGCACACACTTAGCTGCGTCGCTGTTTTTTCAGAAGCGACCTGGCCACAAATGATAGCCCAACGAATGTGGCTTCTATCATGGCGTGGAAAAATGTAGAGTAGCCAAACACTCTAAACGCGTGGTGATGTTGATTCTAAACGTGGAGGGAAAAAAGCGGAGGACCCGGAGAAAAATCCACGCGACCACGGCCGAGAGACAGACACGCAAACTCCAAATATACAGCAGCAGCAGGCGTCAGGGTCGGGATCGAACCCACAACCTCCTGTAGACTAGGCGAGGTAGTTAACATCTCCTAGCCACAGTGATGATGATGAGAGAGACACCGCAAACTCCACATATACAGCAGCAGGCATCAAGGTCGGGATCGAACCCACGACCTCCTGTATTCCAGGCGAGGTAGGTAACATCTCCTAGCCACCGTGATGATGATGAGAGAGAGAAAGAGACCGCAAACTCCAAATATACAGCAGGCGCCAGGGTCGGGATCGAACCCACGACTTCCTGTAGACCAGGCGAGGTAGTTAACATCTCCTAGTCACCGTGATGGTGATGAGAGAGAGACACGCAAACTCCAAATATACAGCAGCAGGCGTCAGGGTCGGGATCGAACCCACGACCTCCTGTAGACCAGGCGAGGTAGTCAACATCTCCTAGCCACCGTGATGATGATGAGAGAGAGAGACACGCAAACTCCAAATATACAGCAGCAGGCATCAGGGTCGGGATCGAACCCACGACCTCCTGTACACCAGGCGAGGTAGTTAACATCTCCTAGCCACCGTGGTGATGATGAGAGAGAGACACGCAAACTCCAAATATACAGCAGCAGCAGGCATCAGGGTCGGGATCGAACCCACGACCTCCTGTACACCAGGCGAGGTAGTCAACATCTCCTAGCCACCATGATGATGATGAGAGAGACACGCAGACTCCAAATATACAGCAGCAGGTGTCAGGGTCGGGATCGAACCCACAACCTCCTGTATACCAAGCGAGGTAGTTAACATCTCCTAGCCACCGTGGTAATGATGAGAGAGAGACACGCAAACTCCAAATATACAGCAGCAGGCGTCAGGGTCGGGATCGAACCCACGACTTTTTGTAGACCAGGCGAGGTAGTTAACATCTCCTAGCCACCGTGGTGATGATGAGAGAGAGAGACACGCAAACTCCAAATATGCAGTAGCAGGCGTGAGGGTCGGGATCGAACCCACGACCTCCTGTCGACCAGGCCATGCAATGTCATAGCAGAGGCAGCAGTGGCGGGCGATGGGCACTGATTGAGAAAGTTTACACCATGGCGCTTTTCACCGCTTGCCGCCTGACGTTGTCCGACGTCGACGCCCTGAGCCTCACTCCGCCTTCGACGACTGCCCCGAGACACCCGTCACGTGGTGCTGCCCTGTTGTGCCGAGTTGCTGAGCCAAGCTGCGCACAGACTGGCCACGGAGTCACGCAGACTCGGAAGGATGGGAGGATGGGAAGATGGGCGGAGTTGGAGGATGGGTAGGGAGTGCTGCTGATGGCAGGACGCTGGGGTAACGACATCATCAGTGGCGTAGTGGCGACATCATCAGCTCAGGAGGTGCGGAAATCGGCGCCGGTGAGGGCCCCCCACTACTGTGATCTCGCACGGTAGTGGGGGGCTCTCACCTGCACCGAGAGGCTTTTTCTATACCATGGCTCGTCCTCGTCCTGATCGCTTCGTCGTTCCGCTCACGGTCTCGAACATTTAACGCTGTAGGGGGGGTGAGCTACGTCTCTGCCACATTACATTAGCGCTCCAATTGAATACAAATACAACGTGGAACGTACATGAAGGCATTTTCGTGAACATTTTAATTTATATAAGTTGTTGTTGTTCTTTGACACTTGTTGAAAACAAATATAAGGGTGGGTTGTCAAGGGGGGCCCCCCAACTCGTAGCTTTGCCCACCAGGGGGAGGGGGGGGCAAGGCACACCCAGCCCCCCCCCCCCCCGCTGATATTCCTGAAGTCATCATCAGCCGCGTTCCTCCACTCATCGTTTCCCTCTGCTCAGTCAACCTGTTGCTCTGTCGGGAAATTCAAAACGACTGAACGTCCTTGTTCCTCTCATCTCACTAACTCAAAGCGACTGAACGTCCTTGTTCCTCTCATCTCACCAACTCAAAGCGACTGAACGTCCTTGTTCCTCTCATCTCACCAACTCAAAGCGCCTGAACGTCCTTGTTCCTCTCATCTTACCAACTCAAAGCGACTGAACGTCCTTGTTCCTCTCATCTCACCAACTCAAAGCGACTGAACGTCCTTGTTCCTCTCATCTCACCAACTCAAAGCGACTGAACGTCCTTGTTCCTCTCATCTCACCAACTCAAAGCGACTGAACGTCCTTGTTCCTCTCATCTCACCAACTCAAAGTGAATCAACGTCCTTGTTCCTCTCATCTCACCAACTCAAGCGACTGAACGTCCTTGTTCCTCTCATCTCACCAAGTCAAAGCGACTGAACGTCCTTGTTCCTCTCATCTCACCAACTCAAAGCGACTCAACGTCCTTGTTCCTCTCATCTCACCAACTCAAAGCGACTGAACGTCCTTGTTCCTCTCATCTCACCAACTCAAAGTGACTGAACGTCCTTGTTCCTCTCATCTCACCAACTCAAAGCGACTGAACGTCCTTGTTCCTCTCATCTCACCAACTCAAAGTGACTCAACATCCTTGTTCCTCTCATCTCACCAACTCAAAGTGACTGAACGTCCTTGTTCCTCTCATCTCACGAACTCAAAGCGACTGAACGTCCTTGCTCCTCTCATCTCACCAACTCAAAGCGACTCAACGTCCTTGTTCCTCTCATCTCACCAACTCAAAGCGACTGAACGTCCTTGTTCCTCTCATCTCACCAACTCAAAGCGACTCAACGTCCTTGTTCCTCTCATCTCACCAACTCAAAGTGACTGAACGTCCTTGTTCCTCTCATCTCACCAACTCAAAGTGACTGAACATCCTTGTTCCTCTCATCTCACGAACTCAAAGCGACTGAACGTCCTTGTTCCTCTCATCTCACCAACTCAAAGTGACTGAACGTCCTTGTTCCTCTCATCTCACCAACTCAAAGTGACTGAACATCCTTGTTCCTCTCATCTCACGAACTCAAAGCGACTGAACGTCCTTGTTCCTCTCATCTCACCAACTCAAAGTGACTGAACGTCCTTGTTCCTCTCATCTCACCAACTCAAAGTGATTGAACGTCCTTGTTCCTCTCATCTCACCAACTCAAAGTGACTGAACATCCTTGTTCCTCTCATCTCACGAACTCAAAGCGACTGAACGTCCTTGTTCCTCTCATCTCACCAACTCAAAGTGACTGAACGTCCTTGTTCCTCTCATCTCACCAACTCAAAGCGACTGAACTTCCTTGTTCCTCTCATCTCACCAACTCAAAGTCACTCAACGTCCTTGTTCCTCTCATCTCACCAACTCAAAGCGACTGAACGTCCTTGCTCCTCTCATCTCACCAACTCAAAGCGACTGAACGTCCTTGTTCCTCTCATCTCACCAACTCAAAGTGACTCAACGTCCTTGTTCCTCTCATCTCACCAACTCAAAGTGACTGAACGTCCTTGTTCCTCTCATCTCACCAACTCAAAGCGACTCAACGTCCTTGTTCCTCTCATCTCACCAACTCAAAGTGACTGAATGTCCTTGTTCCTCTCATCTCACCAACTCAAAGCGACTGAACGTCCTTGTTCCTCTCATCTCACCAACTCAAAGCGACTGAACGTCCTTGTTCCTCTCATCTCACCAACTCAAAGCGACTGAACGTCCTTGTTTCTCTCATCTCACCAACTCAAAGCGACTGAACGTCCTTGTTCCTCTCATCTCACCAACTCAAAGTGATTGAACGTCCTTGTTCCTCTCATCTCACCAACTCAAAGTGACTGAACATCCTTGTTCCTCTCATCTCACCAACTCAAAGCGACTGAACGTCCTTGTTCCTCTCATCTCACCAACTCAAAGTGACTGAACGTCCTTGTTCCTCTCATCTCACCAACTCAAAGCGACTGAACGTCCTTGTTCCTCTCATCTCACCAACTCAAAGTGACTCAACGTCCTTGTTCCTCTCATCTCACCAACTCAAAGCGACTCAACGTCCTTGTTCCTCTCATCTCACCAACTCAAAGCGCCTGAACGTCCTTGTTCCTCTCATCTTACCAACTCAAAGCGACTGAACGTCCTTGTTCCTCTCATCTCACCAACTCAAAGCGACTGAACGTCCTTGTTCCTCTCATCTTACCAACTCAAAGTGACTCAACATCCTTGTTCCTCTCATCTCACCAACTCAAAGTGACTGAACGTCCTTGTTCCTCTCATCTCACGAACTCAAAGCGACTGAACGTCCTTGCTCCTCTCATCTCACCAACTCAAAGCGACTGAACGTCCTTGTTCCTCTCATCTCACCAACTCAAAGTGACTCAACGTCCTTGTTCCTCTCATCTCACCAACTCAAAGTGATTGAACGTCCTTGTTCCTCTCATCTCACCAACTCAAAGTGACTGAACATCCTTGTTCCTCTCATCTCACGAACTCAAAGCGACTGAACGTCCTTGTTCCTCTCATCTCACCAACTCAAAGTGACTGAACGTCCTTGTTCCTCTCATCTCACCAACTCAAAGCGACTGAACGTCCTTGTTCCTCTCATCTCACCAACTCAAAGTGACTCAACGTCCTTGTTCCTCTCATCTCACCAACTCAAAGCGACTCAACGTCCTTGTTCCTCTCATCTCACCAACTCAAAGCGCCTGAACGTCCTTGTTCCTCTCATCTTACCAACTCAAAGCGACTGAACGTCCTTGTTCCTCTCATCTCACCAACTCAAAGCGACTGAACGTCCTTGTTCCTCTCATCTTACCAACTCAAAGTGACTCAACATCCTTGTTCCTCTCATCTCACCAACTCAAAGTGACTGAACGTCCTTGTTCCTCTCATCTCACGAACTCAAAGCGACTGAACGTCCTTGTTCCTCTCATCTCACCAACTCAAAGTGACTCAACGTCCTTGTTCCTCTCATCTCACCAACTCAAAGTGACTGAACGTCCTTGTTCCTCTCATCTCACCAACTCAAAGCGACTCAACGTCCTTGTTCCTCTCATCTCACCAACTCAAAGTGACTCAACGTTCTTGTTCCTCTCATCTCACCAACTCAAAGCGACTGAACGTCCTTGTTCCTCTCATCTCACCAACTCAAAGCGACTGAACGTCCTTGTTCCTCTCATCTCACCAACTCAAAGCGACTGAACGTCCTTGTTCCTCTCATCTCACCAACTCAAAGCGACTGAACGTCCTTGTTTCTCTCATCTCACCAACTCAAAGCGACTGAACGTCCTTGTTCCTCTCATCTCACCAACTCAAAGTGATTGAACGTCCTTGTTCCTCTCATCTCACCAACTCAAAGTGACTGAACATCCTTGTTCCTCTCATCTCACGAACTCAAAGCGACTGAACGTCCTTGTTCCTCTCATCTCACCAACTCAAAGTGACTGAACGTCCTTGTTCCTCTCATCTCACCAACTCAAAGCGACTAAACGTCCTTGTTCCTCTCATCTCACCAACTCAAAGTGACTCAACGTCCTTGTTCCTCTCATCTCACCAACTCAAAGCGACTCAACGTCCTTGTTCCTCTCATCTCACCAACTCAAAGCGCCTGAACGTCCTTGTTCCTCTCATCTTACCAACTCAAAGCGACTGAACGTCCTTGTTCCTCTCATCTCACCAACTCAAAGCGACTGAACGTCCTTGTTCCTCTCATCTTACCAACTCAAAGTGACTCAACATCCTTGTTCCTCTCATCTCACCAACTCAAAGTGACTGAACGTCCTTGTTCCTCTCATCTCACGAACTCAAAGCGACTGAACGTCCTTGCTCCTCTCATCTCACCAACTCAAAGCGACTGAACGTCCTTGTTCCTCTCATCTCACCAACTCAAAGTGACTCAACGTCCTTGTTCCTCTCATCTCACCAACTCAAAGTGACTGAACGTCCTTGTTCCTCTCATCTCACCAACTCAAAGCGACTCAACGTCCTTGTTCCTCTCATCTCACCAACTCAAAGTGACTGAACGTCCTTGTTCCTCTCATCTCACCAACTCAAAGCGACTGAACGTCCTTGTTCCTCTCATCTCACCAACTCAAAGCGACTGAACGTCCTTGTTCCTCTCATCTCACCAACTCAAAGCGACTGAACGTCCTTGTTCCTCTCATCTCACCAACTCAAAGCGACTCAACGTCCTTGTTCCTCTCATCTCACCAACTCAAAGTGACTCAACGTTCTTGTTCCTCTCATCTCACCAACTCAAAGCGACTGAACGTCCTTGTTCCTCTCATCTCACCAACTCAAAGCGACTGAACGTCCTTGTTCCTCTCATCTCACCAACTCAAAGCGACTGAACGTCCTTGTTCCTCTCATCTCACCAACTCAAAGTGACTGAACGTCCTTGTTCCTCTAATCTCACCAACTCAAAGTGACTGAACATCCTTGTTCCTCTCATCTTACCAACTCAAAGCGACTCAACGTCCTTGTTGCTCTCATCTCACCAACTCAAAGCGACTGAACGTCCTTGTTCCTCTCATCTCACCAACTCAAAGCGACTGAACGTCCTTGTTCCTCTCATCTCACCAACTCAAAGCGACTGAACGTCCTTGTTCCTCTCATCTCACCAACTCAAAGCGACTGAACGTCCTTGCTCCTCTCATCTCACCAACTCAAAGCGACTGAACATCCTTGTTCCTCTCATCTCACCAACTCAAAGCGACTCAACGTCCTTGTTCCTCTCATCTCACCAACTCAAAGTGACTGAACATCCTTGTTCCTCTCATCTCACCAACTCAAAGTGACTGAACATCCTTGTTCCTCTCATCTCACGAACTCAAAGCGACTGAACGTCCTTGTTCCTCTCATCTCACCAACTCAAAGCGACTGAACGTCCTTGTTCCTCTCATCACCAACTCAAAGTGACTCAACGTCCTTGTTCCTCTCATCTCACCAAGTCAAAGCGACTGAACGTCCTTGCTCCTCTCATCTCACCAACTCAAAGCGACTGAACGTCCTTGTTCCTCTCATCTCACCAACTCAAAGTGACTGAACATCCTTGTTCCTCTCATCTCACGAACTCAAAGCGACTGAACGTCCTTGTTCCTCTCATCTCACCAACTCAAAGCGACTGAACGTCCTTGTTCCTCTCATCACCAACTCAAAGTGACTCAACGTTCTTGTTCCTCTCATCTCACCAACTCAAAGCGACTGAACGTCCTTGTTCCTCTCATCTCACCAAACGCAGCGCTCCCTTGCACCTGACCCGTTTTGCTGGCTCTCATTGTACCAAGGATGTCCACTAAGTCCCCATCTGTGTAATGAATGTACTGTACTAGCTTAACTACACGGTTTCGTCCGAGACTTGGACTCACCACGCCCGGCCGCCTTTGTCTCCCCAATGGCGATGTTCACAAACCACACCAGTTACGCGTTTGAGGCTGAGTCGACCTAGGGGAGGCCCAGGACCGGTAAAAATAATCGTCACCGGTGGTGGCCGTGAGCGGGAATCGAACTCGGGTCGCCAGGTTCGTAGCACGGCGCGCTAACCACTACACTACAATGCGTTACGCTACCACACAGACACAGATACACACAAACACACACACAGACACAGATACACACAAACACACAGACACAGATACACACACAGACACATACACAGACATACACACAGACATACACACAGACACACACACAGACACACACACAGACACACACACACACAGACACATACACAACGCGCTAACCACTACACTACAATGCGTTACGCTTCCACACAGACACACACACAGACACACACACAGACACACACAGACACACGCACAGACACACACACAGACACATACACAGACATACACACAGACACACACACACAGACACACACACACAGACACACACACAGACACACACACAGACACATACACAGACACACACACAGACACATACACAGACACACACACAGACACACACAGACACACACACAGACACACACACACACATACACAGACACACACACAGACACACACACAGACACATACACAGACATACACAGCGCGCAAACCACTACACTACAATGCGTTACGCTTCCACACGCGCAGGTCACATGACAGATTTGACGTCACATCTCACTCGGCGTGCAAAAATATGCATTATTGAGCTCCCCCTCCCCAAAAAAATAAAAAGTGTATTTTTAGAATGTTTGCATGGTGTACAGTCTGGAAAGTACCCACATGGAAAATTTCAAGTTTGTTGCATGTCGGGAAGTACGCTAAACATTTTGAACAGACACACACAATCACAACTTTGCCTTTGACATATGTGGAGATCTATGTTTGTTTGTACCACCCTACGAATATGAATGTACAAGCAAAACGTGCGATGGTGGTAAAACTTTCAATCGGTCTGTGAACAACAACAACAAAAGACATCTCTCGATAACGACGATGCTGCACCTGCTGCTGCTGCTGGATGCAGTCACCGGCGGAACGTCACGGTGACTCGAATTGTGAAAGTTGCAACGGATTTACTCTGCCGCGCGTAACCGGTGAGCGCCGAGCTGGTAACCGATTGTCACGTTTGTGTCCGAGACAGACCCTTCCCGAACGGCTGTGTCGGGTGGTGGCGGGGTGTGACGACACATTTGCACTTCCGCGTTCTAACCCGAACAAAAACGAACCGCGAACTTGATTCTGAATAATATTTATTCGCGAATGGCTCCTCCTCCTCTTCCGACTTACTGCTGCTACGCGTTAAACCCAGTGGCTCTTAGCCTGGGGTGCATCGCGTACTCCCTGTGCGGGATGGCGAGAGTTCCCCTTCTTGGGGGGTGTGTGTGTGTGTGCGTGTGGGTGTGTGTGTGCGTGTGTGTGTGCGTGTGTGTGTGCCTGTGTGCGTGTGCGTGCTTGCGAGACGTGGGCGGGGAGCGATAGTGTAGCGGTTAGCGCGCTGCGCTATGAACCTGGCGACCCGGGTTCGATTCCCGCTCACGGCCAACACCAGTGACAATTATCTAAACCGGTCCCGGGCATCTCCTAGGTCGACTCAGCCTCAAATGAGTACCTGGTGCGGTGTGTAACATCGTCACTAGGGAGACAAAGGCGGTCGGGCGTGGTGCTGGCCACCCACCCCCTCGTCTACCGTTCCGGCCTTCATAGGTGCGCGCTAACAGCACTTGCCCCTACAGTCTTTTAAGGCTACACGGGGGATCTTTGTCTTTTTTTTGTGTGTGCGTGTGCGTGCTTGCGACACGTGGCCAGACGAATAATGTTCGAAGGTAATTAATCGACAACGCAAATGAAAGAACGGGGCACGTGAGTAACAACTCACCAACTCACCGCGTTTTTATCAAACCTCCCCTTAGTTATTTAACATCCACGCATTGTGCTTGTGTTTCAGCGCCAGGCTGCAGTCAAGGCGAAGCACCAACAGCGTCACAACGACTTGCGGACAAGACGGAGCGAGATGGGAATCTCGTCCTGAACCACGTCCCGGGGAAGCTCGGTCAACTACTTTAAAGTTTATTTTTTTAAATCGCTGAATGTTACGAATAGCAGGGCTGAACGATTTGGTGAAAACATCTAATTGCGATTTTTACGACAGATATCTCGATTGCGATTTGATTTGCGATTACATTTTTTTAAAAGTCAAGCTTTGGTTTATTCGGTAAAGTCACGTCGGTATAAAATACATCACGACGTTTCGATTGCAACACTCCTACGTGAAGATTTTACCGAAAACCAAAGAGTATGGATTCCTGCAGTCACGAAAGCTTTAAATCAATATTCAGTTCGATATTCGCTGTGTAATCGATGTAAACACGTGATGGAGCGTTACCACGTGATACCATCACAATATGAACTGCTCTTTATATTCTAACGCAAGGATGATAACTTAAAAAAAGTATGAATTGCTTCCAACATGTATTTATTAAAATGTTTTAATTGAAATAGAACAACCCCACACACACACACGTGTGCGTGTGCGTGGGGTTTATGTGTGTGTGTGGTGTGGCATTGCAGCAGGCAATGTGTTGAGATTGACGGTGCTGGTGTAGGAGACTCTGATGGTTAAGTGGCATCAATAAATAGACTCCCGATTATACTGTGACATCATTTAGCACAAATTGGTTCGATTTCAATAAAATCGATCGGGACTTCATGGACGCCCCTCTGTGTTCGGGTTTCCGGTTAGCCTGCGGTGGGTATGTGTGTACGCTGGACTTCTTTGGCACCGTACGTAGCCAACCGCGCTAATCGGAGGTGCGGTGCGTGCATCTTTGTTTAGACGTCTTTCGCAGCGTTCGTTTACGACCAGCTAAACCGCCTCCCTCGTTGGCTCTGCGATATCCCTCGAGGGCCCTGCCGAGCGCGTTTTCTGCACCATCGATTGTGCTGGATGTCTGTTCTTCTCCTACTTGGGCCCTAGCTGCGCTAACGCGGCAGCTACTCACGCAGCTCCCCCCCCCCGCCCCGGAAAATAACCGCGGACGGCAACACAAATCCCGACTCAACGGTGAGCCAGGCATCGTCGTCCGCGGGAACAAATCTAGACGCGCAAGCAATCGATCGCGACGTTTCGATCGCGACACCAGCGATCGTCATCATGGAATGGACAACCACAGCATTAAAAAAAATCAAAGCTGCTTGCTTCAAGCAGTTCAGCGATCGAAACGTCGTCATCTATGATTGTTTTTTTCTACCCACGCGACTTTTGCCGAAAGAACCAAAGAGTACGGATTCCTGCAGTCACGAACGCTTCAAATCAAGATTGGACCTAGCGAAGTGACAACTTCTAAAACCCACGCCGTTCGAAGGGCGCCTCCACCCCCTAACGCCAGCCCCTAGTGGCAGCTGTCCCTGCGCGGAACAAAAGTGACTCAGAGCTTGGCCTGGACAGCGGCGGCTGCCTCGCATTGTCTCTGCATCTGCCTTTGTTCAGTGTCCCAGGCGTTTCCTGCGCTTCAATTCCATTGTTGTTGAGCGCAGTGAGCGCCTCTGGGAACCCACTGATTGCCCCCCCCCCCCGCAACCACCCCCCCCCCCACCCCGTGTTTGTTTTTCACGATCGGTTATGGGAATAAAAAAATATTAATAAACTATTTACATTTTCTTTTAATTTACCAGGTAAGGCTCATTGAGCTATATGCAGCTCTTTTTAATATATAAAAAGCGACCTGACTATCATAAAATGACGGCTCAACGAGGTGGTGGATCATCATCATCATCGTCGTCGTCGCGTGAAGATTTACAGCAGCAGCCCACACACTCGAAACGCGTGGCGATGTTGGCTCTAAATGCGGAGGCAGAAAAAACGGAGGACCTGGAGAAAAATCCACACGACCACAGGGAGAGAGAGAGACACCGCAAACTCCAAATCTACAGCAGCAGGCGTCAGGGTCGGGATCGAACCCACGACCTCCTGTACACCAGGCGAGGTAGTTAACATCTCCTAGCCACCATGATCATGATGAGAGAGAGAGAGACACCGCAAACTCCAAATATGCAGCAGGCGTCAGGGTCGGGATCGAACCCACGACGTCCTGTGCCAAGGCGAGGTAGTCAACATCTCACCACCGTGAGATCGAGCCCACGACCTCCTGTATACCAGGCGAGGTAGTAAACATCTCACCACTGTGACGACAGAACAAGATGGCCAGCTCTTGCAAATGACGTCACGGGATCTTGACAGTCCATCACGAGCGACGACTCACAACGGCAGTGATACCCAGGGCGGCCGCTGCATTCGAACCGCGAATATTCCGCGACGAATGCGATTCAGGAAACCCTGTAGCTGTCCGCGCTGTGCTCTGAAAGAAGGGCCAGTGCTTGAAACGTCGCATCTGCGAAATAAGTCAATGCCTCAGTGGGCTTCGCCTGGTACGATGGGGATGGTTTACTTTAATTCGTGTGTGACTGGGTGATTTGTTGACATTTCTCGTACTCCGCACGAATATCGTTTATTTTTGTTGTTGTTGTAACGTTCTCACCCCGTGGCACCGACTGGACATCTGTGGGGGAAAAAAAAAGAGCTTCATAGCTCATCGGATTCCTGCAGTCTATCTGGTTACGCGATAAGTTCCCAGGGTCTGCCTGACGTCTGCGTTTCGACATGTCGGGGGCGCCATCCCTCCACGTGGCCTGCGAGAGTCTGCGGCGGTGATTCTTCACCTTGACTGTAGCCTTGCACCCCTTCACGTCGCTTTGGTTCTCAAGTCGTGAAGAGGACGAGTGATGTTTAACAGCCGCGTAGAGGAACCAAGAAACGTTGGCACTGACGTGGCCCGTGACACATTCGCGTTTGCGATGATTTGCCTTCGAAATAAATCATTTTTGGCCACGTCTCGCCACCCCCCAGAGGGGGGGGGCATCTCCCATCCCCAAGAAGGGGGGCATCTCTCACCCCCACAACGGGGGGCATCTCTCACTCCCCAGAGGGGGGGCTTCTCTCACCCCCAAGAAGGGGGGCATCTCTCATCCCCCAGAGGGGGGGCATCTCTCATCCCCCAGAGGGGGGGCATCTCCCACCCCCACGAAGGGGGGCATCTCGCCACCCCCCAGAGGGGGGCATCTCCCACCCCCACAAAGGGGAGCATCTCCCACCCCCAGAAGGGGGGGCATCTCCCACCCCCACAAAGGGGGGCATCTCCCACCCCCCAGAAGGGGGGCATCTCTCACCCCCCAGAGGGGGGCATCTCTCACCTCCCAGAGGGGGGCATCTCTCACCCCCCAGAGGGGGGGCATCTCCCACCCCCCACAAAGGGGGGCATCTCCCACCCCCCACAAAGGGGGGCATCTCCCACCCCCCAGAGGGGGGGCATCTCGCACCTCCCACAAAGGGGGGCATCTCGCACCCCCCACAAAGGGGGGCATCTCCCACCCCCAGCTTTAAGAGTTACTGCTCTATGCTATTGAAACCCCAGCATCTCGGTTCGTCAAATCCGTCGATAAATCTCGTCGACGAACTTGGCCAAACTCCCCTCGGCCATTGTCATCAAGGGTAAACCACAACAATGAATAACCCCCCTAAGACGATGCATCTGTTAGAAACCAATCAATGTATTATGTTGATTCATTTGCACCAGGTAAGGCGCCCGCTCGACCGGCGAGGCGCTTTGTCAGAAGCGACCGCCTGGCCATCGCGGATGATGGCTCAACCAAAGTGGCAGATCATCATCACCATCATCACCATCATCACCATCATCACCATCATCATCACGATCATCATCACCATCACCATCATCACCATCATCACCATCATCACGATCATCATCACCATCATCACCATCATCACCATCATCACCATTATCACCATCACCATCATCACCATCATCACTATCATCACCATCATCACCATCACTATCAACACCATCACCATCATCACCATCATCATCACTATCATCATCACCATCATCACCATCATCATCATCATAACCATCATCACCATCATCACCATCACCATCATCACCATCATCACCATCATCACCATCACTATCATCACTATCATCACCATCACTATCATCACCATTATCACCATCATCACCATCATCACCATCACCATCATCACCATCATCACCATCATCATCACGATCATCATCACGATCATCATCACCATCATCACCATCACGATCATCATCACTATCATCATTACCATCATCATCACCATCATCACCATCACGATCAGCATCACCATCATCATTACCATCATCACCATCATCACCATCATCACCATCATCATCACCATCATCATCACCATCATCACCATCATCATCACCATCATCACCATCATCACCATCATCATCACCATCATCATCACCATCACGATCATCATCACCATCATCATTACCATCATCATGATCATCATCACCATCATCATCACCATCACCATCATCACCATCACTATGATCACCATCATCATCACGATCATCATCATCATCACGATCATCACCATCATCATCACGATCATCACCATCATCATCACCATCATCATCACCATCATCATCACCATCATCACGATCATCATCACCATCATCATCACCATCATCATCGCCATCATCATCACGATCATCATCACTATCATCATCATCACCATCATCGCGTGTAAATGTAAAGAAGTAGCGCCGTTCATTCTAAATGTGTAGGTAAAATCTGAATGGGGGGTAGGGGGGGGGCTCAGCTCTCCTCCCCCCTTGCTCCCCCCATCCCCTAGTCCCTCTGTTGACCCCTAGGATGTCACTCACCACCTGCTGTGGGGGGGTCTGGGGGTAGCCGACGCACCGAAGTCTGAGAATTCTCTGTTTGTTGGCTTTGACGGGAGGGGGGGGGGGAGGAGGAAACGGGAGTTATTTTTAACGAATGGGTTTAATGCGACTTTTGACATCTTGACATTTAACGCGTGTACATAGAGACATGTGCAGTGTATACACATACACGTACACACACACATACACACACGCACACACACGCACACACACACACGCACACACACACGGAAATATGTACTCACAGCCTAAGGACAAAAATCCCCCATATAGACTTACACATGCGCGCGCTCACACGTACACACAAGGATGTATACACACACACACGTACACACAACGATATATACATACACACACGTACACACAAGGAAATGTATATATATACACACACACACGTACACAGAGGGATGTATATACACACACACCCACAAACACACGTACACACACGTGGGTTCTGTATGGGATGAGACAAGGGTTCTGTATGGGATGAGACGAGGGTTCTGTATGGGACGAGACGAGGGTTCTATATGGGACGAGACGAGGGTTCTATATGGGACGAGACGAGGGTTCTATATGGGATGAGACGAGGGTTCTATATGGGATGAGACGAGGGTTCCGGTATGGGATGAGACGAGGGTTCTGTATGGGACGAGGGTTCTGTGTGGGACGAGATGAGGTTTCTAAATGGGATGAGACGAAGGTTCTATATGGGATGAGGCGAGGGTTCTATATGGGATGAGACGAGGGTTCTATATGGGACCAGACGAGGTGGAGTGCTCAGTGGCTGCCCCAGGTGCTGGATGCAGCGCCAGGCGCGCCAGACGCCCGGTCTGGCGTCCTCTAACGCAGTTACACGCCTCTCTGTCTGTGTGCCTCTGTGTGTGTCTGTCTGTGTGTGTCTGTGTGTATGTGTGTGTGTCTGTGTGTGCCTCTCTGTCTGTGTGCCTCTGTGTGTGTCTGTGTGTGTGTGTCTGTGTGTGTGTCTCTGTGTGTGTGTGCCTCTCTGTGTGTCTGTCTGTGTCTCTATGTGTATGTGTGTGTGTGTCTGTGTGTGTGTGTCTGTGTGTGTGTCTGTGTGTGTCTGTGTGCCTCTGTGTGTCTGTCTGTGTGTATGTCTGTGTGTGTGTCTGTGTGTGTGTCTGTGTGTGTGTGTGTCTGTGTGTGTCTGTGTGTGTCTGTGTGTGTCTCTGTCTGTGTGTGTCTGTGTGTGTGTCTGTGTGTGTGTATGTGTGTGTCTGTCTGTGTGTGTATGTCTGTGTGTGTGTCTGTGTGTGTGTCTGTGTGTCTGTGTGTGTCTGTGTGTGTCTCTGTGTGTGTGTCTGTGCGTGTGTCTGTCTGTGTGTCTCTGAGTGTATGTCTGTTTTTGTATGTGTGTGTGTCTGTGTGTGTCTGTGTGTATGTCTGTGTGTGTCTGTGTATATGTCTGTGTGTGTGTCTGTGTGTGTCTCTGTGTGTGTGTCTGTGTGGTCCCAGGCCTCCCCTAGGTCGACTCAGCCTCAAATGAGTACCTGGTGCGGTGTGTAAACATTGCCACTAGGGAGACAAAGGCGGTCGGGCGTGGTGCTGGCCACCCACCCCCTCGTGTACCGTTCCGGCCTTCATAGGTGCTCGCTAACAGCACTTGCCCCTACAGTCTGTTAAGGCTATATGGGGGATCTTTGTTGTCTTTGTGTGTCTGTGTGTGTGTCTGTCTGTGTGTCTCTGTGTGTATGTCTGTGTGTGTCTGTGTGTGTATGTGTTTGTGTGTGTGTCTGTGTGTGTCTGTGTGTGTGTATGTGTGTGTGTCTGTGTGTATGTCTGTGTACATGTCTGTGTGTGTCTGTGTGTGTATATCTGTGTGTGTGTCTGTGTGTGTCTGTCTGTGTGTGTGTCTGTGTGTGTGTATGTATCTGTGTGTGTGTGTCTGTGTGTGTATCTGTGTTTGTCCGGCAAAACAACCCCCTACCTCCTCGCGGTGCCGGATGGGCAACTCTGTCGTGGACAGTGCTGTGGGGGGAGGTCCAATTTTAATTGGCTCCTCCGCTCATGGCGTCTGTGACCACCACAGGGGCTAAACGGGGGCTCTGGACGGGTGCGAGGGGCTGGTAACCCCTCCACCTTCAATTAATTACCACTAAACCACGAATTAAGTATATAACTAATAAGCTTGTGCCGGAGGCCCCGGGGGGCCAGGCGTCTATGACGTCTCCTGGCCAAACCCCAATTGGCGGAGCCAGGAGATTGAATATCTACCCTCGGGGCTCCTCCAGAAACAACGAAAAGCCACTACGGGTGGCCACGTGGAATGTTCGAACGCTCACTGCGGAGGAGAGGCTGCCACTCCTCTGTCGGGAGCTGGACCGGTACCGCCTGGATTTATGTGGCATTCAGGAGGTCCGGTGGACCGGCTCTGGCTCCTGCCACCATGAGGGGTGGACAGTCCTCTACTCGGGGCAGCAGACTGCCAAACAACAGGGTGTGGCTCTTCTTTTGAACAAAAGAATGAAGGGGGCGTGGGAGCGTGGTGGTGAGGTGTGGGAAGCTGTAAGCCCCAGGCTACTTTGGGCTCGCCTTCCCATCAACCGGAGGCGAGGAATGGTGGTCGTGGTTACTTATGCCCCCACCGAAGATGAACATCCGTGGAGGGATGCAGGCAAAGCCGATGAGTAAGATGACTTCTATGACCTCCTGTCACAGGTGCTGGCTAAAGTGGCCCCTCGGGATAGAGTCATCATGTTGGGTGAATTCAATGCCCGAGTTGGTCATGATACTGGCACCTGGTCTGGAGTGATTGGAGGGCATGGGCCAGATCAGCTCAATAACAACGGTAGGAGGCTGCTAGATTTTTGTGCAGCCCATGGGCTTGTAATTACCAACACGCTGTTTCGGCATCGGCGCATCCACACAACATCATGGATGCATGCCGGGTCCAAGCAAGAACATCTGCTGGACTACATAGTGACGGACCAGCGGATGCGAGCCCATGTCCTTGACATTAGGACCTACCGTGGAGCTGATCTGCCCTCTGACCATCGACTAGTCATCTGTAAGATGCGCCTGCCATTCTTCCACTCCGGTGGTGGGTGTACACCCAGGACCCCATTCCAACCTAAAGTGGCCTGGTCTCAGTTATCTGATGAAAGTTGCAAGCGAGAATTTCATCATCGCTTGCGGCTGGGATTGACATCGTCCCCGACTCCTCCTGATGTCGAGGGTAAATGGGCGAGGTTTAGGACTGTGGCTCATGCAGCTTCAATGGCTGCTTTGGGTACACGGTCCAGACCTCCCCAGAGACCCTGGCAGAGAGAGGAGGTGTTCAGGCTGGCTGAGAAAAAAGCAACAGGCCCACTCTTATCGTCTACAGCATCCCACGTCAAAGAATGAGACTTACCGCAGCCTTCGCTCGGAGGTTTGGAAAGCCGTGAGGCGCTGCAAGCATGGGTGATGGTCACGGGTTGCTGAGGAGATGGAGTCTGCCTCAATGGCCCGCGATCCCAAACCACTATTTAACTCCATCAAAAAAGTAACCTGCAGCGCCACACCTATTAACATCAATATCTCCGACCCCCAGGAACAGGTTTGCAGATTTGCTGAGCATTTCTGTGAGGTCCTGTGGGAGGGAAAATCCCTCAGCCAGGGAAACATCGTGGCACAAAGTGAGGATGACCCTGCTGAGGCTGCGGTGCCTCAAATATTGGAAGAAGTCACCCCCTGTGAGTGGCTGGCTGAGGTGCCATCTGTTGAGGAAGTACTGAAGGCGATCCGGAGTCTGAGACCAGGAAAGGCAGCGGGCAGAGATGATCTCCCAAGCGAAATGCTGAGGGAGGGTGGTGTTTGTGCACAGACTGCCCTATATGACATCATAACAACGGTCTGGACCACTGGACGGGTTCTGCAGGATTGGAAGAATGCCCTGGTGGCCCCCCTTTTTAAGAAGGGGGACCGCACAGACTGTAACAACTACAGGGGCATCTCACTCCTCAGTGTGCCGGGAAAGGTCCTGGCAAGGATTATTCAGCATCGCCTTGCCAGGCACGCTGAGGAGAGGCTTGCGGAGCCCCAATGCGGTTTCAGGAAAGGGCGGTCCTGCCCAGATGCCATATTTTCTGTCCGTCTGCTACAGCAGAGGTGTAGGGAATTCCAACAAGACCTACATCTCTGCTTTATTGACCTGGTCAAGGCCTATGATACCATCAGTAGGCCTGGGCTCTGGGTTGTTCTTCGTGCTTTTGGAGTACCTGACCCTCTGCTCACGAACAATAAGGACCTTCATGATGGTGAGCGAGCCCGGGTAAAACTACGTGGCCGGGAGTCAGAGCCATTCCCCGTACACCTTGGGGTGCGACAGAGATGTCCTCTGGCTCCCACATTATTTAACATCTATTTTGACCACGTAGTTCGTGAAGCCTTCAATAGCTGTACCAGGGGAATCTCCATATGGTACAAATATAATGGGAGGCTGATCGATGTCCGGGTGCGGTCAAGGGATGGCTCCCTATTGCTCAACCACGTTATGAATGCTGATGATTTGGTAATAGCTGCTCATTCAGAGGAGGAGTTGTAGACGCTGCTGCTGAGACTGGAGCGTGCCACTAAGAGGTGGGGCCTTACCATCAGCCCCACCAAAACTAAGCACCTGCCTGGGTATTTTGTACCATCGGACACTCCACCCCCACAACTCCCAATCGGTGATGGGGCAGTTGTGGAGAGAGTGGAGAGTTTCCCATACCTGGGCAGTGTGGTTATGACTGGCTCCAGTTTAACAGCAGAGGTCTCACTCTGAATCAGTCGAGCGGCAATATCTTTTCATCGGTTGCGTAACCCTGTGTGGAAGCTACCTGGTCTGTCGCTCCGCACTAAGCTTCAGGTCTTCTCGGCCACGGTCATTCCCTCCCTTCTCTACGCTTGCGAAACGTGGACCACCCTAATGGAACATCGTCGCCGGTTAGAAACATTTAGGCTGGCCTGCCTACGATCCATCCTGGGTTTCACCAGACTGAATTGTGTGAGGAGCTCACAAATCCTTGAAAGATCTGGGCAAGGTCCCATCGGTGAGCTCCTCCGGCGGGGAAGGCTGCGATGGCTGGGTCATGTAGCCCGCATGCCCAGCCACCACCTGCCGAAACAGCTTTTGTTCGGCCGGATCGAGGGGGCTAAACGGGCGCGGCACGGGCTAGAGAAGAGATGGAGTGACGTGGTACAGGAGGACGTGGAGCTGAGTGGACTTGCCGATGACTGGTACCAGCGGTGTCAAGATCGGCCTCTGTGGAGGAGGCTCGTAAAGGACGCTACTGGGCAGTTGGAGGTAGTCGCCCTCCAACAACAACGGAGGGCGGAGGAGCGACGCTCAGAACAACGAGCGGAGCGCCGGGTGGCTAAAGCACAGCAGGTTGGCACAGTAGGGGGCACAGGTGGTGCATCAGCCAGTCATCTCAGTCAGTCGACCCGTGGCACCTGGGTCTGCCCCGTGACCTCCTGCCAGCGGGCGTTCGACACTTCACGTGTCCTCAGGGTGCACATAGCCTGGCACAATCGTTGTGGTGACGTCACCGCCAATTAATGGCGAATGGCGGTTGTTGTTGTTGTTGTTGTCTGTGTGTGTCTTTGTGTGTGTCTCTGTGTGTATGTCTGTGTGTGTGTCTGGGTGTATGTGTGTATATCTGTGTGTCTGTGTGTGTGTGTGTCTGAGTGTTTCTGTGTGTGTGTATGTGTGTGTCTGTGTTGTGGGGAGCGATAGTGTAGCGGTTAGCGCTACTCTGCGCTATGAACCCGACGACACGGGTTGGAGTCCCGCTCACGGCCAACACCAGTGACGATTATCTGAACCGGTCCCGGGCCTCCCCTAGGTCTACTCAGCCTTAAATGAGTACCTTGTGCAGTGTGTAAACATTGCCACTAGGGAGACAAAGGCGGTCGGGTGTGGTGCAGGCCACCCACCCCATCGTGTACCGTTCCGGCCTTCATAGGTGCTCGCTAACAGCACTTGCCCCTACAGTCTGTTAAGGCTACACGGGGGATCTTTGTCTTTGTGCACACATACACGAGTGTCTCTGGGTGGAGGTGAGGGTGGAGTGTCTCTGGGTGGAGGTCGATTCTGTTTAGACAGAGACTTGATCCGAGCTGAGCGCGTTTCCCCTGTGAAACGCAAACACGGAGACAAACAATACACAACTCTCGCTCACTCACGCACATGACACGCACAGGCCACACACACACAAGGGACAAACAAAGATCCCCCGTATAGCCTTCACATACTTTTTGGGGCAAGTGCCGTTATGAAATTTCGTGTCGCCAACTATGTGGGGTGGGGGATTCAGCACGTGGTAGGCTTTTGCGACTAGTATCATCCATAACGCAGGGTTTTTTGGCGGGATCGCGTAAATATTTAACCCCCCCCCACCCACCTGTATTATGTACGTGGGGCGTGTATGGCCGGCAGCTTTCGACTCTCCCCTGCGCTGATATTGATCAACTAACTCGCTCACTCATACACCCATTTATGGAGGCTGAGTCGACCTAGGGGGGAGACAGCCCCGACCCCTCCCCTCCGCTGGAACCATTTGCTGATATCGCTCGCCACTAATTGATGCGGCAGCTGCAGCTGCTGCTGCTGCTACCCGTGTAGTAGTTGTTGTTGTTGTGGAGTTGTTGTGGAGTTGTAGTCCCTCGCTCGCCTCAAGCGCCTTCGCTTTGCCCGACTCAACAGAGCGTGAGCTCGCACGTGCAGAAGGCCAGGGACACCTGCACCTGCACCTGCAGCCGCACTCACAGGCGCTGCTGGTGCGCTAACCGCTGCGCCACGGTTCATTCGATGGCCAACGGGCAGAAGTTTGTGGGTCCGGTGATTCCCCGATTTACGTCGCCGCCCCCGCCCCCATCCGCTCCCCGCTTTTACGTCGTTTCGCGAATACGCCGTGGCCGCGTTGATACCGCGAGCCGATTTCTCGTCGCCTCGAACCCCCACGCGAAACGTCGCTGACGGCATCGTCGTTCCGTGCTGTCTCGTTAAACGTCGCCTCTCAGCCTTCGCCTCCACCACCACCACCACCACAGCCTACCACTACTGCTATCACCCACTATTGCTACCACCCACTACTGCTACCACTACTACCACCCACTACTACCACCATTACCACACACTACTGCTACTACCACCACTACCACCCACTACTACCACTACTACCACCCACCACTACTACTACCACCCACTACTGCTACCACTACTACCACCCACTACTACCACCATTACCACCCACTACTGCTACTACCACCACTACCACCCACTACTACCACTACTACCACCCACCACTACTACTACCACCCACTACTGCTACCACTACTACCACCCACTACTACCACCATTACCACCCACTACTGCTACTACCACCACTACCACCCACTACTACCACTACTACCACCCACCACTACTACTACCACCCACTACTGCTACCACTACTACCACCCACTACTGCTACCACTACTACCACCCACTACTACCACCACCACCACCACCACCTACTACCACTACTACGACCACCACCACCTGCTACTACAACCACAACCACTACCACCACTACCACCACTACCACCACTACCACCTACTACCACTACCACTACCACCACTACCACCTACTACCACCACTACCACCACTACCACCACCACCACTACCACCACTACCACCACCACCACTACCACCTACTACCACTACCACCACTACCACCACTACCACCACAACCACCACCACCACTACCACCACTACCACCACCACCACTACCACCTACTACCACTACCACCACTACCACCTACTACCACCACTACCACCACCACTACCACCACCACCACCACCCCCCACTTTACCCCCCTCGTGCCCCCCTCGCATCATCCACCAGCTGTTGCTGTTGTTGCTGTTGCTGTTGTTGCTGCTGCTGTAGTTGTTGCTGTTGTTGTTGTTGTTGCTGTCGCTGTTGTTGTTGCTGTTGTTGCTGTTGCGCACGACTTTAATAAACACAACGCTGGCCAGCGGGGGGTTAGTGCATCACGCACGGATGACATTGTCACGTGCTGTCAGGCTGTGGGTTGTCAACGTGCGACGCATGGGTCTCTGTGTGAGTCTTTAGGTCTCTGTGTGAATCTGTAGGTCTCTGTGTGTGAGTCTCTCTATGTGAGTCTTTAGGTCTCTGTGTGAGTCTTTGGGTCTCTGTGTGAGTCTTTAGGTCTCTGTGTGTGAGTCTTTAGGTCTCTGTGTGAGTCTTTAGGTCTCTGTGAGAGTCTTTAGGTCTCTGTGTGTGAGTCTCTCTGTGTGAGTCTTTAGGTCTCTGTGTGAGTCTTTAGGTCTCTGTGTGAGTCTTTGGGTCTCTGTGTGAGTCTTTAGGTCTCTGTGTGTGAGTCTTTGAGTCTCTCTGTGCGAGTCAGTAGGTCTCTGTGTGAGTCTTTAGGTCTCTGTGTGTGAGTCTCTCTGTGTGAGTCTTTAGGTCTCTGTGTGAGTCTTTAGGTCTCTGTGTGAGTCTTTGGGTCTCTGTGTGAGTCTTTAGGTCTTTGTGTGGGTCTTTAGGTCTCTGTGTGTGAGTCTCTCTGTGTGAGTCTTTAGGTCTCTGTGTGAGTCTTTAGGTCTCTGTGTGAGTCTTTGGGTCTCTGTGTGAGTCTTTAGGTCTCTGTGTGTGAGTCTTTGAGTCTCTCTGTGCGAGTCAGTAGGTCTCTGTGTGAGTCTTTAGGTCTCTGTGTGAGTCTTTGGGTCTCTGTGTGAGTCTTTAGGTCTCTGTGTGAGTCTTTAGGTCTCTCTGTGTGAGTCTCTCTGTGTGAGTCTGTAGGTCTCTGTGTGAGTCTTTAGGTCTCTGTGTGAGTCTTTGGGCCTCTGTGTGAGTCTTTAGGTCTCTGTGTGAGTCTTTAGGTCTCTCTGTGTGAGCCTCTCTGTGTGAGTCTGTAGGTCTCTGTGTGAGTCTGTAGGTCTCTGTGTGTGAGTCTGTGTGAGTCTTTTGTCTCTGTGTGAGTCTTTAGCTCTCTGTGTGTGAGTCTTTGAGTCTCTCTGTGTGAGTCTGTAGGTCTCTGTGTGTGAGTCTCTCTGTGTGAGTCTTTAGGTCTCTCTGTGTGAGTCTTTGGGTCTCTGTGTGAGTCTTTAGGTCTCTGTGTGAGTCTTTGGGTCTCTGTGTGTGAGTCTTTGGGTCTCTGTGCGAGTCTTTGGGTCTCTCTGTGTGTCTTTGGGTCTCTGTATGAGTCTTTAGGTCTCTGTGTGAGTCTTTGGGTCTCTCTGTGTGTCTTTGGGTCTCTGTGTGAGTCTTTGGGTCTCTGTGTGAGTCTTTAGGTCTCTGTGTAAGTATTTAGGTCTCTGTGCGAGTCTTTGGGTCTCTGTGTGAGTCTTTAGATCTCTGTGTGAGTCTTTAGGTCTTTGTGTGTGAGTCTTTAGGTCTCTGTGTGAGTCTTTAGGTTTCTCTGTGTGTCTTTAGGTGTCTGTGTGAGTCTTTAGGTCTCTGTGTCAGTCTTTGGGTCTCTGTGCGTGAGTCTTTAGGTCTCTGTGTGTGAGTCTTTAGGTCTCTGTGTGAGTCTTTGGGTCTCTCTGTGTGAGTTCTTAGGTCTCTGTGTGAGTCTTTAGGTCTGTGAGTGAGTCTTTAAGTCTCTCTGTGTGAGTCTATAGGTCTCTCTGTATGAGGCTTTAGGTCTCTGTGTGACTCTTTAGGTCTCTGTGTGAGTCTTTAGGTCTGTGTGAGTCTTTAGGTCTCTGTGTGAGTCTTTGGGTATCTCTGTGTGTCATTGGGTCTCTGTGTGAGTCTTTAGGTCTCTGTGTGAGTCTTTAGGTCTCTGTGTGAGTCGTTAGGTCTCTGTGTGAGTCTTTGGGTCTCTGTGTGAGTCTTTAGGTCTCTGTGTGAGTCTTTAGGTCTCTCTGTGTGAGTCTTTAGGTCTCTGTGTGAGTCTTTAGGTCTCTGTGTGAGTCTGTAGGTCTCTGTGTGTGAGTCTGTGTGAGTCTTTAGGTCTCTGTGTGAGTCTTTTGGTCTCTCTGTGTGTCTTTAGGTCTCTCTGTGAGTCTTTAGGTCTCTGTGTGAGTCTTTAGGTGTCTGCGTGAGTCTTTAGGTCTCTGTGTGAGTCTTCAGGTCTCTGTGTGAGTCTTTGGGTCTCTGTGCGTGAGTCTTTAGGTCTCTGTGTGAGTCTTTAGGTCTCTCTGTGTGAGTCTTTGGGTCTCTCTGTGTTAGTCTTTGGGTCTCTCTTTGTGAGTCCTTAGGTCTCCGTGTGAGTCTTTAGGTCTCTGCGTGAATCTTTAGGTCTCTGTGTGAGTCTTTAGGTCTCTGTGTGAATCTTTGGGTCTCTGTGTGTGAGTCTTTAGGTCTCTGTGAGAGTCTTTGGGTCTCTCTGTGTGAGTCTTTAGGTCTCTGTGTGAGTTTTTGGGTCTCTGTGTGAGTCTTTAGGTCTCTGTGTGAGTCTTTAAGTCTCTCTGTGTGAGTCTTTAGGTCTCTGCGTGGGTCTTTAGGTCTCTGTGTGAATCTTTGCGTCTCTGTGTGTGAGTCTTTAGGTCTCTGTGAGAGTCTTTGGGTCTCTCTCTGTGAGTCTTTAGGTCTCTGTGTGAGTCTTTAGGTCTCTGTGTGAGTCTTTAGGTCTCTGTGTGAGTCTTTAAGTCTCTCTGTGTGCGTCTTTAGGTCTCCTCTCTATGTGAGTCTTTAGGTCTCTTTGTGAGTCTTTAGGTCTCTGTGTGAGTCTTTAGGTCTCTGTGTGAGTCTTTAGGTCTCTGTGTGTGACTCTTTGGGTCTCTGTGTGAGTCTTTAGGTCTCTGTGTGAGTCTTTAGGTGTCTGTGTGAGTCTTTAGGTCTCTGTGTGTGTCTCTCTGTGTGAGTCTTTAGGTCTCTCTGTGTGAGTCTTTAGGTCTCTGTGTGAGTCTTTAGGTCTTTGTGTGGGTCTTTAGGTCTCTGTGTGTGAGTCTCTCTGTGTGGGTCTTTAGGTCTCTCTGTGTGAGTCTTTAGGTCTCTGTGTGAGTCTTTAGGTCTTTGTGTGGGTCTTTAGGTCTCTGTGTGTGAGTCTCTCTGTGTGGGTCTTTAGGTCTCTCTGTGTGAGTCTTTAGGTCTCTGTGTGTGAGTCTTTAGGCCTTTGTGTGGGTCTTTTGGTCTTTGTGTGGGTCTTTAGGTCTCTCTGTGTGAGTCTTTAGGTCTCTGTGTGTGAGTCTTTAGGTCTCTGTGTCAGTCTTTAGGTCTCTGTGTGTGAGTCTTTAGGTCTCTGTGTCAGTCTTTATTTCTCTGTGTGTGAGTCCTGTTCTGCAGTGAGAGTGAGTGAGTGGAGTTTGTATTATCTCCCCCTGTTCTAAACAGAGTGAGTGAGTGGGGTTTGTATGATCTCCCCCTGTTCTTCAGAGTGAGTGGAGTTTGTATGATCTCCCCCTGTTCTGCAGTGAGAGTGAGTGGAGTTTGTATGATCTCCCACTGTTCTGCAGTGGGAGTGAGTGAGTGGAGTTTGTATGATCCCCCCCTGTTCTACAGAGTGAGTGAGTGGAGTTTGCATGGTCTCCCCCTGTTCTGCAGTGAGAGTGAGTGAGTGGGGTTTGTATGATCTCCCCCTGTTCTACACAGTGTGAGTGAGTGTAGTTTACGTGATCTCTCTCTATCGCTGTTCTGCAGTGTGAGATTCCTCCGGGTTTTCCGGTTTTCCACCCCTAGCTAAACCCACTCACACTGTGGAACTGGAATCGGCCAATACATCCCCAAGCTGATCATTTGCAAGAGGAGTTCGCGAACAGAGGAGTTCACACACTGAAGAGTTCACACACAGAGGTGTTCACACACTCAGAGGAGTTCACGCGCAGAGGAGTTCACGCACAGAGTAAACGTGACACCGCGCTGATGGGACATCCACCGTGGTTTGTCTGAAGGATGTCCTGGCCTCCGCCATGCGAATGTGGAATTCCCACAGCTGGCTCGGGGTTGCCGGTAGGGGGAAGCCTGAGCCTGGAGCAGCGACGCCACCTCGCGTCCAGAGAGCGAGAGAAGTGGAGAGAGAGGGGGGGGGGGGATAGAGGGGGGCTAGAGGGGTGGTGAACGAGAGAGAGAGGGGGGGGATAGAGGGGGGCTAGAGGGGTGGTGAACGAGAGAGGGGGGATAGAGGGGGGCTAGAGGGGTGGTGAACGAGAGAGAGAGTGAGGGGAGATAGAGGGGGGCTAGAGGGGTGATGAACGAGAGAGAGAGGGGGGGATAGAGGGGGGCTAGAGGGGTGGTGAACGAGAGAGAGAGGGGATAGAGGGGGGCTAGAGGGGTGGTGAACGAGAGAGGGGGGATAGAGAGGGGCTAGAGGGGTGGTGAACGAGAGAGAGAGAGGGGATAGAGGGGGGCTAGAGGGGTGGTGAACGAGAGAGAGAGAGAGGGGATAGAGGGGGGCTAGAGGGGTGGTGAACGAGAGAGAGAGGGGATAGAAGGGGGCTAGAGGGGTGGTGAACGAGAGAGAGAGGGGATAGAGGGGGGCTAGAGGGGTGGTGAACGAGAGAGGGGGGATAGAGGGGGGCTAGAGGGGTGGTGAACGAGAGAGAGAGAGGGGATAGAGGGGGGCTAGAGGGGTGGTGAACGAGTGAGAGGGGGGGGGATAGAGGGGGGCTAGAGGGGTGGTGAACGAGACAGAGAGAGGATAGAGGGGGCTAGAGGGGTGGTGAACGAGAGAGGGGGGGGAAAGAGGGGGGCTAGAGGGGTAGTGAACGAGAGAGAGAGGGGATAGAGGGGGGCTAGAGGGGTGGTGAACGAGAGAGAGAGGGGATAGAGGGGGGCTAGAGGGGTAGTGAACGAGAGAGAGAGGGGATAGAGGGGGGCTAGAGGGGTGGTGAACGAGAGAGGGGGGATAGAGAGGGGCTAGAGGGGTGGTGAACGAGAGAGAGAGGGGATAGAGGGGGGCTAGAAGGGTGGTGAACGAGTGAGAGGGGGGGGGGATAGAGGGGGGCTAGAGGGGTGGTGAACGAGACAGAGAGAGGATAGAGGGGGCTAGAGGGGTGGTGAACGAGAGAGGGGGGGGGAAGAGGGGGGCTAGAGGGGTAGTGAACGAGAGAGAGAGAGGGGATAGAGGGGGGCTAGAGGGGTGGTGAACGAGAGAGAGAGAGGGGATAGAGGGGGGCTAGAGGGGTGGTGAACGAGAGAGAGAGAGGGGATAGAGGGGGGCTAGAGGGGTGGTGAACGAGAGAGGGGGGGGATAGAGGGGGGCTAGAGGGGTGGTGAAGGAGAGAGAGAGGGGGTAGAGGGAGGCTAGAGGGGTGGTGAACGAGAGAGAGGGGATAGAGGGGGGATAGAGGGGTGGTGAACGAGAGAGAGAGGGGATAGAGGGAGGCTAGAGGGGTGGTGAACGAGAGAGAGAGAGGGGGTAGAGGGGGCTAGAGGGGTGGTGAACGAGAGAGAGAGAGGGGGTAGAGGGGGCTAGAGGGGTGGTGAACGAGAGAGAGAGAGGGGATAGAGGGGGGCTAGAGGGGTGGTGAACGAGAGAGGGGGGGGATAGAGGGGGGCTAGAGGGGTGGTGAACGAGAGAGAGGGGATAGAGGGGGGCTAGAGGGGTGGTGAACGAGAGAGAGGGGATAGAGGGGGGCTAGAGGGGTGGTGAACGAGAGAGAGAGGGGGATAGAGGGGGGCTAGAGGGGTGGTGAACGAGAGAGGGGGGGGATAGAGGGGGGCTAGAGGGGTGGTGAACGAGAGAGAGAGAGGGGGTAGAGGGGGGCTAGAGGGGTGGTGAACGAGAGAGAGAGAGGGGGTAGAGGGGGGCTAGAGGGGTGGTGAACGAGAGAGAGAGAGGGGATAGAGGGGGGCTAGAGGGGTGGTGAACGAGAGAGGGGAGAGTGGCTGGAGAGAGAGAGAGCAAATAGAGACAGCGAGAGGCAGGGAGAGTTATTGTGAAGAGTGAAACACTCGCGTCAAGACTGTGAAACACTCGTGTTGAGAGTGAAACACTCGTGTTGAGAGTGAAACACTCGTGTTGAGAGTGAAACACTCGTGTCGAGAGTGTAACACTCGTGTCGAGAGTGTAACACTCGTGTAGAGACTGTGAAACACTCGTGTCGAGAGTGTAACACTCGTGTCGAGAGTGTAACACTCGTGTAGAGACTGTGAAACACTCGTGTCGAGAGTGTAACACTCGTGTCGAGAGTGTAACACTCGTGTAGAGACTGTGAAACACTCGTGTCGAGAGTGTAACACTCGTGTCGAGAGTGTAACACTCGTGTAGAGACTGTGAAACACTCGTGTCGAGAGTGTAACACTCGTGTCGAGAGTGTAACACTCGTGTAGAGACTGTGAAACACTCGTGTCGAGAGTGTAACACTCGTGTCGAGAGTGTAACACTCGTGTAGAGACTGTGAAACACTCGTGTCGAGAGTGTAACACTCGTGTCGAGAGTGTAACACTCGTGTAGAGACTGTGAAACACTCGTGTCGAGAGTGTAACACTCGTGTCGAGAGTGTAACACTCGTGTCGAGACTGTGAAACACTCGCGTCAAGACTGTGAAACACTCGTGTAGAGACTGTGAAACACTCGTGTAGAGACTGTGAAACACTCGTGTCGAGAGTGTAACACTCGTGTCGAGAGTGAAACACTCGTGTCGAGACTGTGAAACACTCGTGTCGAGACTGTGAAACACTCGTGTCGAGACTGTGAAACACTCGTGTCGAGACTGTGAAACACTCGTGTAGAGACTGTGAAACACTCGTGTCGAGAGTGTAACACTCGTGTAGAGACTGTGAAACACTCGTGTCGAGACTGTGAAACACTCGTGTCGAGACTGTGAAACACTCGTGTAGAGACTGTGAAACACTCGTGTCGAGAGTGTAACACTCGTGTAGAGAGTGTAACACTCGTGTCGAGACTGTGAAACACTCGTGTCGAGACTGTGAAACACTCGTGTCGAGACTGTGAAACACTCGTGTAGAGACTGTGAAACACTCGTGTTGAGAGTGTAACACTCGTGTAGAGAGTGTAACACTCGTGTCGAGACTGTGAAACACTCGTGTTGAGAGTGTAACACTCGTGTAGAGAGTGTAACACTCGTGTCGAGACTGTGAAACACTCGTGTTGAGAGTGTAACACTCGTGTAGAGAGTGTAACACTCGTGTCGAGACTGTGAAACACTCGTGTCGAGAGTGAAACACTCGTGTAGAGACTGTGAAACACTCGTGTCGAGACTGTGAAACACTCGTGTAGAGACTGTGAAACACTCGTGTCGAGAGTGTAACACTCGTGTAGAGAGTGTAACACTCGTGTCGAGACTGTGAAACACTCGTGTCGAGACTGTGAAACACTCGTGTCGAGACTGTGAAACACTCGTGTAGAGACTGTGAAACACTCGTGTTGAGAGTGTAACACTCGTGTAGAGAGTGTAACACTCGTGTCGAGACTGTGAAACACTCGTGTTGAGAGTGTAACACTCGTGTAGAGAGTGTAACACTCGTGTCGAGACTGTGAAACACTCGTGTTGAGAGTGTAACACTCGTGTAGAGAGTGTAACACTCGTGTCGAGACTGTGAAACACTCGTGTCGAGAGTGAAACACTCGTGTCGAGAGTGAAGAGAGATTGAGACAGAAGAGGGTGAGGGGGGAGAGTGCCTCTACCCCTCCCCCCTCTACACCCCCCCCCTCTACACCCCCCTCTACCCCTCCCCCCTCTACCCCCCTCTACCCCTCCCCCTCTACCCCCCTGTACCCCTCCCCCATCTCACCCCCTCCCCTCTCTCCGACTACTCCCACCTCACCCCCCTCTCTCACTGCCCCCCCCTGCATCTATCCCTCATCACCCCCCCTCCCCCTATTTACCCCCCTCCACCTCCCTCTCACTCCTCCTCCCCCACTACTCACACCCTCCCCCTCCCCCCACTACTCACACCCTCCCCCCACTACTCACACCCTCCCCCCACTACTCACACCCTCCCCCCTCCCCCCACTACTCACACCCTCCCCCTCCCCCCACTACTCACACCCTCCCCCCTCCCCCCACGTCACGCGCCCTCCCATTCATCATCCGAGTCGGGCGCGCGGCCACGTGGAACGAGCGAGCCGCGCGTCGCTCCGCGCGTGATAATGCGGAGCAAGGAGCGTGCAGCCCCCTCCCTCCCTCCAGCCCCCCCCTCCCTCCAGCCCCCCCCTCCCTCCAGCCCCCCCTCCCTCCAGCCCCCCCTCCCTCCAGCCCCCTCCCTCCAGCCCCCACCCCATCCGCACCTCCATCACAGCCCAGAACCCCAAATACATCATCACTACCACCCACACAGACACAACACCACCACCACCATCATCATCATGACGGCTCATCTTTAACCACCGCTCACTTATTACTCATTACCACTCCTCACACACTCCTTGTCACTCATCATCACCACCACCAGCACCCACACACACAGCACACACAGACACAACACCATCATCACCACCACCACCACACACACAGACACAACACCATCATCACCACCACCACCACACACACAGACACAACACCACTATCACCACCACCACCCCACACACAGACACAACAACATCATCACCACCAACAACCGCCATTCGCCACCAAGTGGCGGTGCCGTCACCACGGCGCTTGTGCCAGGCGAGGTGCACCTTGAGGCCACGTGAAGTGTCGAACGCCCGCTGGCAGGAGGACACGGGGCAGACCCAGGTGCCACGGGTCGACTGACTGAGGTCACCACCACCACTATCATCATCATCATCATCAACAGAGTGGTGGCAGAGTGGTGACACTCGCGCCTCGCATCAAGAAGGATTCCTGGGTTCGATTCCTGATTCGGGTGCCTCTCCTCCGCGTGGGGTCCCTCCGGGATTCTCTTCCACAACGAAGCGCACGCGGATCGGTCCAACTGATATCGGCCAAACCTCTCAACGCTGACAAAAAAATGACACTGCCAATTACAAAAAACTTGTTTTCCACAGCTGCATCACCATCATCAGCATCAGCAGCAGCATCAGCAGCATCATCATCATCAGCATCAGTTTAACACGTGGTATGCTTTCGCGAGCAATATCATCCATCATATAGTTTTTTGGGGGGTTAGATCGCGAAAATATGAATGTGTCGTTAAACCCGCCACCACCCGACACAGCCGAATGAGTAAGGTTTGTCACGTAAACAGAACGTGGCCAATTCGTTACTAGTACAGCACTAACCGGTTGTGTGTTGGAGAGAAGATCCACAACATTTACAATTTGAGCACGACGTTTCACCAGTAATGACAATTAGCATCATCAGCAGCATCATCAGCAGCATCACCATCATCATTAGCAGCATCATCATCATCAGCAGCATCATCATCATCATCAGCAGCAGCATCATCAGCAGCAACAACAGCATCGCTCACCTGCTACGGCAAAACAAAAAAACTCGGCAGGACCCTCTTGCGAATGGCAGTCACGAGATTCTATTTCATTTTCATTTTATCCATTTTCATTTTTAACCAGGCAAGGCCCCACTGAGCTACGTAGCTCTCTTTTGTCCGAAGCCACCAGGCTATCACAAAATGCAAGCTCAACGAAAGCGGCTGATCATCATCATCAGCCTCGCGTGGACATTTATAGCAGCCAAAGACCCTAAACGCGTGACGTTGCTTTTAAATGTGGATGGATAAACCGGAGGGGCCGGAGAGAGAGAGAGACACGCAAACTCTAAAATATACAGTGAGGGAAAAAAGTATTTGATCCCCTGCTGATTTTGTACGTTTGCTCATTGACAAAGAAATGATCAGTCTATAATTTTAATGGAAGGTTTATTTGAACAGTGAGAGACAGAATAACAACAACAAAATCCAGAAAAACGCATGTGAAAAATGTTATAAATTGATTTGCATTTTAATGAGGGAAATAAGTATTTGATCCCCTCTCAATCAGAAAGATTTCTGGCTCCCAGGTGTCTTTTATACAGGTAACGAGCTGAGATTAGGAGCACACTCTTAAAGGGAGTGCTCCTAATCTCAGCTTGTTACCTGTATAAAAGACACCTGTCCACAGAAGCATCATGGGATACCAGTAGCAACGTGACCACCACGTGCCGCGTGACCACCACGTGCCGCGTGACCACCACGTGACCACCACGTGCAGCGTGACCACCACGTGCAGCGTGACCACCACGTGCAGCGTGACCACCACGTGCAGCGTGACCACCACGTGCAGCGTGACCACCACGTGCAGCGTGACCACCACGTGCAGCGTGACCACCACGTGCAGCGTGACCACCACGTGCAGCGTGACCACCACGTGCAGCGTGACCACCACGTGCAGCGTGACCACCACGTGCAGCGTGACCACCACGTGACCACCACGTGCAGCGTGACCACCACGTGCAGCGTGACCACCACGTGCAGCGTGACCACCACGTGCAGCGTGACCACCACGTGCAGCGGACCACCACGTGACCACCACGTGCAACGTGACCACCACGTGCAGCGTGACCACCACGTGCCGCGTGACCACCACGTGCAACGTGACCACCACGTGCAGCGTGACCACCACGTGCAGCGTGACCACCACGTGCAGCGTGACCACCACGTGCCGCGTGACCACCACGTGCAACGTGACCACCACGTGCCCACCACGTGCAGCGTGACCACCACGTGCAGCGTGACCACCACGTACAACGTGACCACCACGTGCAGCGGACCACCACGTGACCACCACGTGCAACGTGACTACCACGTGCAACGTGACCACCACGTGCCGCGTGACCACCACGTTTTGCGTGACCACCACGTGACCACCACGTGTAGCGTGACCACCACGTGCAACGTGACTACCACGTGTTGCGTGACCACCACGTGACCACCACGTGTAGCGTGACCACCACGTGCAACTTGACTACCACGTGCAACGTGACCACCACGTGCCGCGTGACCACCACGTGTAGCGTGACCACCACGTGTAGCGTGACCACCACGTGACCACCACGTGTAGCGTGACCACCACGTGCAATGTGACTACCACGTGCCGCGTGACCACCACGTGCAGCGTGACCACCACGTGACCACCACGTGCAACGTGACTACCACGTGCCCCCTGACTACCACGTGCCCCGTGACCACCACGTGTAACGTGACCACCACGTGGAGCTAACGATGTTTGTGTCCAAACACAGTTGCGGGATCCGCAGTAATTCTTGAGATCATCGCGGTATTGGGATTGGGGGGGGTCAATAGATTTACCACGGAGTGAGATTTCAAATAGGCTCAGCCCCGTCCCTGTAGCCCGACAATCGCGCCTCCGTCTCGTCAGGATTAGTGTTGAGATATTTCACAGCCGCACGCGCGAATGCATTTCACTCGAGGACCGAGATAGCACAGATATTGCCTTCGCCAGCTTCCTACCAAAAATGATAATACGTAATATATGTATACGTGATAAAAAAACATATATAATTGCCATCACCAGCTTCTTACCAAAATAATAATACGTAATATATATGTATACGTGATAAAAATATATATATATTTGCCATCACCAGCTTCTTACCAAAAGAATAATACGTAATATATGTATACGTGATGAAAAAATATATATATGAGATAGGTGCTTGCCCTTTCTGGCAATAAAACACGTGTTAAGATGTCCAAACGCCAAATAGATTGTACTTTATTGCTTGGAATCAAATCTGCATTGACCACAGGGTACTTGTGGTGAACATACAAACAAACAGGCTCTGATAATGTCTGGGCGTTGTCTTTGAAGCTGAGTGGCCTACACCAGGGACAGCAGCCTTCTTTGTTGTGGCCTGGTCTCACCCCACCTGTGTTAGGCCAGAGCACAACGCTAAAAGGCGACCAGTACAAGGGCAACGCACACAGACATGGTTCACCATCGTTTATGCGTTCATACTCTGTGGTTCTTTCGGTAAAGTCACGTAGCTTACCGCAAGAATCAAAGAGTATGGATTCCTGCAGTCACGAAAGCTTCAAATCAACATTTATGTTTTTCTTTTAACCGTGGCAAAAAAATGCCCCATCGACATAATATACAGATTAGTGTGCGTATCTACAGGGTGGGCCAATAGTCAGGACATACAGGGTTATTATATTAATGTTTACAAATCACACGGGGTTATTATGTATTTTTTAAACAAATGCTCAAAACTAGCTTCCTTTATTAACATTAATTCATGATGCGTGAATTCTCTTTTGAAATCAATGTAGCAGTTGTTGTTGTTGTTGTTTGAACATTAATCAATTTGATGTGTGACCGTCTCAATTCATTCACGGGGTTCTTTTCCAGTAGAAACATTCTGTAGGCGCGGAAAACAATCCCAATGGATAAAATATTAACTCAAAGCATAAACAATCACTATGTTTGATGCCTGTGTTAAAACTAAATTAAATAACCGAATGTCTCCTGACTTTTGTGCTACCATATATAAATAATGATAATATATATACAATATTAACTTAAAAGGTAAACAATGTTAAATGAATATTCTTAGCTCTTTCGGTAAAGTCACGTTGAAGGGAAACGTGACTTTACCGAAAGAGCTAAGAATATTAATTACTGCAGTCACGACAGCTTTAAATCAAAATGTTAAATGTATGAATGGCTATAGTAATAGGTTTTACCCTTTTAACTGGCACAAAAACTGACACCTTTATTCAAGGCATCATGTTTGCAATAACCACAACACAAGCAGTAAAAATGCAAACAAAAGAGACAACTCTGATAATAATATGCACTGTGCCAGTTAAAAGGGTAAAACCTATTACTATATCTTGTTACTGGCAAAGGAGGTCTCATAATGTATGAATGGCTGTTTAATACGAAGTAGTCTTTCACGATCAGCATCATCATACACAATGTATTTTTTTAGGTAAGATCACGAAGCATATATCCATGGATTGCAAATGTTGTGGATTTACTCTCCAACACACAACCGGTTCGTGCCGTGCTAGTAACGAGTTGGCACGTTCTGCTTACGTGACACGAAACTTTCTAATTGGCTGTGTCGGTTGGTGGAGGGTTCAACGACACATTCTAACCCCCCCCAAAAAACATACATTATGAATTAATTAATGGCTGTGTTAAACGAAATTAAATACCCAAAAGTGTCCTGACTTCTGGGCCACCTCTGTACGCAAAATACATTTGTGTATACACACAGAGTGTCGGTCGGCATAACAGTGAAACCCAAGGTTACATTTGTTAATCATCGATCCAAGAGGAGGGTGGCTCCAGATGGTTGAGGCACCTAAGGGCAGAGGACAGCGAAATTGAGCCCTGTGGGAAATCCATACTACACACATATCGTGACCCAAGGAGACACAACATTGGCATTGCTGGTCAGATATGGAGTCGGGAGGAATAATAACACAGGCACACGTGCAGGCTTGCCGACATGGGCAATGCGATTTGTGTGTGTGCACGTGTGCATGCCTAAACAGCGTCTGTGTAGGCTGGGTAGAGGGGGCTAAACGGGCGCGGCACGGGCTGGAGAAGAGATGGAGTGATGTGGTACAGGAGGACGTGGAGCTGAGTGGACTTGCCGATGACTGGTACCAGCGGTGTCAAGATCGGCCTCTGTGGAGGAGGCTCGTGAAGGACGCTGCTACTGGGCAGTTGGAGGCAGTCGCCCTCCAACAACAACGGAGGGCGGAGGAGCGACGCTCACAACAACGAGCGGAGCGCCGGGTGGCTAAAGCACAGCAGGTTGGCACAGTAGGGGGCATAGGTGGTGCATCAGCCAGTCATCTCAGTTATCTTAGTCGACCCGTGGCACCTGCTGGGTCTGCTCCGTGACCTCCTGCCAGCGGGCGTTCGACACTTCACGTGGCCTCAACGTGCACCTAGCCTGGCATAAGCGCCGTGGTGACGTCACCGTCACTTTGTGGCGAATGGCGGTTGTTGTTGTTGTTGGGTGTGTGTGTTTGAGTCGGAGTGAGTGTGTAAAAGAAGTTGAACATACATACATACACCTCATCTGTGATTAGCACCGTTTGCTACGTATGGTGCAAAAAGAGTTCAACACACATACGCCTCACCTCCGATTATCACGGTTGACTACGTACGGTGCGAAAGAAGTTCAACACACGCGCGCCATAAACCACACGGCAGCGCAGCATTGGCCCAAGCGAGGCTGACCCTGCTGATGAGACACTGAGTATCGAAACCCGGTGCTTGTTGAACGTGCACAGTGACATCACGTGATGTCACAGTGACATCACGTGATGTCACTGTGACATCATTCACGCGCAGAATGTCGTGCGGCTGATGGGATGCGTACAAAAAATGTGTAAAATAGAATAATGGGGGGCGGTCCAGATGTCTTGTGACCGCACCCCCCCCCCCCAACTTAATTCTCTAAAACGTAGTGTTTGTTTTAAGTGACGATTAGTTAACATATTAATTAAATATGCAAAGGAGAGAAAAAAAAAAGCTTTTTGCAAGGGGGTAAATGAATTTGGGGGGGGGGGGGTCACGAGACATGTGGACCGCCACCCTGTAGAGCCAACTAGGCAATGAACACGGCAAGATTGAGAGACATTCTCTACTCGAATTCGGTCAAGAAAGCAACCAAATATCACTGTTTCAAGAGGCAGCGAGGGACTGCGGTGGTGAGAACGGAGACGGTGGCGGTCGTCGATAAAGAATGAGACTCATGGGGCAGGAGTCCTTCAAGAAGGGTCACGTGGTTCACGGAGCCGCAGGTCGCCGGCTGCTGAAGGAGACAGATTCATGGTGAAGTTTCGAACTGGGGCAACCACACACACACATCACACACACCTCAACATACACACACACACACCTCTACCCAACACACACACACACACCTCTACTCAACATACACACACACACCTCAACATACAAACACACACACACCTCTACTCAACACACACACACACCTCTACCCAACACACACACATCACACACACCTCTACCCAACACACACACACACACCTCTACCCAACACACATCACACACACCTCAACATACACACACACACACCTCTACCCAACACACACACACACCTCTACCCAACACACACATACACACACACCTCTACCCAACACACACACACCTCTACTCAACATACACACACACACCTCTACTCAACATACACACACACACACACCTCTACCCAACACACATCACACACACCTCTACTCAACATACACACACACACACCTCTACTCAACACACACACACACACACCTCTACCCAACACACACACAGACACCTCTACCCAACACACATCACACACACCTCAACATACACACACACACACACCTCTACCCAACACACACACACACACCTCTACCCAACACACACACACACACACACGTCTACCCAACACACATCACACACACCTCAACATACACACACACACACACCTCTACCCAACACACACACACACACCTCTACCCAACACACACACACCTCTACTCAACATACACACACACCTCTACCCAACACACACATACACACACACCTCTACCCAACACACACACACCTCTACTCAACATACACACACACACACACACCTCTACCCAACACACACACCACCTCCTACCCAACACACACACACACACCTCTACCCAACACACACGCACACCTCTCTAACCAACATACACACAGACACCTCTACCCAACATACACGCACACCTCTACCCAACACACACACAGACACCTCTACTCAACATACACACCTCTACTCAACATACACACCTCTACCCAACACACACACACACCTCTACCCAGCATACACACAGACACCTCTACCCAACATACACACACACACCTCTACCCAAAATACACACACACCTCTACCCAACATATACACAGACACCTCTACCCAACATGCACACACACATCCCTACACAACAACAACCGCCATTCGCCACTAAGTGGCGGTGACGTCACCACGACGCTTGTGCCAGGCTATGTGCACCTTGAGGCCACGTGAAGTGTCGAACGCCCGCTGGCAGGAGGTCACGGGGCAGACCCAGGTGCCACGGGTCGACTGACTGAGATGACCGAGATGACTGGCTGATGCACCACCTGTGCCCCCTACTGTGCCAACCTGCTGTGCTTTAGCCACCCGGCGTTCCGCTCGTTGTTGTGAGCGTCGCTCCTCCGCCCTCCGTTGTTGTTGGAGGGCGACTACCTCCAACTGCCCAGTAGCGTCCTTCACGAGCCTCCTCCACAGAGGCCGATCTTGACACCGCTGGTACCAGTCATCGGCAAGACCACTCAGCTCCACGTCCTCCTGTACCACATCACTCCATCTCTTCTCTAGCCCGTGCCGCGCCCGTTTAGCCCCCTCGATCCGGCCGAACAAAATCTGTTTCGGCATGCGGTGGCTGGGCATGCGGGCTACATGACCCAGCCAACGCAGCCTTGCCTGCCGGAGGAGCTCACCGATGGGACCTTGCCCAGATCTTTCAAGGATTTGTGAGCTCCTCACACAATCCAGCCTAGTTAAACCCAAGATGGATCGTAGGCAGGCTAGCCTAAATGTTTCTAACCGGCGAAGATGTTCCATTAAGGGGGTCCACGTTCCGCAAGTGTAGAGAAGGGAGGGAATGACCGTGACCGAGTAGACCTGAAGCTTAGTGCGGAGCGACAGACCAGGTAGCTTCCACACAGCGTTATGCAACCGATGAAACGATATTGCCGCTCGACTGATTCAGAGTGAGACCTCTGCTGTCAAACCGGAGCAG